>NW_024037049.1:1871356-2245605 GCF_015706575.1 Patiria miniata
AAAAAATAACATTAAAGGGAATATACAACATTTGCAAACATCGAAAAATAAAACTACCAAGTTTTTACGAAATACCTTACTAGGATGTTTGGTAAATGACAGTCTCAAGCATCTTGTAAAATTATGGCACCTGGTGTGAAGTCATTTTCAAGAAAATGGTATTTTTGTATACTTTTCCAACGGTGGTCAGCCGACCAGCGTTGGAAAACCTAAGTAGTTTTC
Source organism: Patiria miniata (assembly GCF_015706575.1). Taxonomy (NCBI): domain Eukaryota; kingdom Metazoa; phylum Echinodermata; class Asteroidea; order Valvatida; family Asterinidae; genus Patiria; species Patiria miniata. Next base: position 1,871,579 of record NW_024037049.1, read on the forward strand.
AACTACTGCTCCAAATTTACCATTTTTTCAGTCCAAAATTTGTTTGCTATTGGTTACATGTTCATGAATGGGTGCAGGCCAGCTAGACTGGTTCCCTTGCCTTACAATTTTCCATCATCTATAAATTGATCCATTTTATCTTTTGTGGAGTCAGGGAACCAGACTACATGAACATTTTTGTTTTTCTGGTTTTTCCAACCTTTTCGAACACAAAACTTAAAAATGTCAGTGTAACAATATTTGATCAATTGTACTAACCCCTCAAATAGTTCATTTCTGAAAATTACAGCAAAAGCCAATGATGTACATTCCCTTAAAGGTACTTGGAAACTTATAAATTCACTACTCAATAGGATAAACAAAAAATGAACCCTACGTATTTCTGTACTGATAGTAACAAAATCACTGATAGCAAAGAAATTGCTGATGCCTTTAACACGTTTTTTGTTGACATAGGAAGCAAACTTGCCAGTGAGCTACCATTATGTAATACTCCCATTGAGGCATTCCTAAGTGAAAGGTGTTCGAATTTACTCTTTTTGACTCCCATTAATGTAATAGGGACAACAACGGCCTTGATTACTGTCTTACACCAGTGTTTGTGCTCTGTCTTTCCATGTATGTCTGTCACTTGTCTGTCTGTCCATAGGCTGGGGAACAAAAGCTAATGCTTCACCCCGGACCTAGATGCTGCCATTTAGTTAATGTTCACTATTGTAAATATATATATATGTACATGTATTGCCAATTTGAATATATAACATTATGTATCATCCTTTATGCAGCATCGAAATAAATGTATGTATGTATCTGTTCAACTAACATTAAGTAATCCACTGTCATGTTAGAAGTCCCTCAAGTGCAGGCTGTAAAAGCCATAGCTTGTTTGAGAAAGGTCTGATGTGAACAGGAGAGCATTACAGCATCCAGTACATCAGGAGAAATTCCTGCGGAGCTGGTGTGAAGGAAACCCAAGCTGTGCTGGAACAGAATATTGTTCTGCTCGGAAGAACATTTGTACCTCCAACTGGTGAACCAAGGGAATGGTTATAGCCCTGAAAAACCAATCAATGGGGTCAACATGGAGTTAAGAAGAGGACCTCGTCGTCCTTCTGCTCCAGTTGATTAAGTACCCGAGGGATAAGAGGAAGACGACAGGAAGGTGTATATAAGTAGCCTGTCCGTCTTCATCACCATCGTATTCGTGTGTCATGTGTAGGGGTCAGGAATCCTCAGGCATTAGCCTGGAAATCTGTGACTAGTTCATGAAACAAGTCAGATTGACATGTGGTTAGTTGTCCTTGCTTGGGAGGAGGACCGTCGAAAGCAAGAAGCTATGAGGAAAAACCCCGATGGGGTATTTCTCAAGTGAGTGTACACAGGTGTGCAGGCTGCCTGCCCACCTGGTCGCCGATGTAAACTACAACTGTGTCAAAGTCACATCGAACCAGGATCATCTGGCACAACACCGAATATAGAAGTAACATCGCAGTTTCTGCGAGTATTATTTACGAAGAGCCGCTTGAATAATGGGGTCCCTCTACTGCTGACAGCTTGTGCTTAGCTGCATTGAAGAGGGAAGATGTGACAAAAAAATACCGAATTTCGCTAACGGAAAACGGTAATGATCACATTATTGCTTGAAGAGCAGCAGGCAGTTTGAACACAGGCACAATCTTTCGAATGTGGTCCACAACATGCCTGCAAGAGTCGAATAGACCCCGTAAACGAGAACCGTAAAACATATCTGGATGGACGAGTTGCACACGGCCACAGTCAGTTGTCGAACAACTCCCTCGGAGACAATGGACAGTGTACATACACAAGTAATGCACACATGTACAATGTACATGAAAAATGTAGCGATCTCAGTACAGCAAGAAACACCGCCGCACACGCTAAGCACTGCGCGGCCTGTCCCATTATCCTTGAGTCACCCAACCGTGATTAATGTAGAGGGCTACAGAGTTCACGGCTCGCAACTGAACTAAGACGGACGTTTCATTAACGTGCCCGCCTGACAATACATGTTCGTGTATAAAACGTATATGACCGATAATAAAGCCGAGAACAATTGCAAGGCTTGTAATGAGTGGGCCAGAAAACCGAGTCCTCATCCCGGTAGCGTATGCCGCGGTGGGATCGGTGCAATAAACTCGCCCGGATTAGAAAAAAAATAATGAAGCTGTTCCCGCCTGAGAAATGGACACCACTTTGTCCGTTGTCGATGTGTTTCACATTTGATCCAACGGAGGTATGGGGAACACCTTGTCATTGTTAGATGTGGAGCCCGTCCTGCCCCTTGATTTGAAAATTTTTTGATCGGGCGGAGGGGGCTCATCGGCGGAGGGTAATTTAAGTACCCGTGTAATGTCCCTCTGCAGCAAATGGAATTTCGTTTCCGCGATGGACAGCCATTGTAACCAGTCTGATTCTTCGTCATCATCGGATGAATCAGCCGAATGCGAAGGCCAAATGACCCCGATGACCGAGAGCCGTCTGGAGGGGCTAGTTGTACAGAACGATGCGGTGGTAGCTGGGCAACACCCTTGGAGATAATAGACATACATCGTACATAATATTATGCAGATGGTGAAGACTAAACACAAGCGGGGATCCTGGCGAACGGCTAACCGTGGTGTTCGGCACTGTGTCGGGAGGACACGGGTGACTAGAGCCCACCGAAGTGTGACGGCTAGTCCCCTCGGGCTGCCCCGTGATCGGGGGAGGGCTAGGTGACACAGCGGCGCTCGTTCCCGAGCCACGCTTGCCCTGACGGCCCTTCTTAGGCTTTGCTCCGGCACAGGAGATATGTGTTTGGAGGAACCTTGCCGAGTGTGCCTTTAGTTTGGGTGTTCCGCCTGAGTTGACCGGAGAAGGTGACCGAGGTCCCCTTAACTGATCGGCGTAACTGCCAACTCCCCCAGCCGACTGTAGCTGAGGGTGCCGGACGAGAGACTGCTGCCGCGGTAACGACGTAGCGTTAACGGCAGAGTCCCCCGAGAACTCGGTCCGTCCCGTGGGAGAGGAATTCCCCCCGGTTTGTGACAGATCGGTTCTCCCCAAACGCTGCAAAATAATCAAATAAATACAACCAAGAAGATGATGAGAAACTCTACAAACTGTTGTTTTTTATTACTCTTTTATTATAAACTTCTCTTAAGCGCAAAAAAGGGTAGTAAATGACGAGGAAAACAGCGAGCTATTTTACACACGTCCTACCCGACCTGCCGCTAAGAGAAAAGAGGACGCTCACGAGGCACGCATGCCGCGGGGTATTATGGGTAGGCGCCGGAGGAGCGCTATTGTATATAACTCTTAGCGGAAAATACCTGCCGGTAGGGGGAATATGCATAAGTAGTATTGCTCTACAACTAAGTAGAGTGAAGTAGACCTGTAAATTACAGCAAAAGCCAATGATGTACATTCCCTTTAAGGGTCGGAGAGTCACATTGGTTAATGCCACCCGTCAAGTTTGGGGTTCAAGACTTAATGCAAACAAGGAATTGATCGCTATCTCCATTTCTCTTTCTGATCATTCCACTCTGAACAAATAAAGTTTTCAAATAAATAAAGGGTCATTCCGTGTCAAATCACCCAATGGGTTAAACCCCACCCCCTTAAAATTTGCTCATATTTAATATGTGTTCCAAAATGTGATATCCCTATACATTAAGACATTTCAGGGACAAAAAGCCCCCATGATTTAAATCCACTAGTACACTGCATAGGGATATCACATTTTGCAACATGTATGCCAACTTTGACATGAGCTAGAAGCCAACAAAAAAAATATTATACCCCCAATTTTTGGATATTTTGTAGAAAACATGTTGGGGTTTAATTTTCATCCAAGTTCGTCTCAAGCTCACGTGATCCACAAGGTCAAATTCAAGGTCAAATTCAAGGTCAAATGGTCATTATACTTCAAATAACCCCGACATGAAAAGTAATGGTAAATTTGGATTCCTTATGATGTTATCTTTCAAAAGAAACCAAGATTAACAAATTTGGCCCACAGGTTATGGAGATATGGTCATTTGAAAATTGGCAGCCACGCCCATTTTGACCAAAATTGCCAAACAATGGTGGGCGGTACCGCAAAAATTTTCAAATTTCATAAATGACATATTGCCAATTAAAATGTCAGAAAAGACATGATAACTTATCTGAAAAAAAAATCCAAGTTATCTTCAAATTACAGTGACAGATAGCACTTTCAAGGACTAACAACTGCACATCAATAACTTGAATTCATAACTCCCATATACCAACTGCGCAGTTGTTAAAACCTATTTTGTCTAAAAGTATATTTTCAAAAAAGAGCAGCGACATGACATGACTTATTGTGCAGCATATAGGGAGGTTGTTGGTTACCAACTAAAAAGGCAGCGACAATTATCGTGTTCAAAGGCCGCTTGCATGCTATGGACATTCCTGAGGGATTGGAATGTTAATGGTCAAAATGTAAATCACCCAAGGGTTCTGACTCCTTGGGTCCTAGCCTTTTTTTTAATTGATTAACATATTTCCCTAAGGTTGATTTTGTTTGAATTTTTATGGGAGGTACGTGGCTGGAGTCCTAATATACATACTGCCACCAAAATTTGCCTGTTAACTAAACCATGTCCGCACTGGACTTTTTTTGGTAAAACTTACTGAGACTATGGGTACTTTTCCCATTTTAAGTCCAGTGTGGACAGCCTAGGACTTTTCCTCTCAGTTACTTTACTGAGTCCAGTGGTTACTTCTACTGGCCAACTGCTGCCCAGAAAAACTGACCAGGCGCCCAGGAAATCTGATCAAGTCACTTTTTCCGAGATGATAAGTCCAGTGTGGACAGTGCAAGTCCAGAGCATGAGTATCATGTATACAAAGACCACACGATCCACACGTGATGTGGCCGAACATTTTGTGGAAAAAGGTATGCTGCAGTGTGTCAAGTCCGAGCGGTAAAATCACGTTATAAATATATTTTAATGGCAAATACATACACCAGAGGTGGCAGCAAGTCATTTTTTGCAAGTCCAAGTCAAGTCACAAGTCATTGTTTGCAAGTCCAAGTCAAGTCACAAGTCATTAGGTCCAGTCACAAGTCAAGTCACAAGTCATTAGGTCCAGTCACAAGTCAAGTCACAAGTCATTTGGTCTAAAAACAAGTCAAGTCACAAGTATCTTTGTCCAAGAACACGTCAAGTTGCACATTATTTTGTCCAGCAGTAATAAGCTAAAAGAATTAACCTGGCGTGAACTTACGAGTTATTTTGAACATGCCTCCTTAATTCTCCTTTTTCAATGTGTTGCAATTACTATTCTTGTAGTTTATCACATATCTGTCGGATATTAGCCCTTTGTATACTTTAATAAATTTATTTTACATTTTAGAAATAAATGTTGAGATGACCGTGAAAAAAAAGACTTCCTCACTCGATTACATGTAGTATACTAACACTTTATTGTTCAATTTTCATGTATACTAAACGCCTACCAATGGGTTAGGCTATCCGGTAATTTACATGCAATTGACAAAGGCCTGCTTTCTTTTCATGAAAGGTTCCTTTCAAAGTTTGTTCAACCAATACATTAAGCAAGAGACAATTGGTCATTGAAAACTGTAGTTTGTTGTGACAGTCTTATTGAACACTTTTTAAACTAGTGGGAACTATTCATTTTACTGGATTCAGTCACTGAGGTCTATTTTCTGGAATGAAAAAGCTAATTAAAAGTATAATAGCTTAATTAAAGTGTATTGGGTCGCTGGGTTGGTAACAAGTCATTTTTTGCAATCCCAAGTCAAGTCACAAGTCATTGTTTGCAAGTCCAAGTCAAGTCACAAGTCAAAGCTGGTATTTACAAGTCAAGTCACAAGTCACAAAAATAGCGACTTGAGTCCGACTCGAGTCCAAGTCACATGACTCGAGTCAGCAACTCTGACATACACAGGAAAGATCGAGATCATGTTCTGGGAATTACTTTGCAGTTCGTCGGGTCAAAGCAGAAAGGGCTTATACCATGCTTTAGGTCAATTTTTGTTTTTTGATGGTAACTGTTTACTCTCAAGTACAGTCTTTATCCCAAAGAGGTTTTATGTTAATTATTCATCCAATTAAGGAGTAATTAAGAAATTTTAAAAGGACTTATACTGATCTTGGCATACAACTGGGAGCAAAAAGGCCTTTTTTCCTTTAGGGAGCAGATCAAAAGGATTCTTCCCGTTCTGACGCGAGCGCCCGCGTTCCTCCCATTCTGAACGGGGATTAACTAAACCCAACAATAGGCCCGTTCTCCCGGGGTAGAACGCCCGGCTTACCAGGCGCCCAGCAGAGTACCCGAGCTCATTAAAAGTCCCATTGTGTGCGTCCTTTGTCATGTTAATGTCCCGTTCTCCCGCGTGCACGGCCGCCAGCAACGGCAGAGGTATGTGAAATACGGCGATGTAAACACATGAAAAGCAACAAGTATAAAAGGAAATATAAGGGAAATGGGGCTGTAATATTCATCTTGATGAAACTCCATTGCCACCACGCAAAACCTTTCCACGGATTCGTTTTCTTTTTTATGAATTCAATTTTAATATGATTGTTGTTGTTTTCAGTTACAGGGAAGTGAAAGTAGGATGGTGCAATTTCTTCACGGGGATGTCCGTCGAAACAATATTTTAGATGGCCCAATAATATAGGCTCAAAAGAATGCAAACTAGGGCTGTGCCGAATATTCGAATATTCGGTTATTCGATCGATAATCGAATATTCGAATATTTATTTTCGAATAGGAATATTCGGTGGTGATATGCAATGAAATAAAAAGGTGGAAAAAACTTTTTTTAACAACAAAAGTGTATTCTCAAAGTTAAGTTTCAAGTTGCTGCCAAAAAAACCCATAAAAGTAGCTTGTATATATGCCAAGCAATAATGCCATACATATATTACTTCTGCTTTGGGAGTGCTTGCAGTAAAGCCAACCCATTTTTTTAACGCCGGACTGCAACACCAATCGCTGATGCTTCCGACAAGATAAACAAGACATTTTGTCTTTCATGTCTTCACAAAACACTTCCTGACACCTTTTCATATCAAACTTCTAGCATGAGTAGTAACGTTTCCGTTGTCCGTATTTTTGTTTGTTGTTGTACTACTTACAATCCCTACTTTCAAAAGAAAACCGCCACTGTTTTCCCCGATGCGATCCTGGCAAGTTTCCCCGCGCGTTGGTGTTACATGTACATGTGTGCAGCCTAGGAAAATGCAGCGTGGCATTGGAGAGGAGCACGTGTTAATTTGCCCACGTGCGCAGTGGGAGGGGCTTACTAGATTGGCTATTGACATCGCGAAAATGGCATGCCAACATTGATGTAGAAGACCTCTGCAATCTCATGCAAAGAACTTGATTTCTTTTTCTGTGTGGGCCTTTGTATTTTCCGTTTTCATGTACTTATTTTGAGGACGTACTGCTCGCACAGGGTCGCACAAGAAGCGGTACATTACACTGATACAGCGAAGCCAATTCCCCCCAAAGTTTTCCATCGCCTGTTCAATCGTGTCGAATGCACGTGGTTATAGGGAATCGCCTTGCACGCAGTATGCTGCCCACAGCATGTGGCGGTGTTGTAGAAAACTTGTCATGAACCCCAACATTACATTAAAACGTTTTGAAAACCTTGGTTCATTTACGTTACGGACTCTGGGATTTTTCTAAAAGAATTTCTTGTTTACTTTTAGGGGTAGATTTATTATGGCTGTTAGATGTTCGCCTCAATGCTTCCGTAATTATATACATGTACATGTACAAAATAATCTAGTTCTCTCAACTGATCAGAGCACCCTTTTATCGAACACATTTTCGTTCGCTGTCCGTCAGCTTTGTTCGCTGGGTTAGTCTGCTAATTGCACCCAATATTTGCACAAATAAAACATACATAAACACTTCAAAAACTAGTTCAGCAATTATACTTTCAGTAATAATAGCGGGAACCTCTGGCTTATGTCCTCCAAGTCGAGCAAAACGCAAGACAAAGGGCAGACAACAGAGAGGATTTCAAACTCAAAAGAGCTCTCATTTATTTCGCCAGACAGACTTTGCGGTCAACTCACCGCACCGTACCCCTGATTCCCAGCATAGAAAACCACAGCTAGACAAAATGTATCAAAATGTATCAAGTTGGAATATCCAAACCTTTTAGTGGCCTATTTGTTAGAAAGTTATCTCCAGAGCACGCACTTAGCCAGACAAAAGAACCGGGTCAGCGCACCTGTGCCCTAATTAGCCCACCAACAATGCGCCCGCCGGATGTCGGCTGGCGATTTTTTTTTTTTTTGGCTGAAATGTCACCCTTCGTGTTTTGGGTACACAGCTTATAATACATCCACTGTGGGCAAACAAGGAAATACTGCTTTGCACGTGTCAAGCTGGGGCGTGTGTATGCCGCGCCCACGCCCATTATTTGCATAAACTTAAATATGCATTTACAATTCAAAGACCCATATTTCATTGAATAAAGACATTAAATATCATAGGTTTTTTCCTTGGAGTTTTTGGTTGTTGAGAATAAGTTTATTTAAAATGATATAAAATCATTTCCTCAATTCTTGGTGACAAAAGTGCGAGTTATTATTATAAAAGTGATTTTTTTATCCTCAATACTGTGACTAGGAAGTACACCGTTTTGTAGACTTCAAGAAGCTTCCAGTAATAGATATGCTCGGTTCCTGTTTGCGAGTTAAGGGTCGGAGAGTCACAATAGCTGACGCCACCCGCCGTGTTTGGGGTTCACGGCTTAATACGTCCCCCATGCAAACAAGGAATCCTTCACTCTAGCTTCTCTGGTTATTGTTAATCTTTAAATTACTGACGCTGAAGAACAACTGATTGTTGTCAAATACCTGACTTACCTGTGAAGAAATCATGCATGGCATGCTGACGTGCGCATGTACGTTGACTACATGTACATGTATGGCATATTTTTGCTTTTGAGGGAATTTGGAATGGCCAAATAACCGAATATTCGAATATTTGATCGATTGGAAGGTCGAATATTCGAAAATTCAATTATTCGAATTGACTCAGCCCTAATGCAAACAAATGTGAAGTATTATTAACTTCTTTGTTGGGTAGTTGATAATGTTACCGTTGGGGCTATTGGTTTAAACCTGCTCATGCTTTTCAATATCCACACCGAAAAATGGTTTTGGTTATGCGACATCAACGAAAAAAATATGCCAACTAACGATTCACGATTGTTACAATTGTATATAATAAATGTAGCCAGCCTCGCTGATCTGACAGTAGATAACCAGTGGCCAGCTGTGCGTGACATAGTTTAGCAGTACGTCTTTCCTGAGATCAACCACGTGGGGGCCTGGGGACATGCATGGGTTGGTTGGCGGGTCCGGCTGGGATCGTTTATTCAGAAATATTTCCTTCAGTCACTCCATCAGACGTCACTGTTGTAAAATGTTGCACATTTCCCCTCAAATACACAAAACTATCAAACATGTACATGTAACTTTAATTTCCGAGACGTCTTCTCGATTTGTTGAGCATTTTAACAAGTTAAATCTCTATCAATCTTCAACTATACATCGCCTGCAAGAGATGAGAAAACAACAAACAACGCCTGCAAGAGATGAGAAAACAACAAACATTATTTTATCGCAACATTTCCAAAGTCTCCTTGTAAATTTCAGTGTGGCCGATGTTTCTTCGGATATTATTTGAGCAGTTGCCATTATCCACCGTCGTCACCGCACAGGTCTATTGTACTACCGTGCTGTGGGCACCCAGCGTGACCATTTCATTGTGCTATTGTTAGGCAATTTCGGGTGTGATCCCGTGGTCGGAACGGGGCCCGGGCAAACGCAGGCGCCCAGGGGGATTAGGAATAGGCCAGTTCCTCCCGTGCGCTCTCATCGGAATGGGAAAAATCCTTTTGATCTCCTCCCTTAAACAGGCAGTCATTACAGGGCCTTAAAAACTAATACAATCAGTAAGGCAAAGACCTTCTGTTTGAAATAACTGATAATGTTGGGAAATGCAAAAAGGGCTTAAGAGCTTGTAGGACCTTTTTGCACGCACCCTTTTGTCCTTTTGTCATTTCTTTCAGTGTAATATTGGGAAACACCAAAAGGTCTTATTTTTTTAATTAGCTGTAATTAAATAATTAAGTTACAAAAAATGGCAAGTAATACTTAACTGTTAAGTTAAAGAACCCCCTTTTTCAATATGCATAATATAAACTATTTAAATAACATTTTGCAATTTTCAAAGCAGTGTGAATCTTCAAACTCGATTATCTTGAAATACTGTAAAATGCTGAATAGGGCTTATAAGTCCTTTCTGCTTTGACCCGATGAGTTATTCTTTTTCTCCACCGATGTTTGTTTGGTATTTTTACAATCCAAATTCGTCCTGTTATGCCGTGTAGTCTGCATGGCACCGTATGTAGGCTGCAGTCACTGGTTCTGGTCCTACATCATAGGTTTGATTCTGTTAGCATGCGGTGGGAACCAGCAATTACCGATGGAACTGCTGCTGCCGCACGGAACATCGTACGGCCGCATGGCTTCCATGTCGTCCATCACAAATGCGTCAGAAATATGGGCATTTTCGTCAAGATTTATCGTGTCAAGATGAAATAATATCATATGTAACGATTATATTGAGGATTTTAATGGCGTGTGTAATATTATACTGTGCGTATCAGGGGCTGAAGAAATGTGATCGGCATTTTATTTCCTGTGTGACTCATTATACCGACAGCTCGGTCACTTCTACCACGCGGTCTTGGTAAAATTTCCCGTGTCGAAAGTCCAAGTGCGGACAGTGGTCACATTTGACCATTTTTCATTTTACCATCGTCTCGGTAACACCTTTAAAAAAAAAGTCCAGTGCGGACACGGCTTAAAATGTCAGGGTCCTTGTCAATTTTTACTGGATTAGATTGCCAATTGCAAAACACGCCGAAAGGTGAACATAGGCTGTTACTAATGCAAAACGGTTGCCAGTGATGTGTAGCCTAAATAAAATGGGACACAAGTTGACACGATACCGGAATTTGATGAAAGGGGCAGAGATAAAACTGAATAAAACCTGACTGGATAAACCCTGGTACATTATACTGACCACAGAGAAAAAAGTAGATGCAGCTACGTTTTTTTTTTTTAATACAGTAGACTCCGGCAAAGACGGCACTCTTGGGACCAGAGAATTTGTGACGGCTTACGCGAATGTCGGCTTCTGCTGAAAGACGTCATTTTGCCGACTTACACAAACACACAAATTGAATCACGGAGTGAAAAAAAATAGATTGAATTAATGGCCTATGGGCATCTGTATCTGGATCATGCAAACAAGGTTCATGGCTAAAATTCAAAGGCTTTGATTTACCCTGGTTTATTTCTACATCCATGCTTGATTCCAGCAAATATATCCTCAATGTTTATCATCACAAACAGGCTGTGGTATTAATCACAGAAAGTCATGCATGTACGTGTACGTACGAAGCAAGGACAGCGCAGCCGGCACAATACATGTATACAGATCTCTTGCATACTGTACATCCTTGTACATGTAGTGTACATTGAGCACGTGCGTACGTGTACAGTCATGTGCATGGTACTGGTACAATAAGGAGACCCCCAAAATTAAAAGAGCGCATGCTTGCAGTCGAGAGGGGGTACTGGTATTGATGTGCTATCAGGAAAACCGAACGACGCACACGTACAGACTGTGCATGAAACAGTGTACATGTACATGTATAGTACGTGCTGGCCGACCATAAATCACAGGACGTGCATGTCAGTTAGCAGTATGTGGGACTTTTCACTTGACACTTTTTGCAAACCGCAGAGCACGATGCCGACTTATACAGAGGAATTTGTGTGGTTTTGAGGAAATGGAACTGAAAGTAACACGCCGATATAGGCGAAATGGCGGCTTACAAAGGCCGGCTTAGAAATGAAAATGTCAACGGAAATACATTAGAGACAATCGGGACTTTCGTCAGACAGCCGATTTAAGCGATATGACAGTTTGTACGATGTCGGTTTAGCCGGAGTTTACTGTATACAGGCATGCAACTTTTCCGCGGATTCGCGGATTTCCGCGTTTTTTTTAAATCCGGCCGTGAAAAAATAAATATCCGCATTTTCGCCTTGTGTCAGTCTGCAGCGCCCGTGGAATCTTCCCGATATTGCGACTTCGCTCGCGCACAAAAATAATTTTGAAGTATATCGTCTGGCTACGCGTTTTGTGTACGTAAAATGGAATGAAAAAAGTGCAGGACACAGACTCCATACCCGTGCGAGTTATCCAGCATGTCGCACTGTAGCGCCCTTTATCGATTTTAAGCTGATAGTCTGGTTCCGCATTTTTTTCTCACGTTAATGAACGCGTAGGGATACGGATACTATACTACTGCACGCGCTGGATATAACTACGTTGGAAAAACGTATTGGAATTTGGAACATCGATCGAAATATTAAATGTACGTACGTGTGTCAAAATGACTTCAAAAGGAAGGGCATCATCGAACGAGAAAAAGGACAAGAGTATATCAAAACTGTTGATAATGGCATCAAAAATTCTTGGAAATGGGACTGGTTGGAAAGAGAAGTGGATCGAGTTCCTCTTAACAAAGCTGTCTGAAAACTTGATCGGCCAGGCATGGCGTATTGCTTGGTGTGCAAGAAGGAGATGAATTACGGCAGACACGGATTAGTAACGCTGCAAAGTGACGAAACATCGTGAACTAAATCAGCTACGAAAAACGAACTACCGTCTCCAAGGTAAGATATGGAATATTATCGGCCCAAATTTACATTAAACAATTATATTTTTGGTAAATTTTGAGATTGATTTTTTTTTTATGTGACTGTGAATTATGATTTTTTTTTAATAGGGATAAGGGGGAATTTTTTTTGTACAAATGTTTTGTTGATGTTTTCTTCATGTGCTATGTTTTAAGTTTTTGGCTCATTCAGTTTCAGAACAAAATAGTGGTGTTGTTTTATCATTTCAAATTTTTTTAGGGCCTATCTTTTAATTATTTTTGGAAGAAATGCTGCAACCTGACGCCACTTTTTTCTTCATATATCATCTCAATGAAGGTCATTCATTGCAAAAATGATGATGAAACATGAATTTAGGACCAAGTTATATTTCCTGACACTCCATAGACTTTGTACACAATCGCGGAAGTGGCGTCAGGTTGCAACATTTATTTATTATTTTTTTTATAAGAATAGGCCTAAATACCGGTAACTTATCACTCCACACGCCCCTTACCTTTTCCTTATACATTTATTTGATTTTTTCCTTTCACTTCTTTGCAGAAGTAGACAATGCTGCATCAAAGTCGCCTTATGGTCTGCATCCATTTTTCAAGAATGTTGTTTCTCCGGCCTCATCTGTTGCGAAGATGCCACAGCCGCACACGCCGCTGAGTGATCGGGTTGCTGCCACATCTGATACTGTTGTTGCCTTCATGGCAGAAAACAACTTACCCTTCACAATGGCCCCCAAGCTGTGCCAGTTTGCAAAAGAAATAAGCCGAGACAAGAAGGTGCTAGATAATCTGAAAATGAGCACATACCGCTGCATATCAGATAGAGTTTGGAGTCGCCAAAACTATGGAAGAAGAAATCATTTCAGATCTCCAGTCTGCATACTTTTCTTTGAACAGCAAGACATTCCATCGTGTTCTCAGTATCCTTGTGAGCTACTACTCATCATCACAGAAAAAAAGTTGATGTGAAACACCTTGCGTCAGTTTCACTTGTGAAAGTCAACAGCGAATCCATCTGTCTGGCAAATGACGATATCTTCACAAGAAAAAACATCCCATGGAAGAATCTTGTCTCCGTCTTGATGGATTTTTGTGCAGTGATGAGGGGCAGCAAGACTGGTGTTGAGGTTCGTCTCAGGGAGAAAGCCCCACATCTGCTTGATGTGGACGGTGATTCTTGTCATCACGCGCATAATGCTGCAAAGAAGTTCTGTTCGCACTTCAACAATGAAGTGGAGCATCTCTTCCGGAACATCCATAATGATCTGCAGTATTCAGCTGACCTGAGGAAGCATCTAGAAGAACTATAAGAGTAGTGCCTCAAGAGTATGCCTCTCATCGCTAGCTGTCGATATACAACATCACTGTTGATGGCAAACGCATGATGGACCCCTTGCTGGTGATGTATTATGGGTTTCTAAAGGGAGAAGACAAGAAGTTGTACCTAGATTTCATCACCAACATCTACAAGCAGCGCTCTGTCAACGCCTCAGCGAAGAAGCGCATTGGTGAGATTCATGCCGTTCTCCAATCCAAAAAATGACAGATGACGGTAAAAAAAAAAGCAACGAATCTGTGAGAAGCTGTTCTACCGGTCCAAAAACACGAAACTCATCATGAATGTGTACATCTCCGTCCTGCCCATGCTGAAATCCTACACAGTACTGTTTCAAACCAAAGATCCACTGGTTCACAAGTTGCATGAGAAACAGAAGCAGCTTGTGAGAGAGTTTCTGTGTGAATATACTCAAAAGCCTGAGGCCTTCACTGATACATCAGTAACCAAGCTGAAAGTTGATCAAACGATGATTTTCTTGGGAGGAACACAGAAGCAATTCTGAAAGGCCTCACTCAAGAGGATGGCACCTTGTTCAGGAGGAATGTGCTTGAGGCATATGTGGACTGTCCATCAGCCCTCCTGAACAAGATGCCTCTGAGGAACAAATGTCTCCGACTGTTGTCAGCAATTGATCCTGAGACAAAGGGAACCACACGCACCTTGTCATACATGAAGGAACTGCCTGGTGCTTTGAAGAATGTGCTCTCTGATCAGGAGCTGGATGAATATGACAAAGACGTCAGAAAGTCCCATGCAGATGGATCGCTGCCCCCACTGAGTGAAGGACAACGTATAGATCACTGGTGGGCAAAAGTTCTGGCCTCTGGCAAGTACAACGTGCTCAGCAAAATGGTTATGGCTGCACTGAGTATATTCAGTGGCCCTCAGGTGGAGAGTTCATTTAGTGTAATGAGCAAATCATGCAATCCAAGTCTTCAAGGCTTCAAGTACATGTAGAAACCTTAAGTGCTCTGCAAACCGTTAAATACTCCATACTAGCTAGCCACAAACCATCTCTTGCCCAATTTTTGAAGAAGGACTTTCTTCATGAGTCAGTCAACAAATCTCTTGTAGCCAACATGCGGATGGCAAGAGCAGAATCGCACAGACATCTTGCTGAGCAAAGAGCATCTGCCAAGCACCCACTTCAACATGCCAAGCCCCCAGCTTCGAAAAAAAGGACGCTAGAGGTTGCTGCCAAGGTTGCCAAGAAAGCCAGACTAACTCACATGGAGAAGCTGAAAACATCTAGAAGAATTCATTAGTTGGAGATATCGAGGTCACAACTATGTTTTATACTTCACAGAATAAAAGGTAAAAAAGAATCACAAACTTGAAGCATTTTGTGTATTTTTTAATGAAAAATATGCCATCAAAAAAGCTGGAAATGTGTCAGTCAGCTTTCCATCAAAGTTTTCAAAAACTGCTTAGAATGCACCACAGAGCATTTATATTTCAAAATTTTTTCGGGGCCCTAAGGCGGGCCCGGACCCCCGCCGTAAAGACTTCGCGCTACGCGCTCGCAGTTTCAGGTCGAACAGTTTCCTCTTTTTTAAAAATTGAAGAGTTCCATGCCTGTGTATGTGTTAAAATATTGGTTAGAAGCCATGCTTGTTTAATAAATTACCAGAAAATCTGGTAAATTTTTTGGGTCTTGCACAAAAAAATTTGCAAATAAGTCTTGCATTAATTTTTGGGTGTTGGACGAAAAAGGGGTTTTTGAATTAATTCCACTTTGGCTATCTACACTTCAGGGTCAATCAATGAAACGATTAACACTTTAAAAAAAAAAAAAAAAAAGGTCTGTGACGTGGGTCACAATACCGGTAGATAGTTTGGCCAGCATGGCTGACCACCTTCTCTGCCAATGGGTAAGCATGCAAATGTTCATGTGGATTGTACATCTATGCTTAATAGGCTTACCTTGCTGCAAACATGCATCTCTTGCTGCGATAGAGTTTGTGATTGATGATCTGGTAGTGATTACCTATTCCTCTTCCAAGGGCTTTTTTGAACTGCTCTTGTGTGATGCCACCCTTTTCTCTCCAAACTGACAAATCCTTCTCAATCACACTGAAAGACACAGTAAATGAACATTTAAATCAGACTATTATTCACACCATTGAGCTTGGAACACAAGGAGTTCAAACTTCCCGGGTCAAAAAATGTAGCCAACTGATGGTAGCATTATACACAGCGACCAACCAGTGAGAACATAAAACATTTCCAGCTCAAGGTCATGTACACTGTTTTTGCACTTAATCCGGCAATGGGGATCAGGTCCTGCAAATGTAACAAAACCACAGGGAAGCTAACTGCAAGTAAAATACAGGTATGCTGCGTATAAAACGTATACTCGATCTCGATCCTGCTTCGATCCACCATTTACAATGGAGGGCAGGTCTTTGAGTGCAAAATGGCCATTTTTACAAGTGATACAATCAGTGCAAAAACTTAGATTTTCATTCTATGTTTGTCTAATATTACAGTAAACCGAACTGGATGCTTTATTTAATATTATATTTAAAATTTGTCCACACTTGTCAATGAATAACATACTGGTAGCTTTCACTAACGTAGAAGCCAAAGTTGGTGTGAAGAAACAAGGAAAGAGAAAACCAATTTGTTCAGCAGGTGTGGCTGGTTTGAAGTCATGGTTAAATGATCAGGTGATATTTCTTTATAAGTATTGTATTTGTATTGATACAGCTAAGTCAATGGGATAAGGAAATTGTGTAAAGCATGGCTGAGATTTGTCGTGCACATAACGCCATATTTAATATGTCGAAAGTGATTATTAGAGCAATGCAGCACAGAATGCTTTGGTCTAAGGATGTGACGTTTACACGTTAGAGTGAAAACAATTCTAAATCCAGTTACAAATTTTACATTAAATGTTTAAAGGAAACCCGAATAATAAGAAAGGGACCTGCATTTACCGTTCACACAGTCTTTTTTTGAGTTAATGCTACATAACACAAATAATGAACGATGTTTTCAAACCTATTTAATATACAAAACCTTAAAAGCACTTCAGTTCTTGATTACTTTCGAAACACACAATTTAGATTGCATTTTTTCAATGACTACCATTGTTGATTTATCATGTCAATCACACCGGTATGTAGACATAATGATCGAGTATGCATCAGCCTTTGTGAATGGCTAAACGTTTAAAGCTACTGGTAGAGTCCCTCATTTGCAGCTATCCAAAAAGTAACTGACGAAACTATTGTTGAAAGTATACTCAGTTTAAAGATAGTAATGGTACTAAACTCCCTGTGAAATTATTTGTTCTCGCAAAATATGATAAAAAGATTAAGGCAGCCCGAGGGTTGAATTACATCAAAATGAACAAATATTCAAATAAACATACACATAAAACATTAAAAATAACAGCCCCATCAGCCAGAGTCAAGTTATCATCCATTATCAAGTCATCAACCTTTAACTCACCACAGTGACCTTGACCTTTGACTGAACTAATCCCAACTTGCCTGTACCCAAGGGCCTACCGAAGTTAGACACCCAAACCTCATTTCTAACTGAAGTTTCATCCAGAAACAATTTACCTTTGAACTCACCACATTGACCTTGAACTTTGACCTTTTGACCCCAAAACCAATTACAACTTGCCTAATCCCAAGGGCAATCCCCTAATGAAGTTACAATCCAAACCAATATTTCTAACTCAAGTTATCATCTGCATATAACAACAGACGGACGCCGTAGGCGATGACAATACCCCTCAAGCCGCTTGGCTGAGGGGTAAACAAAACCACTAAACCAAACCATATAAAATATATGCATATTTGTAAGTAAAAGTAGCGTCAAACAATTAAAAGACAAAACAAGACAAGAACAAACAGCACAAGTCACACTACAAGGATAAAAGCCACTGGATAATGAATAAAACCACTCGATTAACCCTAACCCACCTCACTCCTCCAAAATCCTCCTGGCGGTTTTGGAGGATTCTAGAGGATTGAGGATGAATGGTGATTGAATCAAATGAGGATTCTGGAGGATTGAGGATGAATGGTGATTGAAGCACATGAGGATTTTGGAGGATTGAGGATGAATGGTGAATGAAGCACAAGAGGATTTTGGAGGATTGAGGATGAATGCATTTTGAGGCAGGACTGTCTGATGATTTTGAAGGATTTGGCGTTGGTTATCCTTCATTTAAACACGAGTGCAAAGTTTTGGGATGAGGAGGATTTTGGAGGATTGAGGATTAATGCATTTTGAGGCTGGACTGTCTGACAATTTTGAAAAATTTAGGCGGAGTTGAAAAATTTTGGAGGATTTTGGAGGATTGAGGATGGTTGTAAGCAACAAGGGCCTAGGGGGTTAGGGTTAAAATATATACAGTCAGCTCTTTTCAATACAAACTTTGCTGAGACGAATTCCGGTCATAGCTAACATAAAGCCTCGGTCTAACTGTGCATTCATGTGCAAATTGAACTGGACTGATACTTCTCTTGACACAAAATTCGTTATTGCTGAGTTTGTATCAACAGGAATCGACTGGATAGCCTATTGATTTAATAATTTGGTTTTGTATCTGTTGGTACATCTAAGGATTGTGAGGAGATGGGAATTTCCGAGATTGTTATTTTTGCAGGGGGAGCCATTCACAAAATCTATTAGAATCCAGAAGTGAAATTTAGGGTAAACATCTCCAGTCTTTTGGATAATGGGGGATTCCTAAATCACTGCAAATCTCATCATAACGGTATGTTCGGTTCATACAGTAATCATAAGTAAGGATGATGCGGAACGCTTTCTTTTGCATTTTCTCTAAACATTCAAGTTGTTCCTGGTAAGACCAGAAAACCACACCTGGGAAGAATATTCTACAGCAGGCCTGATGTACTGAATACGGTTCTAAGGTCACACACAAGTATATTGCAACGTTTTAGTTGTCGTAAAAAAAAAAGTTTACGGTTAAATGATTTACACGCAGAGTTAACTTGGGCATCCCATTTAAGATTATCTTGGACATGGACAGCAAGGAGTTTAAGACAATTACTTTGGTTGTTAGGTGAATTACCGATGTGCAGAACCAGTGTAACAGGAGTGCGTTGGAAACAAATAGTCATAAAAATGTACTTACATGTAGCCGGATTCAACAACATGTTGCTGTTAGACTATTATGTTGCAGACGGTCAAGTATATTTTGCATGATAGTTGTTTCATCCACATTATCAAATGGTAAAAACAAATCATATCTTCAACAAATTTGTGACTCTGGCATCAACAGGCTTAGTCTAACCCCCTAGGCCCTTTTTGCTAAGAACCATCCTCAATCCTCCAAAATCCTCCAAAATTTTTCAACTCCGCCTAAATTTTTCAAAATTGTCAGACAGTCCTGCCTCAAAATGCATTCATCGTCAATCCTCCAAAATCCTCCTCATCCCAAAATTTTGCACTGGTGTTTAAATGAAGGATAACCAACGCCAAATCCTTCAAAATCATCCGACAGTCCTGCCTCAAAATGCATTCATCCTCAATCCTCCAAAATCCTCTTGTGCTTCATTCACCATTCATCCTCAATCCTCCAAAATCCTCATATGCTTCAATCACCATTCATCCTCAATCCTCCAGAATCCTCATTTGATTCAATCACCATTCATCCTCAATCCTCCAGAATCCTCCAAAACCGCCAGGAGGATTTTGGAGGAGTGAGGTGGGTTAGGGTTAATCATAGCTAAAAATGCTATAGATCCCATTTTTGTGCCCTGCGGAACACCTACATTGTTTGTTGCCCAGTCAGATAAAGGTTCCACCATTACGGACACACTGTGAGCGCTTGGATAAAAAAAAACTACAAATCCAGGGGATGAATTGGTGACTGACTCTATCAAAAGCCTTTGAAAAATGACAACTACAACCACACCGGATTGTTTAGGTTTGTCAGTTTCTCTACACACATCATCAAGCAGTGCTACCAGGCAGTGGGTGGTTGAGGATCCCTTGTGAACCAAACTGGCATGTGTCTAGTGATGGACTAATATCATTCATTATCCAATTAACTACAAAATCTTCAAACAACTTTACAAAAACAAAAACAAGAAATAGGTTGTAATTGTTCAATGTTGAGGGGGGGGGGGACTTTGGAACTTGGACGGTAATGGCTCTTTTCAGGACCCCACCTTCACGCGGAGAGCAGTTAAAACATTTTTGTGCATCTTCCCCACAGCTTCAAGTTATTTATTTCAAACTTTATTCATTCGCCAGATACCGAATTGATTTGGGCAAGTTGGCATAAGTTGTGGCGCTAACGGGCCCAAATGAAACATATCAAACACATAATGGACTCCCAGGTCCTGTACATGTACCGGTACGACAATTACCATTTGGCTCCCAGGCCAACCATTAATGATTGGGCACGCATGGCCAAGTCCACATCTGTGGGGGACAGCCATAGTTGCGCTATGTTAATACAGCACATCCAACCCTGGGTCGTACTACAAAGTTCAAATCACATTGTATTACTAAAAACATCAATATCAGTAACACTATTACAGTAGACATTTTATCATCAAATAAATGATCAAATGCTTTATAATTTATTCTCAGACTTTCTCAGTTGGAGTTTTAATTTAATCATGTATAAAAACAATGCCTAAGAAATTGCCACAGACTCACACTTGTCACACATCAAATTCATTGACTGAGTGAATACAGTTCACAATAAGAGATAAGCTGTGATGCATACAATCTACTTACAAGCTTTTGCTATTGAAGTCCCCTTGTAGAATTCCACTACACAGGGACACACTGTGCACTGAGTTGTCAAACTTTTTCATGAACATGATCAATATGCATTACCAGGTGGTAGTGTATGTAAGCTACATGTATGTATGGTTGCAGACCAGTAAATCGGTCTGAAATTGCCTACGCCGGCCAAATCACGATTTGCATGCCCTCAAAATCTTCAGTATTTGAGCATGCTGTGGGCCATGAACTTGAGTGTTTGTAAAAAATAGGGGTGGACGCCGTGCACAGGACTGTGAGTTTGTAGTTCCGTTCAATTTCGATGAAATTGGGGCCCTTAAAGCGCTCTATTTTGCAACATTTGGAGTGTAGGTATCGTTTTTTTAAAATGGCGATGGGCTTCAGGACTATTTTCAGGGGTGATCATCTTCGGATGGAAATTTCTCCTAAAAGTCATCAGTTGACCCCCAGAAAATTGAAAAGAAAATGAAAGATGATGAAATAGGCTTTAATTTGATGTGTGTCTCGAACACCTTGGAGAGTTGTGAGTATTTTTCCCGAATTTCTGAAGTGGGAGCATTTACTATTGGGGTCTATGGAAGTTTATTTACTGGTCTGCAACCTATAATTTCTTCTTCTTCTGGCTTCTTCCATCGTTTGTTGTCAAACGTGTGCACATGCGCTTTACATTCCAGGACAGTGGTTTTTCGGGGGGGGGGGGGGGGGTGGGCAGCATTTCAAAAGGGGTCACCAATGGGAGTAACTTACAAGAAATTCCTAAAACACAACCCGATCAACTCCTGGCTATAATTACATCTCATGCGGTTGAGCGCCTTCGATGACTTATCAGTATAGTTGGTTTCCCGGATTTACGATTGTATATAGGCGTTCTGGTTCTGGCATGAACTGCACTTCACGTTGGCTTGTGCCACTGAGTGGACACCCATTTAAATTAGACATAAAAAGGGTCATAGGAAAAGTAACCTCGTAATGCAGTCTGTAAGTGGGAATCCAATCTTCAGGTTGGCATGAGATAGCAAGCTTGGGGCCAAAAATACGTTCTCATTTTTCTCAACGAGTTTTGAGTTTTCGTAGCCGTAGGCTACCCGAGAGTTACGTGAGCGGGAAGAAAAAGGCTGGAAAACTGATGTGGATATTCAATGATGCGAAGGTTTAATTAATCCCAGACACGTGGCATTGTTAAGTTGGCAAATTAGATAAAGCAAAGTTTGTGTTAATAATTATCCGCCGTAGGCTGTAACATATAAGGACCCGTGGTGCGAAATCAGACCAGCACGACCCAAATTATTGGGTAA
Source organism: Patiria miniata (assembly GCF_015706575.1). NCBI lineage: Eukaryota > Metazoa > Echinodermata > Asteroidea > Valvatida > Asterinidae > Patiria > Patiria miniata. The sequence goes on from NW_024037049.1 coordinate 1,893,738, forward strand.
TGTGTATATTATTACTTTACTAGATTTTGGGTTTATTCAAGGATTTAGTGGAGAACAGTATTTAGTTGATCACATGTCTTAAGGGTTTCATACAGCCTCCAGTAAATTACCAGTCGGCCACAACAGTACTGGTTCACCAGGCCACCAAAAAAAAAAAAAAAAAAAAAAAAGAAAATGGAGGTATGGGTGTTTGGATGGTTTGAGCCCAGGGAGAGAGACGTGAGATGGTCCATTTGTCAAATTTTGAGTGGTAGGCCAAGGGTCAGCACAAACGGACGAGCCACTATCGCCGGGGGTGCTGGCTCACGTCCATTATCCTTGGAATGATGGATCTCAACCAATCTCCCTCCATGGGCTCTTGTGCTGCGGATAAGTGATTTATCCGCAGCGTTTATCAGCTTGCGAAAAGCGATGGCGCTTCTAAGTGTGAGAAGCGATTGCGCTTATTTTTGCGACAAGCGACTGCGCTTCTAAATGTAGGGACATCTATAGTCCCCTGGGACTTGTGAGAGGCGATTGCGTTTCTAACTGCACGTACGGATATCCGTAGTCCATTGGGACTTTTGGAGAAGCGATTGCGCTTCTAACTGGATGGATATCCGTAGTCCATTGGGACTTGTGAGAAGTGATTGCGCTTCTAAATTAGTGTAGGGATAGCCGTATAGTCCCTTGGGACTTGGGTGAAGCAGTTGCGCTTCTAGGTGTAGGGATATTCGTAGTATTGGAATGTTATAACCGTTAGCATGTAAGTGGTAACTATGGGAATTTATTTAGCCATGCTGGTAGTTACATGGACCTGTTAATTATTAGAACTGGTAGCAGGTAAATTGTACATGTGATTGTTAAACCGTGCTTGTTGGACTGTTTCAAGCGAATAAATTATTGCCGAGTGACCACAGTGCTTTTCTACGGTGTGATTCTCTTCACAAGGACATTTGCTGGGGTGATTGTACTGGGGATCAGTGTGTTGGTGCTGTGCACAATGATTGGATGGCATGCAGCAGGTGCGGTTGAAATCAAAGAAATGTGGGGTATTTATTCCGATGTTTCCTCCTTTTTGCGACAAAACAAATGGCTACAAAATGTTAAGTTTGAATAACTGCTTCACAAAATCCAATCGGATACTGGAATTCAAACTAAATCTTGGAGAATACCTAGAGATTAAAATTCCATACCGACTCTGTCATTATTTAGGTACTGCAGCAACATCACTCGGTATTGTTCGAGATTAAAAAAATACTGTGACTTTTCAGGATTACCAAAATACTGTGCATCCCTAATGTACATACCTGTCATGACATGTGCAAGAATCTTGCTCACAGTCCTTATACTGCATTACAGCCGAGCTTATTGCATCAAGGTAGGGTTGCCATTTTGCTTCTGAAAATGTAAGAATTAAAATTCAGTTATCCTGGAATGTTACAATCGCACCTTGGGATATTTAAATTGAAGTCACGATTGACGTGTCACTGCTGCCGCTCTCCAGCAAACAACCATCAGTATGGTCTTGTGGTGTGCATATTTGAATAATTTAGTATTTGATAATTCAAACTTGGATTTAATTGAATATTCAAATATTTGAAAAATTGCATGCAGTGTGTAAATATGCATTGTACTTTCTGCATAGACTAAGCGAAACCCAGACTTGGGCCAAGTCTATGTCACTCTAAAGAAATTTTATAAAAAATGGGATGGGACCCAATACGAAGGTGTACAATTTTTGGTTTATCAGAATTTTTGAAAGGTAAATTCCTCTGAAACGGGTTTGCTCCATCAAACAAATGCACATATGTTGTTGTTCCGACGGGTTGACGGCTGTTTCATGTCTGCAGCCAAACGCTTGTGATGCAGTAGCGCATCTGTCAGCTTGGTTCAGGATTTCTTGTACACTTAACCATTATTGGCGCAGCGCGATTAGAGGACTGGAAACTTGTCTAAAACGTTGTCTATTTGGCTGTGACATGATACATATAAAACAACTGTCAACAACTCGGAACAACTGGTGCCCTGCACGAATCTCAGTGGTGCCTTAGCAGATATCATCATATGCACATGCGTTCGGTTACCTCAAGGGTTCTCACCATTTTGTAAGTAAAGGATTCAGGGTACTGTGCATGACTTTTTAGAAATGTGATAAACCACAAATTGTTTATGTCCATATCAATTCCTATTTTTGTCTCAAATTTCTTTGGAATGACAGATCCTGTGCAAGCATGGATTTACAGATAGCCTCATATGTGAGTACATAACATGCAGATGCTCATAAAACATTTCGGATGTTGATCAAGTGTTTAGACGCAGCTATGTTACGTGGCGGTTTATACATGTACCGCCATGTTTACAGATCTAGCACCCCAGTAACTGGATCTAGAGATAATCAAGTGAAAAATACAGTCCCAATTTAGATTTTGTTAACACGGCCTTTCCTCAACACGACTCTTGTGCGCGCGCTATTTTGAGAAATAAGTTGAAGTTTTCATGGATCTCTTCTTTTGATTAATACTGCCCTCTTGTGTATTCTAAGTCAATAAATACCACCCTCTATTGATATGAGAAGCCCCACAGCTTTTTTTTCTGAATCAAAATCGGTCAAGAAATGAAAAAATCATGTATGTTTTGCCGTTTTTGACCCAAAATTTAGTAAATTTCTCATTTTGTAAGAGGCTAGAGATCCAGAAAATTGGAGGGGGGGGGGATTTCTTGAGACCTGTATTATAAGATTCCTTGTTTCTTTTTGTGTAAGAAAATGTGGATGTTGTTCCTGCGCATGAGTGTGCCTTGGGCCAAATCAGCGTTTGTAAAGGCGAGTGACAATTGATGATAACTGACATTCCGTGACGCCCTGATTATGACCAGGTGCAATTCGCCAGCCGCATGTGCGGTTCCTTTAATGATGATAATATACCAACATGACCAATTTTTCATAAATAAAACTTATGTCCATTTATGACCAACAGATATAAAATATAGGAAGTTGATCATCATCATTATTTTTTTTAATTAATAAAAAAATATCAATGAAATCCTCATGAATACAATATGGGAACTACTGATACTAGAGTGTCTGATTGATAGGGGAAGCAGGTTGGCCGGGGTGGGGTGTCCAAGTTTGGGGTGGGGTGAGCCGGGTGGGGTGTTGAGGCAGGGGACCAGGTGGGGGTGACAAGGAGTGTGGATGTGGGGTCTGAGATGGGGTGGGGTTGTTTGGGTGAGGTGGGCCGGGGAGGGGTGTGGTCTGTGGGGTGGGGATGATACTGAATGGGGTAGAGGTACGTGGGTTGTGTTGAGGTGGTGGGGTAGGGTGATACTGATAGGTGGGTGGAAGTGGGGTGGGGGTGTGTGGGGTGGGATGTGGTGGGGTGATTCTGATAGGGGTGTGGAAGTGGGGTGGGGGTGTGTGGGGTGGGATGGGTGGGGTGGGATGTGATGGGGTGATTCTGATAGGGGTGTGGAAGTGGGGTGGAGGTGGGTTGTGTTGGGGTGGGATGTTAAGGGGTGGGGTGATGGTGGAAGTAGGGTGGAGATGGGTTGGGTTGGGTTGGGTTAGGATGGGTGGGGTGGGGGTGATACTGATAGGGGTGGGAAGTGGGGTTAGGGTATTATTCAAGTCCTTGAATAAGAGCCCTTGGGATTGTACTCGCATGTAATTATTTATAAAAATGGAAATGTTGTAAAACATGTTTGTGTTCCATTTCTTTTATACCGATGAGATTAGTCTTTCTGGATCAGCGATTCTTATGATTCCGTGTTAAATAATGTCAGGAGTGGATATGGCAATATCATTTGCACCATTGTCTTTCTCACATCAAAAGCTTTAATATGATGCAAAGTTTGACTACTGGTATATTTGAACTTAAAGGAAATGTACAACATTTGTTTTTGCTGCAGTTTCCAGAAATAAATGGATTTGGAAGATTAGAATGTTATAGCAAATATTGTTGAACTGACTTGTTAATAATAATAATACTACTACTTATTACCCTGGATTGGACATTTAGGAGACATCCCGAAAGACTTGTGCACAAAATTTGTCAAACTTAAATGTGCCCTAACCCAATATTCCCTTGTCCTTTTTCCACGAATTTCGGTATGTTTACTAAAAAGACCACAAGCAACAAATGCATGTACCGGTATAACCTAATTGCGACAATAAAATGGTGCCTCTAAAGGGGGCTGTGACAGAGAGACATGAAAATGTCTCCCTAATGACCAATGTCTCCCATCGTGCAAAGAAATTACAATAACGTGTCTCCTTAGTGGTACCTTTACACGTAAAATAATAACCATATTTATTTAGCGCCTTTTTCTAAAAGATACAAAGCGCTGAGGGAGAATGCAACCAAAGACAGATAAATTAAATATATGAACATACATGTATGAGACCCATTATGTAGCACCTTTTTGCTAGGTGCTGCAACAAGTGTTACTGGGATCTTTAAGGTGCATCACACAACACACGGGACCTACGACTTTACGTCCCATGCGAAGGAGGAAGCAATAATGGTAAAGTGCCTTGCTCAAGAGCACAAGCACCATGTTCCCATATTCAGGATTCTAACCCATGTACCACGGCACACGAGTCGAACACCATAACCCCTTTAATCACAGCACCCCAACTTGTTTCACGTTTTGGGCTTGTGGATGCTGGAAAAACCAAGAAAGCCAATATGTTTTTGTAGTCTAGTTCCCTGACCCCCTAAGATGAAACAAAGCAATTTGTAGACTTTGGGGAACTATAAGGTCAGAGGATCAGTCTGGAAGGCTTGTACTCCTTCACAGGTGTGTAGTCAATTGCAAAGAAAATGCGGACAACTAAATATGAAAAATTAGGAGAAGTTTTTGAACCAGTAAGGTATTTCGTATTAATTTGATCATTTTGTTTTTTGATGTTTGCAAATGTTGTTTCTTCCCTTAAAATAAACTGTGTGCTCATTTAATAAGGGACACAGTCACATTGACTCAAATTTCGACCAGAAGAATCATGGAGTAAGGCGTTTTTGGAGGACATAACTCCTTAAGCAAAGCACCTGTGGCAATATCGTTTGTATCAGTGTCTTTCTCAAATCAAGAGCGTTAATATGATGTAAAGTTTGACTTTATTTGAACTTAAAATAAACAGTATGCTAATATAATAAGGGAAACAGCCACGTTTACTGAAATGACGACCAGAAGAGTTCATGAAGTATTGCGTCTTCGGGAGGGCAAAACTCCTGATGGGAACCTTTTTGACATTTACAATGCATCATGGGAGTGGATGACAAACATTGCCCGAAATTTATGTGCAAGTCTATGTCACGGCAATGATCGAGTTCGGCAATGAAATTTTCACACACTGTTTCTGTAAAGGTACAAAGAGAATAACTACCTTTTGGTTTGGTAAACATGTGAGTAATTCAGGAGGAATCGGTGGGGATTCCCTTCCAAATTGGATGACCGTAAAATCCCTCGATCGGCTGTGTGTGCGGTGTGCGTGTGGCCGGCCGTGCACAGCTAGCCACGGTGAACCTTCATTGGGGATTTTTTTAAACGAACACGACAAAGGGTGAAAAACAAGATTTCCCATGATATCAATTTGATCCTGAAAAGAAGTTGGATGACAAATATCATTTGAATGTTGATGTCCATGGTTGATTTGTTCCTCTTTCTGTATAAACAGATGTTCCTTACAGCTTCTTGAGGACTTTTTGTAAGTTTCTTTTAATAGGGCAATGTATTTTTTTGTAAAAGGCCCATATTTGCCAGTGTTGTTGTTTGGGTTTTTTTGGAACTGTTTTTTTTTTTTTTTTTCATAGGTTTTATCCATTTCATTTTTTCATCATTTCAATCTTTTTTTATTCTGGAATGTGCATACATTTTGTATATATGTCCTGTTGGAAAATACTAATAAAATATTATGTCAGTCATTTTTAATACTAACGGTTTCCTTTCCTTTCACAAGGCATTTGCTCATTATGCTGCTCCACCATTTTTTATTCCAAATTTATTTGCTGCTTTGTTTTACTGCTGGAATTCTTGATATTTTTTTCCTAATTGAAAGTTGCAGTTCATGTTTAGCAACTACCGGTACCTGCAAGTTGTTCTTATTGCAAATTGTTTGATTTTCTAACTGCAAAATGCTGTTCACAATATCAGAAGCATTTTTTTCTAATTTTCAGCTTAATTTGGCAAATACCTGAATACATGAATGTATTGCCTTATTCGAAGAGTTCGGAATTTAATAGGCTAGGATTTTTGAATTAGGTTGGAAATCGCATTTTTATTGTAACAATCAAGAGATGTAGAACCAGACAAATTAACCCCTTGAATGTACATGTATTCGGAGTCTCTCTCTCTCTCTCTCTCGCTCTATCCGAGGCTAGGAAAATAAGGCAAAAAAAGTGCGGTATAAACCAGTCTGTGCATACACGAACGGTAGCTATTCACTATAGGGCAGAGGGCTAGCATGGCAGGCCCACGCAGTGCACTGTTTACTGGTCAGTCGAATTCGACGTCGTAAAAATGCCAAGAAAACACCGATGGAGAAGGAACATTTTTGCAAGTTTATTCACAGAGCTTGATCTCTCTTGTCTGTGTATGTATTTTCCATGTTCAAGAGTTCATTTTGAGATGGCACTACTCGTATTTGGAGTGATACGATGCAGCGTGTTTCACCAAAATTGTCCACAGTAAAAACGAGGTCTGTCGCCCGCTGGCCACACATGCATTTACTCATGAATTACGGGTTTTGGCCAGTTTCCAGTCTTGACTAGCGTTTACTTTTTGTGGCATTTTTTGTATAAGCTTTCGTAGTGCAATGGAAAAAGTACAGTCTAAAACTCCGCATATAATTGAATACCCCATTTAATCAGCATTAAAAAAATGGCAACAAAAATATTCCAACTGACCAGACCCTATTTTGGAAAAGCATGTAATCAGAAGCAGCAGTATTTTTGGGCCTAAATGGGAATGACGATTTTCTTCGTTTATTAAAAAAGAACATTACAACAACAACAGCGCACGGCCTATTATTTTGTTTTAATGATACTCTAGAATGTACTTTAGAATATATTTGATTGTTTGATTAAAAGACCAAGGGCTGTTGGTAATCTTGACCCTTATTCCTTTAAAAATAAGAAAAACTTTAGAACAATTCATATTAAATAAATTCACAAATTCGCAGGATTTAACGAGGAGTTCAGAATTTAATGGGCTAGGATTTAAGGAATTGTTTTGTTTCAAAAATCGAGAGGACCAGACAAATTTGTCTAGAATATATATTTAAAATATTTTTTGTTCAGTTGATGGTCCAAGGGATGTTGGTTACCTTGATATTATTTGTTAAGAAAACTAAGCATAGTTCGTATTAAATTTTTCCCAGAAATCCACAGGATATTTAACAGAGAGTTCGTGTAGGTGTTTGTCGTTGTTTTACTTTAAAAAAAAACGACCAAGCACATTTTTATACATGTCCCCAATTACAGCCGGGGAATAAACTAGTGTCCTATATATTCTTGTCTGGAAAGCCATTTCGAGACTATGATTGACAGGCAAACTTCAAAACTTATACATTGTATATCTTTGATGATAAGTGGCCTTGGAGGTACTTGCACCATACATCGGTCATCATACATGCATGCATTCTTGTAGCTGGAAAGATCGTGGTCAAAAGTTGATACACGATAGCAGATAATTGACTCCAGGATTTTACCACTGCACTATCTAACCACAAGTGCGTGTACTGGAACAATAAAACGATGTGTAGGCTGCTGCAGGAGGGAACGTTGTTTATGGATTCAATGAAGACAGGAAGTTTACGACCTTAACCTGACCGCAGACCAGACTGTTTACCAGTGGGATAAGAATGCTGTTTTGCGCCCTTTCGTCCAAACGCAACAAGATTAGCGGGAGGATTATAGGTAACCATTGGTTACCGTTAACCGGTGGTAGGTAGAGTGATCGGTACTGTACCGTAATTCCCCAGCGGACCACACCATTTGTGGTAATGAAGGGGTGGTGTTCTTTCTTGGGAACAATAATTACCAATATTTCCGCTGATTAAAAAAAGAAAAATGACGACTAATACTTGTTATGGTGTTCGAAATATTTCTTTATTAGATAATAAGTTGTTCAACGTCACAATATATATTTTTTTTTCTTGAAATGTATTCAAGAAACGATGTAAAATGAAAAAAGGGGACTGAATCACCCCTTGCAAAATTAATTGATTCGCCCATGAAAATGTTAGCATCGTTCCCTACGGCGCTACAGGACAAGATCTTTGGTTTTGATTTTTTGAAGAAAGTTACGATCGAAACTTGAACTTTCAACGTAATTACTCGCTAGTAATCACACAAATTTGATAAGTTTTGAGGTAAAACGGGACCTGTTTAGTCTTAGGGCAAAACAAATCAGCAACTGTTTTCACAAAAGCAAGATTTGTAGCGCTCACCGGCGCAGGCTGCCGGGCCATGCATTAACTTTTAAGGCCGGGGACCGGACGGGGCAGCCGGCAGTAATTCCCGTAGTTTATTTCTCAGGCCAAACAAAAAAAATGGTGTGTTTATGGTAACGGCCTGAAAAAAATCCAGGTAGGTAGGTAGGGAAATAATTTTATTTTGTAAAATTTTTTTTTTATTTCAGTTCTGCATGCCCATGCGTGTTCTTTCGCAAAAAAATTGTATAAAACCACTATTCAAGCATTGAAGATATTCAATCGATACATTTCAATCCAAATTAATTTGTATCGTCGGCCAGGGTTCTCCCCAGGATTTTTACAAACGTGTGGGGGAAGATTTGCTGTGATTCAACAACCCGAAAAGGTTTGAACTTTAGAAGCTCTCTGGTGTATTTTAGAGCTAATCTGAGGGTCTTTATCTTAAGATTTGTCATTGAAATTCAGAGGAGATCTTGTAGGTCACTAATATTTTTGTAATTAAAGAACAAAAATCAAAAAATTAACATTTCACAACCTGTGTTTCATTGCTTCCTAACTAGAAAAGTATGAATTACATTTACATGTAAGTTTAAAATTAAGAAATTAAGGTGGAGAAAAAAACAACTTTTGCTTCCGATTACATGCCTTTCAAAATAGCGTCAGTAGGTCAAAAAATTATTTCGCCAATTTTTTTTGGGGTGCTGATTAATGGAGCATCATTCGTACTAATCATAGAGCAAGGAATCATGTTTATTTTGTGCCTGGGTTATTTTCATATGCGCCACGAAAATTATCAAGACTGGCTATCAAAAGTGATTAAAACTTGCCTCACCTAATTAAAAATATATTTGAGGTCGGTGATTCCACTATATGCTTAACATACATCACGGCCGCTGGCACCACCAACATTCCGCCTGGCTGGCCCAACATCGCGCCGTGCTCACGGCCCACGTGGCCGAAAATCTTGCACTACTGCAGAAACACGCTACGATGTTTCACCACAAGTTGGAGCTTTGCAATCTCGTCATTTTAATGGAAAACACATACACAGAAAGTAAAGATCACGTTCTGTGAATTAATTCGCAGAAATTCTCTTTCTCCAGCGATGTTTATTTGGTAATATTTTTACGATCCAACTTCGGCCCACTACATCATCGTGCTGTATGATACAAAGTATGGACCGGAGAGAGGCAGTAGTCACTGGTTCCGGTCCTTCATCATACATTGATTCCGTTAGCTGGCGAAGGGAACCAGTGTACCATGCTGTATGTTAGCTGGGTGCTGCTGGTGGTCGACAGAACACGTCATCGTGTGCATTTTGATCACACATGCATCGGAAAAACAGGATTTTGGCCAAGATTTTGAAATAATGGCGTATGTAATGATCAAATTGTGCATTTTAATGGCGTGTATGATAATTATATTGTGCGTATCAGGGGCTAAAAAATGTGATCGGCATTTTTTTGTCGGCGTATCGGGCCGGCCGCAATTCCAGCATATCGGACCGATACGCAGAACGCACGTTTGTACGTGGGGAGAACCATGCCGTCCGTCGGCCAGCCAGGCGTACCCCGATGCATTTGTGCAAAAATAATCGTACTTCGTAGTTTGAGAATTCAAGTTTTTGAGATCGTCGCGATTTTTGCACGTTTAACACAGGTATGTTTGTGTCAAATCATGGTCAGATTCAAGTGTGAAAAATGTTTTGTTCGTGGCAAATAATTAAAAGTACTTGAAATGTTTGAAATTTGTCAATTATCAACCTTCAAAATGGCAATAAAAAGTTTGAGGTCGGCAATTTGGCCGAAAAAATTCCAGGTCGGTCGGGTTACCGTAAACACACCATTTTTTTTGTTTGGCCTCATCATCAATTTCCATAATTGTTTGTAAGAGTATCGATTGTAAATGATTTGATATAACTGTTGTGGCCCTTTTTATAGCTTTGTAGTGTAAATGGAACTGGTTCAGAGCATTTTGACTAGAATTTGGAGGCCTTACAAAATTGAAACCGCTGCTGTCGGTGCGGCTTATACGCCGGTGCAGCATATACGCCGACTTCAGATCTTAATTTGCAGATTTTTGCATGCTGCGGCTTATACGCCGCGCGGCTTATATTCCGAAAATTACGGTAGTACCTTTAATGTATTTGTGTATTATCAGAAACGAGTAGAGACAGATTAAAGAGGACTTAGACCCTGGTAAGTTCATCTGTTATGATTTTATTTATTTTTTTATACCAAAATATATCGCGATATATATCGTATCGTTTGATATGTATCGTGATACGTATCGTATCGTGACACAGGCATATCGTTTCAACCTTAGTGCTGAATTACGCTGGCTGTGTCGATACAACTATGTTGTCAGTTTTGGTGGACCATTGTGGAATGTTTACTGATGAATCTTTTCAACCTTTTTTTTGACAAATTTAAAAACAGTCTACCAAAACTGACGACTTGTTACGGTCTTAAACAGAGTGTTATAATATCTCTCGAACACATATTTATCCCTTATTTATATTACAGTCGTTTTGCTAGTTCCGGATCGCTTCAAATAAAATGTGTCCCCATGCAGTATGTACTGAGAGCAGCAGCGTGTCGCATAACGCGCACGCGCCAGTACATGCTGCAAGATTTGAGGCAATGATTATAACATGTATACATATGCGTCTCCCTCTACAATGGAAATTCTAATTGTACACAATTTTTTTTGTGCACAAACCAATTGCGGTCCTGGCCATGCCCGCAAGGTTGTCAGGTTAGCGGTTATTCCTCCTTTTTTCACTGCAATTGTAGGCTGAATCTTCATCGTGGATCGTTTTTTACTTCAAGGACCTGTGTAATGGTTATTCCAGGCAAGTTTGGGGTGAGTTGCAGTTGCAATTAGTGTGTAACGGGGACAAAATTGAACATTTTCCAACATTTTTTTCAATTTTTTTTGGGACCTGCCTACGCTGCTCGGTTACGTAAAAAAATAAGCTCCAGCCCTAGATGACAACCCAATGATAAAATTCAGGGCTGGATAACTCCAGCTAGGTAAAAGTGTCCTCCCTGGCCCGTTAATTCTGTCCCCCTCCAGGTAATTCTGTCCCCTCCAGGTAATTCTGTCCCCCAGGTTTTTTTATCCCCCTCTTTTGAAACCTGGAAGGTTATTGTTTTGATGAATTCACTCTATAGATCTACAAGGTATACATTTTGGACTTTTAGTCTGCCCTTCATGAATATAAAAAATATTTAATTTAGTCTATTAGATGATACGTGAACACAATGTTTTGATTCGGAGTACGGTGAAGTCTATAAGCTCCAGCCCTAGATGACAACCCATACTCCTAGAACTATGAGGCTCCGCGTGAGCGGAGCCTCATAGATCAAGAAGCCCGCAAAATTGCCTGCAGCACAAAACACTAATAAAGTACAAAAACGTCCATCAAAATGCAGCCATTTCACACAGAACCACTGCACAGTTTGCCCCTATACTCCGTACTTTATCTCTTGACATACTCACGTATCTTGTGCGGAACTAACATAGGTGGATTCTGTCGGTTTTTAGGCCAAAATGATGAAAAATATGCCCTTTCCGCATTGAGCCAACCTGACACTTGAAACGTGCACGCATTATGATCGAGCGATGATTTTCGGTTCGCTCGGAGCGCGCCGCGGGGGGTACGGTACATGCACTTGTACGCAGCACATACTATCATTTCGCCTGTACCGTACCCCCCGCGGCGCGCTCCGAGCGAACCGAAAATCATCGCTCGATCATATGCGTGCACGTTTCAAGTGTCAGGTTGGCTCAGTGCGGAAAGGGCATATTTTTCATCATTTTGGCCTAAGATACGTGAGTATGTCAAGAAATAAAGTACGGAGTATAGGGGCAAACTGTGCAGCGGTTCTGTGTGAAATGGCTGGCTGCATTTTGATGGACGTTTTTGTACTTTATTAGTGTTTTGTGCTGCAGGCAATTTTGCGGGCTTCTTGATCTATGAGGCTCCGCTCACGCGGAGCCTCATAGTTCTAGGAGTAGACAACCCAATGATAAAATTCAGGGCTGGGTAACTCTGGTACCATGACCAGACTGGGACCATAAGTGCAGCTAACTTTTACCTAGGTAATTCTGTCCCCCCCCCCCTCCCCGGACACTTTTACTGGGGGACAGAATTACCTTCCACACCGGCAAACCTTTAGTAAACATTAGTTTGCCGGCATTACCTCCGGCAAAATATCCACTAGGCCTACTAGGCCTAGGCCCTATCTTATTTTTATTACCTGGATCCGGGTTGGTAGGCCTATTTAGATGATATTTGGTCTTTCCGTCCTCGAAACTATCTTTTGAATCACAATTTCCTTCTTCCATGTGACATTCCCATTCTTCAGCAAGCACTATCTTTTGACGATACACGAGAGTTAGTATGATTAAGACAGTGTAACATGCACGGGGAGAATACGAGTAGGCGTCCATGGCCATGTTTATGGGGAAAACATGCAGACTCGCCCGTTGATATGATATGTACGCGTTAATAGATCTGGCTCAGGTAGCTACGGATTCGGCCGGATTTCTGGCTGCGTATTCTAGCCGCGCATTCGCCAAAAGTCAAAGAATCTATAATACATGCGGCAAAAGGTGATCTATAACCAGAAAGATAACTCTTTTATTCAACGAACTTTTCAAATTAACGGCACATAACAATATTCTTCCACGCCGTATCAAAATACACAACATGAGCTACCATTTCATCAACCATTATTGAAATTTTGATGCAATAATTACAACTAAATTAGCTGCATAATGAGAATCATCACATTTCGCGCAAGTTTTCAACGCTTTTAGATGTTGGAAAGTTAATGTATCATTTGAAACAAAGTCTACCTCACATGTTGTCAAAAACTCATAATTTTATTGCATAATCTACGAGATCATGTGACTGGGCACACTTAATTTTGGTATTGGCTTCAGCCGAACACTAATTAGTGCCTTATATTGCCCGTTAAAGTGACCCCATTTTCCCGGCACTATCAGAATGCATTCTTTTAAACTGCGTATATCACTGCTCCTTTAAAACAGGTGTACCTCCTCACGTTGCCAAAAACCCATAATTGTATTGCATAATCTACGAGCTCATGTGACTGGGCACACTTAATTTTGGTATTGGCTAGAGCCAAAAAGTAATAGTGCCTAATTAGCCCGTTAAAGCTACGCCATTTTTACTGCACTATTGTAATGCGAATTCTGCTGCGTATATCACTACCTCTTTAAAACAAAGTGTACCTCACATAATTTTTGCCAAACAAACTTGCAGTTTTATTTTATAATCTACGAGATATACTACAATCATGTACACTATATTACTGTACCGTATACAAATGCCCCGGATTTTGTTTTAAGGGAGGGGGGCACCGTTGGCATGTGACGTCATTTGTTATTTGTCCACCCACTGACAGTTTGCAGTCCAAACGTCACGAGCCTGCCGCACCCTTGAGGCCAACACAGGCGCGGATCGGGGGGGGGGGGTAAGGGGTCGACCCCCCCCCCCCCCCCCCCCAGCTGTGACACCATCCCCAACAAAAACATACAGGTATAATGTCCGTCTGTTCAAAATACGGACAGAGGCAACTTAGATAGGGGTATTATTTTGTACACCATTCTGTAATCCAGGGTTAATAATCGTCGAATTTTAACAGCGCCCCCTATGGTACCCCCAATTTATGATTTTACGGAGGCCAAGTGTCCGGAGAAAAAAAACCTGTGTACATTTTCAGATTTGTTTGCTGATGAAACCCCCTCCTGCGAACATTCCTGGGTCCGCCATTGCAACAGTGGCGTAAATCTATGCCGGGGACTGGGGGATGGGGGATAGCTAAACCCCCCAAAAAAATCGGGCCGTGAAATTCAAAAAGGGGGGGGGGGGGGGGGCTTGCTGGAGACCACATGACACTGGGGGCGCTGTTCATGATACAGATATATCAGTGGATTTCAAGCTTTTTGTACTTCTTGTACTCCTTTTCTCAGTACTATTTAATACATTTCGGCGGTTGGAAAGTTTGAAAAATACCTAAAAATCTGCCTTTTTTTTCTCTAAAAACGAAATGATGGGAGGGGGGGGGTGATCCAATAGCCCAGCCCCCCTCCCCGGTCAAAAAGTGGGGCGGGATATATAGGACATAAAACAAACATTTGTGTACACCTTTTCCCCATACTGATAATTAATCGGTTGATTTTTGATACTTTATCGGTTGATACAGTATCGTGCAGGGAAATGGGGTCAAGTTTAACGGGCTAATTAGGCACTAATTAGTGTTCGGCTGAAGCCAATACCAAATTACATATGCCCACTATAGCATTATCTCGTAGATTATGAAATAAAATCTTACTTACTTCAACATCTCTAAAAGCGTTGGCAAATTGCGCGAAATGTGATGATTCCAATTATGCAGCTAATTTAATGGTGATTATCGCATCAAAATTTGAAATGAAATGGTCCCTCGGATGTGTAGTTTGATACGGCGTGGAAAAAAACTATTGTTATTTGTCGTTTATTTTGAAAAGTTCGTTGAATAAATGAAGTTGTCGTGCTGGAAAATAGATCACCTTTTTCCGCATGTGTTATAAATTTTGTTTTACTTCTTGCGAATGCGCGGCTAATACGCGGTTGAATACGCGGCCGGAAATCCGGCCGAATCCGTGGCTACCTTGAGTCAGGTCAGTGCGAGCGAAATGTTATACCAGCGAACTCTAGCATTCGGACGACAGAGGGCGTTATTTCGGCGGTAGTCTCCCATGCGTTGCAAAATTTGAGTCCGGCTTGCTCGAGCTCTTAAACTAAAAAATAAAACCTACACCGTAGGGCGGCCTACTAGTACTACTACCCTACTACCGCCCGGTACCGGTAGCCTACTAGTATTCAACTGTCTGTAGACTAGTGCAGGGGTCATTTAGGTTTCGAGGTAAGTATCTCTTTGTTTAGCTTGACTCAACTCCAGGAGCACGTTTTGGCGGCCCTTGAACTGGAACATGTTTCTGGCGTCACAGCCGTGACCTGAAACATGTTTCCTGTGCACCGCGAAAACGACTGACCGGAAAATCGTTCATGACGTCATGTTACTACAGTCAATTGACCGGTTCCGCAATCGCAAATCGTCTGAAGCGTCTTGTGGCGAAAAAACGCGCTTTCACAGGAAGCTACCTATCTATAAATTTGCGCAAATTACTCACCTACTTCATGATATGAATAGTTTTCTGCGATCGTTTGAAAGAGAAATTTGCCAGGACATTTTGTAGAGGTCGGTGCTTTGACAGGTTCCGCAAACGTTTTCCGGTTTCGCAAACGGCGCCCTCTGTGAGACTGGACTGAAAATATTCCTTGTTTACTGGCCAAATCTATATCGTTTTTGCCCCGAAACCAGCCAAGAAAAGATGTGGATTATATTTCCCTGTGCATGAGCCAAGGTCTGCACATTATAATGCGTCCAAATTTACAAAATGTAACTCCATGAAGTTGTTATGGGGTCATTCCGTGTCAAATCAACACGCTTTTGGACCCGACCCTCACAGATTGAAACAATATTTGGTGTGATGATTGGCCTATATGAGAAACCCCCAGAACTGATCTTTTTTGTAAATTGACTCGTTAGTTTTTGAGATACGGGTCAACGAACTTTTGACTAATTAGCATGACCTCCGAACTTTAAATACTTGTATCTCAAAAACTATAGTGCCTACAAAGCCAAGTTGTACATCATATTAAAGTTCTTTGAATGGCCTCCATTTCATTAAATAAAACCAAAATCGTAGCATGAAGTGCAGAGAAAATGCGTAACAAAATGACCTTTGACCTCAAATTACGAAAAACAATATGCTTCAAATTTTGTAATTTTTTTTCAAATGTTAGTTTATGATGTCAGCAACAATCTTTAAAAAAAATTGGGATGGGCGGTCTTAAAGTTTTTAAGTTATGATTTTTTGAAGAAAGCCTGTCCATGAAAAAGTATGCATAATAATGTACATGTACATGTATATGTATACATTGTACTTGTACTGTGTACATGTGCACATTTTACCTGTGCATCATGTTTGCCCTTTACAACCGCATAGTCTCAACTCATATCCAAGTCAGGTGTGTTTACAAACACAAATTTATGCCCCGCAACCGTGACTGTTCCCATGACATAACACCACTCTTTTAACATCAACTTACACGTACGTACCTTGGTCACATGGAACGTTCATTGACAGCATTAGTGTCTTCTGTAGGTTTTATATGAATTAATCCCTAATCCCTATGATCTCAGAATAAATACAAGATTTTTATTGTTTTAGCCACTGTGACCTTGACCCTTGACCTTTGGACCCCAATGCGATAGGCCTATTTGGATTACCAAGAACGATCCACAAACCAAATTTGAAGTTCACATGTAAAGTATTTCTCAAGTTATCGCACTAACAAAATTTCTTTTGTTTTAGTCACTGGGACCTTGACCCTTGACCTTTCGACCCCAAATGCAAAAGGGTTCTTAGGATTACCAAGAACAATACACAAACCAAATTTGAAATTCATATGTTAAGTATTTCTCAAGTTATCGTGCTGACAAGATTTGTCCGGACACACACACACACACCCACACACGTTTGTTTTACATACGCTATGTGGACATTCCTTTGTTTTCGTGTAGTTAAGAAAACTCGGTACATAAAATAACTTCACTTAAACTGTGAAAACTCTTTTAACCCAATTTTTTTTCTATGATTCCCTATAGTGTTTCTCTTCATTCTGCTACGGATAAACCTAACCCAAAAATGCCTTTATACCTGTTTTTCAGAAAGGGCAAAACGTTATGTGGACACGGCTTAGTCCACATAATAAAAACACAACCTGCATTATGTGGACATCTTTTGTTCACAAATCCACATAGGGAATGTAAGACAAACTCACCCCCACACACACCCACCCACCCACCCACACAGACTTGTTTCACATACCTAGTGTGGACTTTCCTTTCTTTTCGTGTAGTTAAGGAACACCAGTGGAAAAACTCATTTTTCTCAAACTGTGAAAACTCTTACAACCCAATTTTTTTTCAATGATTCCCTTTAGTGTTTCTCTTCATTCTGCTACAGATAAACCTAACCCAAAAATGCCTCTAAACCTGTTTTCCAGAAATGGGGAAACACTGTGTGGACGTGGGCAAGTCCACACTTCGTCGCTGCTACCTACATTATGTGGACGTCTTTTGTTCGGAAGTCCACACTGCGTATGTAAGACAAGCTCACCCACACACACACACCCACCCACCCACCCATACTTGTTTCACATGACTAGTGTGGACTTTCCATTGCTTTCGTGTAGTTAAGAAAAACCAGTGAAAAAACTCATTTTTCTCAAACTGTGAAAACTCTTTCAACCCAATTTTTTTTCTATGATTCCCTTTAGTGTTTCTCTTCATTCTGCTACAGATAAACCTAACCCAAAAATGCCTCTAAACCTGTTTTCCAGAAATGGGGAAACACTGTGTGGACGTGGGGCAAGTCCACACAACGTCGGTGCTACCTACATTATGTGGACGTCTTTTGTTCGGAAGTCCACACTGCGTATGTAAGACAAGCTCACCCACACACACACCCACCCACCCACCCACCCACGGAAGGACAAGGCGGAAACAGTATGCCCCTTCGGCTTCGCCGCGGGGCATAAAAATATGTTATACCGGTCTACGTTACTTTCATTTTTCGCTCAACCAAAGTCTGTGTTGCAGTGTTCATCTCCTCGGCGGAGATCTTGTATACGCGTCCTGTTTCAGTGAACGGTTCCACTGCTGTTAGTACATCCTTGCCATGAATTACAAGTGTGTCTGGTCGATAGGGGAACTTGAAAGATGGAGATGGCCCATGGGGATGAAGGAAACTCAGTTCCACTTCTTGGGATGCTGGAAGGATCTGCTGAACACATGCTAGCCACCAGTAACAGTCATACATCACTGTAACATCTGTATCTGTCTGTATCTGTAGCGTACTGCAAGCAAACTCCACTATGGGATATACGGTTGCAGGCGCGTGGTGGCTAGCAGCATCCCTAAACAATTTTGTTAGTAGGCCCCCTTAGTGTTGAAGACAACTGCATCTCATGGAGTCTTGACTTAAAGGACTCCACTGAAGTAGCTTCCCTGACTTCTGGAGGAAGTAGGTTCCACTGAGCTGTTGTTCTTGGTACGAAAGAGTATCTGTAGCAGTCCTTCTTAGATGTAGGGTGAACAAAGGATAATGAAGATGATTTTCTAGTTGACATTTTGTCCCGTTTGGAATCAACTTGGTACTGATCAACATCAATTGCGATTTTGTGGTGAATGGATTTGTAGAGCAAGGTTAGTCTGGATATGATTCTGCGTTCCTCCAATGATTTCCATCCGAGGTGGGTGATCATGGATGAGACACTACTTGTGCGCCTGAAGTCCTTACAGACGAACCTGGCCGCTCTGCGTTGGACAGCTTCAAGTTTATTTTTGTGGTCCTGATGGTATGGATCCCATATGCTGGCGCAATATTCTAACTTGGGTCTGACCAGGGTCTTATATGCAGTTTCTTTAACTTTGGTGGAGCAGCTGAACAGATTCCTGCGCAACAGTCCAAGAACTTTGTTTGCTTTAGTAGTAGAGTTACTTATGTGTTCGGCCCAGTTCAGTTTGTTGTTTAATTCTACTCCCAGGTAGGTGTGATTTGTGACTGTTTGGAGAGAATTGCCGTTTATCTTGTAAGATGACAGAAGAGGTTTCCTTTTGTGGGTCATGTGCATGGCGTAACATTTGGTGACGTTAAATCGCATCTGCCACTTGGACTCCCAGTTACAAAGGGTATCGATGTCGTTTTGTAGTTTCTTGTTGTCTTCTGGAGTTTGAACTTCACGGTATAATATGCAGTCATCTGCCAGAAGTCTCACTTGAGATGAGATTCCTTCCGGAAGGTCGTTGAGATACAAGATGAAGAGTAGCGGTCCAAGCACAGTGCCCTGGGGCACTCCTGATGTCACAGCTATTGAACTAGATGAACTGCCCTCTAAGACTACTTGTTGAGATCTTTTTGTAAGGAAAGTGTTGATCCAGTGGAGTAGAGAGCCAGAGATCCCAACATGTTTCAGCTTTGACAATAATCTCTGATGTGGAACTAGGTCAAACGCTTTGCTGAAATCCATGATGATTACATCGGCTTGCCCTTGGTTATCTAGGATTTTAGCGAGGTCGTTTACGGTCAGGGTGAGTTGGGTTTCACACGATCGGCCTTTGCGGAACCCATGCTGTTCATTGTTGAGAACGTTGTACTGATCAAGGTGACACATGATGTTAGAGTGGATAATATGTTCAAGCAACTTGCAAGGGATGGATGTCAGTGAAATTGGCCTGTAATTTGATGGATCTGAACGGTTTCCTTTTTTGAAGATAGGTGAGACGTTAGCCCTGAGCCAGTCGTCTGGCAGCTCCCCGGTATCAATGGATTTCTGGAAAATTTGTTGTAGGAGTGGAGCAACACTGTCAGCACATTCCTTCAGGATCGTTGGAAGGATGCCATCAGGGCCTGGTGCTTTCTGTGGTTTTAACTCTTTCAATAGCTTTTTGATGCCCGCAGTTGTGATGGTAATAGAAGACATTTGTTGAAACTTCGGACTGTCAAGGTTTGGGATGTTGTCACAGTTTTCCTTAGTAAAGATAGACTGAAAATGACTGTTTAAGGCATTTGCTTTGTCAATGGGTGTTGTAGCAATACCATTAGCAGTGTTGAGTGTTGAGACACCAGTTGAGCTTTGCCTGAGACTTTTAATGTATCTCCAAAAGGGCTTGGTGTTGTTTGATGTCAAGTTTTCACCTAAATCCAGCAGATGTTCACTACGAGATTTTCTTAAAGTACGGTCTAAGAGGCGGCGCAGCTGTCTGAAGATTTCCCAGTCAGAGGTAGCACCCGTACTTCTGGCTTTATCATAGACATACCGGTACATGTACCCCTTGATATCTGCAAAATCAATACATGCAGTTTGTCCATGGACTTGGAGGCAAACTGGTTCCTCCCTTGAGTCTGAGGAGGAGGAAAAATCAAGCACCTTAATATTGTCTTTAGACATCGGACAAAAACAGTGCAGCTTTTGTGTTCCTAGAATGGTACGTGCAATTTGGAATCTTTGCCTGAGAATATCCGCTTCATTCTTCATCTCTCACCGAGGAGATGAACACTGCAACACAGACTTTGGTTGAGCGGAAAATGAAAGTAGACCGGTATAACATATTTTTTATAAGTAATTTTGTTCTGCCCTTAATATATATGAGTTGAGACTATGCGGTTGTAAAGGGCAAACGTGATGCACAGGTAAAATGTGCACATGTACATGTACATATACACAGTACAAGTGTACATGTACATGTTTACTTGTACATGTACATTTAATATTATGCATACTTTTTCATGGACAGGCTTTCTTCAAAAAATCATAACTTAAAAACTTTGAAAGCGCCCATCCCAATTTTTACTTAAGATTGTTGCTGACATCATAAACTAACATTTGAAAAAAAATTACAAAATTTGAAGCATATTGTTTTTCGTAATTCGAGGTCAAAGGTCATTTTGTTACGCATTTTCTCTGCACTTCATGCTACGATTTTGGTTTTAATTTATGAAATGGAGGCCATTCAAAGAACTTTAATATGATGTACAACTTGGCTTTGTAGGCGCTATAGTTTTTGAGATACAAGTATTTAAAGTTCGGAGGTCATGCTAATTAGTCAAAAGTTCGTTGACCCGTATCTCAAAAACTAACGAGTCAATTTACAAAAAAAATCAGTTCTGGGGGTTTCTCATATAGGCCAATCATCACACCAAATATTGTTTCAATCTGTGAGGGTCGGGTCCAAAAGCGTGTTGATTTGACACAGAATGACCCTATGGTTCGTTTGATCTTTGTTCACGTTATAATTATTTGACTTGCTTCAATCTGTAACTAACTTCTTCTCATTGTCTTCTCTCCACAGGTTTCTTCAGGCTTGCGAGCTACAGTGCCTAGGGTGCTTTTGAGGAATCCTTGGTTTCATTACCAGAAATTATAGAATAATAATAATAATAATAATAAAATTAAATGACTTTCTTGCTTTTTGTGCATTCTGTCAATCATCTTGCAATCATTAATATTTTTCTTTTTTGTTGTTGTCTTATTCTTATTTAGACACACTCTGACTTTGGATAGAACCAGACACAAACCTTGTACCGAATTGCTCCAGTTGGTTGTTTTTTTCTCACTTATAAGCACAGACCAGCTATTTATGAATTTGAATTAATATTTTCTCCAGGATCATTTTAATTCCTATGACACTTGAGGAAGTGACTGCATGGCTGGATGAATTGGAACTGAATCATTGTCTGCAGGGGAGCACTGTTTATTAATATTATTTGTTTATTTAATTATTATTATTTATTTACTTTTGTTTATTCCCTCCCCCTTTTTTCATTTTACTGTTTTTTTTTTGTGGGGGGGGGGGGGGGAGTGTTTCAATTTGTTCAGGGTAAAAACACAATATGCTTAATTTTGTGTGCACCAACATCCAGTAGGGGGAACCTGGGGGCCGGGAGGGGAGGGGGAACAGGCCTCAGCAGGCCAGATACATACAGGCCACATACATATTGTTTCACGTTCAAATTAAATTTCACAAACAAATGAGAACAAATTGTTAAAAATGTCATAAATCCTATGGCTGTTTCATAGCAATGGCAATTTCTAATTATAATGTCGTTGGAAAGTTAAAGAGAGGGTTCAGTTACTCCTCATACGTTGTTGCACATATTAACTCTGTACGTGTATCATGCTTGGGCAACTGTATTAGCAAACCTCATCTACCGTTCGGTGATGCTCTTAAAAGAAAATGTCAACACATTCATCACGTACATCCCGATAACCCTTTCAATATATTGACATGTGATACCTGCATGTGTAAAATGTAAATTTAATACAAAACTAAAGCACTCAAGAAGCTACCCCTTTTAAATCCAAAATTATACCTGTCGTATAAATAAATGGTGATGAATCACAGAAATAGACATGTTCTGTGGGTTTTTCATGCAAAGTAGCATAGTTGAACACCTCACTTCTCTTTCACATGTACTGGTTAATAAAAATGTATGTAACGCCTTTAAATGTATTGCCTTTATGACGCCTGCATGTCTGTTTAATTGTTATACACAAATAATTTAAGCACTCCAGAAGCTAGCACTATACAAAAAAAGAACTTGTCACATAAATAAATTAATTCAAAGGAATGGTGATGAAGACACACAGCTACATGTACTTTCACTATAATATTCAACTTCTTCTTGACCTTCACATGTAAAACTGAAAAAGATGTGCAGATGGCCTCTTATGGCCCATCAGGAGGCTGGCGTAATCTTCTTCTTTGTCTTTGGCATTGTCTGGATGAAACAGAAATTTTATATAAATCATTTAGTTTATGACCAAGTTGAGAAAAAAATTGAGAAATGGTTTATAGTTTTTGACAAATTTTGTGCTCCAAGAAAACAATCAAAATGTGTGTCTCTGTACTGACAAGAGACTGGTCTTCATTATGAAATATTAGTGTACCTATTTTTCTTTTTGTTTAAAAGGGTAAAGAGTAAGGTTAGAACCCACCGAAAAAGGATAATTTTAAATTTACTAAATTACTGGAAATGTCCTTTGGGTTAGAAACACACCTGCGTTTTATTTTCCATATTATTATGCACTATTTTTAATTGTTCCCCACAAACCTCACCTCCTAGCCTGGGCTGACTCATGCACCCTGGATGTGGAGAGTTGTAACTCTAAAATGAATCCAAACCCCTGAGGCACAACCGCTTCAACACCAAGTATGGGGTGAATTTTTTTAGAGCACAGGAAAAACGATTAGTGGGAATTTTGCTCACTAAGAAAGATTTTTGTATTTTAAATTTTGAAGTCCGAATTTTTTTTTATCCAAAACCTACAGTGCTATCCGGAAGCTGGACAGAAACAAAATCATTTTGTTTCAATTTTTTTTCAATTATGCACTGAACACCCAGAAATGATCATCAAATTCAACATTTTTAAACAAGGATTAATAGAAATTCTAAAAAAAAAGAAAAAAAAGATTCATGCCAAAATAAATAATGTGCGCCGCGCTAGGGGGCCGTCATCAACAATACTTGTCAATAGCAGCACTGGTTAATACAGTCGCACCATGGCCAGTGTATTGTATAGGTAGTATGAATGCGTTTGCGGAACCGGCCAAACGACCAGCAGTTAATCTGGTGGGTATAGAAAAAAAATTCACAGACTTCAAATCTTATATTTGTATGGTGGAATAATGAATAATTTCCGAACAAGTTGCATCTATCGCCATGATTTAATTCCCCTGAACAATCGTGTAGCTGGCCGACAAACATGAAATCACGCTTCCGTGCGCGTTCCATTTTGGCAGTTCGTTAACGGCAAGTGACGGTCGTAGGGGATTTATTTTTAAATGTAAGTGAGTATCCTAAAACTAACACCATTTTTGAAAAGTAGATTGAATAACCTTTCCATCAGTACCAAAGTTTAAGTCCTTGGCGTTTTTGTCTTCCTGAAAACGAGAGCTAGTTTTCCGAAATTGCGGAACTGGTCAAATTGCGGAACCGGTCAAATTGCGGAACCGGTCAATTGACTGTACCTACTGCACTGCACACAACCCCAAAACAATCACGCAGCGACCGGACATGATTAACAGTAATATTCAAAGCAAAAGTGGGAGTTTTTTTTATTATAGCGTTTCCCTTAAGTTCTAAAAAAGAGTAGGCCTGATATTCTGTATCAACTTTCATACCAATTGAAGGTAAAAACCCACGGAGCAACTATAGAATGCAGGGCCACGCCGGAGCAAGGTTTTTTTATTTTGCTTGGAGGCGTGGATGGAGGCCGGCGATGTGAGGATAGGAGTAATAGGCTACAATATAAGAATATGCAAACCTGCAAAAAGTACAGCGAATGCACTTGTCTTCTCATCAATGATCAGAATGGGAAGAGAGGGCGCTTGTACGTCGGGGCACGGAGTCGCGGAGGTGCGGAGCCGCGGAGTCGCAGAGACTAGTCGCGGGGCACTGGAGACGCGGAGTCGCAGAGACGCACGCCGCCGATAGAGGGCGCAATTCTCGGCGGTATTTTTTACAAAGGAAGGTTAAGGTAGGAGGGCGACGGGGCACTGGAGTCGCGGAGTCGCGGAGTCAGGGAGACGCGGAGTCGCAGAGACACGCGCCGCCGATAGAGGGCGCAATTCTCGGCGGTATTTTTTAGAGAACGAAGCATCCATATCCATTGTTAATTTCCTCGCAAAGGAAGGTAGGAGGGCAACGGGGCACTGGAGACGCGGAGTCGCGTAGTCAGGGAGTCGCGGAGTCAGGGAGACGCGGAGTCAGGGAGTCGCGGAGTCGGGGAGGCGCGGAGTCGCAGAGTCGCATAGACGCACGCCTCCACGCAGCCGTACGGAGGCGCGGATGTAGAGTGAAGTGGCCCTGCATGGAGGTAGGTTGACTGCAGCTCCACGCCTCCTCGCAGCCGTACGGAGGCGCGGATGTAGAGTGAAGTGGCCCTGCATTCTATAGTTGTACCAAACCCACTATTTAAACTCCATTTATGGGTACACACCTGTAAATCGATCCGCCAAGCTCATGAATAAAAGTTATACCCTCAAAATATTCTATATTAGAGAGTTCTGAGCGCCGTAAAATTGGGGAATTGAAGGGATATGGTAGTGAACCTCTGGCCCGGACTTGGGGCTTCCAATTCTGAGCATTTTGGATGCTATTGGGCTCGAAAGTGGCGCTATTTTGCCATGTTGTGGAGGGATCGTTTTTCAAGATGGCTACTTTTCCGCTTTGGGGAAAATAGGGGTCGTCTTCTTTGCGTGAAAATATCTCGAAAAGTCAATGGTCAACCCACCATAAATTGAAAAGAAAATGAAAGATGACACATTGATCATCATTTTTCTGTGCAGCTTGAATACCTGTGAGAGTTTTGAGTATTTTTAAAAGAATTTTGAAGTACGGGCATTTAGCACTAGTGTCTATGGGAGTTTATTTGCAGGTATGCACCCTATAAAGAATCACAAAGATGGCCGTTTCGCGCATGCGCTGTGCCGCGGCAGTGGTCTTTTCAGTGGGCGGAACCTACGGGGAGGGGGAAAAAGTGTTTTAAAGGTATCAACAAGGGTTTTTTGCCGTAACGGATGCTTCCAAATCATAAGGGAGCAGTAGGCTATCACCCGATTACAACAATTGATACTTGAAAAGTGGGGGGGGGGGCATTTTGAGCTTAAAAGTAGCTGGAACTCAATTTATTGTCGCTGGGGGCGCTCTACAGCTTAGCAGGGGCAAAACAATCACTATTTTCGGGCTTAATATCTACCTCGGATAATATTTTTCTTTCATTTTTTTTTTCAAAATATTGACTTTGGAGATATTCTGCTTGTCCTGAATGTGATTTTGTGTTAAAATTTAAAAGTTGCCTGCTATTATAGGGTACACACCTGTAAATCGATCCGCCAAGCTCATGAATAAAAGTTATACCCTCAAAATATTCTATATTAGAGAGTTCTGAGCGCCGTAAAATTGGGGAATTGAAGGGATATGGTAGTGAACCTCTGGCCCGGACTTGGGGCTTCCAATTCTGAGCATTTTGGATGCTATTGGGCTCGAAAGTGGCGCTATTTTGCCATGTTGTGGAGGGATCGTTTTTCAAGATGGCTACTTTTCCGCTTTGGGGAAAATAGGGGTCGTCTTCTTTGCGTGAAAATATCTCGAAAAGTCAATGGTCAACCCACCATAAATTGAAAAGAAAATGAAAGATGACACATTGATCATCATTTTTCTGTGCAGCTTGAATACCTGTGAGAGTTTTGAGTATTTTTAAAAGAATTTTGAAGTACGGGCATTTAGCACTAGTGTCTATGGGAGTTTATTTGCAGGTATGCACCCTTATGGTAAAAAGTAATGTCGTCTGCTAAGCTTTTTTACCTCTCCGCCATCTTGAAACATAAGTGAACCGACCGGAAACCTCGGTTCAACTTTGGTCGAAACAATGACGTCATTTCAGTGTAACTGAAGCGCTAGCCCAACTGCGTCTGGCTGTACAGTACTATCGCAAGCTCTGTAGTACGGCCAGACGCCCAATGCTTCCACAGAGACTGAATTTTGTTGGCCGCTGATGTAGTGATTTTGCTACATCTTTCGATCGAGATTATCTTTTCATCCAGGACACAAATTTCCAAAGTTAAGGTTCTTAGTCATAGAGCAACTCATACCTTTTCGAAAAAACGTTCTTTGGTCTCAATATTTTCATCCATCTGGCCAAAAGACGACTTTGTTATCATCTTCCACAAATATCGTCCCGAAAATGCTCCCCCATGCGATTTCAAAATGGTGGCCGCGCTGTAATGTATGCATTATGCGAGCGCGCTTGGGCAAGATAATGAATATGCATCATAGTTTATGACGTTTGTCGGACACTCAGCGCGGCTGGCCATACAAACACGAGGTCATGTCTCATGAACTAAATACATGTAATGCATATTCATTAATATTCATAATAAAGGCTCAAAAGAATGCAAACAAATGTGAAGAATTATTAACTTCTTTGTTGGGTAGTCGATAATTTTACTGTTGGTGCTATTGGTTTATACCTGCTCATGCGTTTCAAAATTCACACCGAAAAATGGTTTTAGTTACGAGACATACATCCAACGAAAAAAATGCCCACCACCAATTCACGATTGTTACAATTGTATATAAATGTAGCCAGCCTCGCTGATCTGATGATAGATAACCAGTGGCCAGCTGTGCGTGACATAGTTTAGCATAGTTTTTCCTGAGATCAACCACGTGGTGGGGGCATTAATTTAGTCCATGGGTTTGTTGGCATGGTGGGTCCAGCTGGGGTCGTAGATTCAGGAATATTTCCTTCAGTTCTCAATTAACTTTAGGGACTAGTAAATCTGATATTAATTATTTCTTGGATTTTTTCAAAACAAAGCCATTAATTGTATGTAACGTTCACGCGCGGATCCAGATGGGGGCACACCAGGCCCGTGCCCCCCCCCCCCCCCTTTCGAAACTTTTTTTTTTTTTTTTTTTTTACGAGTCGTCTTAGGGCGGGCGGGCATTAAATACATCCCTTTGAGAACATGGCTATCTTTTTCGTTTTTGAGGAGTCATTATGGCGGGCGGACGGGCAGTCATCATATCAATCGCTTTGAACATAACTATATCATACATACTTATCAACAAAAATATACAATGCATAAGTTTTGAAGGTCGCCTGTCAATTATTGTCTCAAAATTTCTTTCTAAGCGAGAATATATTTTTATAAGAAACTTTTTTATTTCCCGGCTGGAATAGGGGGCACATTTAATACAGCACTTGCATTTAATGCTTCATGTCAAAATATATTCCAAAATATATTCTAGAGTAGAACATGTACCGGTACACAAAATAATGTAGGCCATGTGGGTTTTTTTTTGGATAAATGAAGAATAAAATCGTCATCCCCCTTTTTTTTTTTTTCCAGCCTCAGATTTACGTCTGGTTCTCTAAATATTTTTTTAAAAGCAAAATGAATGTTTGACTGAATGTTTGCGGCGCTATGCACCAGGAGCTTCTAAAGTTCAAAATTTTCCGGGCCCTCTATGCGGGCTCCGAACCCATGCCGTGGCTTCGCAGGTTGTTGTATCACAACAAAAATTCACCCACAGGTTTGAAAAAATCCTGGGGAGAACAGCATGGTTTTCAACTTTGAGTACAGAAGAAACTTTATTAGAACAAGAGTACATTTTAACAAATGAAGGAAAATTCTTCATAAATTAAAACAAATTCTGCTTCAAAATTACAGAGGAAAGTGCCCAGTAATCGCCTCAGATTGCACCGCCTTGGCACCTAAAATCAGAAATTTTCCGGGGCCCTTAAGCGGGCCCCGAACCCCACGCCTATCGCCACCCCGCTGCTGTATGCCAATCAGTTTGGAAACTGCATCTGCTATAGCTATTTGCATAAAATTTAAATATGCATAAGGCACTTCAAAAACCCATAGTTCAATGATAAATCCCTTAGCTGTCTTAGAATTTGTTTTTGGAGAATTCGTTTGTTGAGAAAAAGTTATTGGACATGTTGGAAATTGTTTTAAACCTTTGTTCCAAGCTTGTTGGTAAAAGGAAATTGTATTCTTGAATTTTATATCTTCAACGCTGTGATTAGAAAGTCCACTGTTTTTGAGAACTCAAGAAGCCTCCACTAAAGTTTAACTTTGAATCCTTTGAATCCTTTGGAAAGTTAAGGGTTGGAGAGTCACCTCTGTGCTGACGCCCCCTGTCGTGTTTAGGGTTCACGACTTGATACGTCCCCCGCAATAAAGGAATCACTCGCTTTATTCCGGTATATATCTCTTAAAACTATACACAAAATGTATTTTTTAAAGAAAGGAGAAGACCCCACATAGTCTTCTCAATTTGTGGAATATTTAAAGAATTTAATTTTTTTACAATTACAAGGAAGGTAGATTACAGTAGATAACCAGTGGCCAGCCGTGTGACATAGTTTAGCAGTTTGTCTTTCCTGAGATCAACCACTGGTGGCCCCGGGACATTATTTAGTCCATGGGTTGGTTGGCGGGTCCAGCTGGGATCGTTTGTTCAGGAATATTTCCTTCAGTCACTCCATCAGACATCACTGTTGTAAAATGTTGCACATTTCCCTTCAAATACACAAAACTATCAAACATGTACATGTAACTCTAATTTCCGAAACGTGTTCTTGATTTGTTGAGCATTTTAACAAGTTAAATCACTATCCATCTTCAACTATACATCGCCTGCAAGAGATGAGAAAACAACAAACATTATTTTATCGCAACATTTCCAAAGTCTCCTTGTAAATTTCAGTGTGGCCGATGTTTCTTCGGATATTATTTGAGCAGTTGCCATTATCCACCGTCGTCACCGCACAGGTCTATTGTACTACCGTGTAATGCTCACGCTGGGTGACCATTTCATTGTGCTATTGTTAGGCAATTTCGGGCGTGATCCCGCGGTCGGAACGGGGCCCGGGCGAACGCAGGCGCCCGGGGGGATTAGGAACAATAGGCCCGTTCCTCCCGTGCGTTCGCGTCGGAACGGGAAAAATCCTTTTGATCTCCTCCCTAAGCCTAAATGTGAAAATCAAAATTTGGCAAAGTGCGACACGTTTTTGTACATGTGGATGTGTGGCCTATGTTTACGGAGGCAGTCCAGTAAATAGGCCACATTTATGGGGCTAAACCTAGGCCTATTCGTTAGAGTGTGGTAGCAAGAGAGTAAAATAATGGCCTCTCTCAAAAATTGTCCATTTTCACCTCTAATATCCCACCCCAGATTTCATTTACAAACCTCATACATTCAGCAGTCATTCACGAAGCTAATGATCGACTTGAAACAGACCTAGTCCGAATAACTAAGACTCTACGGATCGCTTTTTTGGTAGGCTTATCTAATCCTTACTTTTACGACACCTCTATTTTTTATGAGTTCTGTTCAAAACTGACTTTTGCAGATGACTGTCCAGTACCAAAGTGACTTCTGCAGGCTAAAGCAGTCTTTTTCTTCATATAAACTCATGTTACTGTTAGTGGTAATTTTGAAAGCACTTTCAAAGAAAGTGTGACTTTCCTACCTTTTTTCGCAGTCAGAAGTGCATGCCGGTCCTACTCCTAGAACTCCTAGGCCTAGGTTATGTCTCCAGGTAGTGGAGCCTCATAGATTAAGAACCCCGCAAAATTGTTTTCAGCACAAAACACTAATTAAGTACAAAAACGTCCATCAAAATGCAGACATTTCCCACAGAACCGCTGCATAGTTTGCCCCCAAACTCCGTACCACACCTCATGACATACTCAAAAAATATGCGCAGAACAAACATCGCTGGATTTTGTCGTTTTTTTTTGGCTAAAATGATGAAAAATATGCGCTTACCGCACTGAGCCAACCTGACACTTGAAACGTGCACGCATTATTATGATCGAGCGATGATTTTCGGTTCGCTTGGAGCGCGCCGCGAGTACAAGCCTTGTACGCATGCACATACTATCATTTCGCTTGTACCGTACCCCCCGCGGCGCGCTCGGAGCGAACCGAAAATCATCGCTCGATCATATGCGTGCACGCTTCAAGTGTCAGGTTGGCTCAGTGCGGAAAGGGCATATTTTTCATCATTTTAGCCCAAAAAACGACAAAATCCAGCGATGTTTGTTCTGCGCATATTTTGTGAGTATGTCATGAGGTGAAGTACGGAGTTTGGGGGCAAACTGTGAAGCGGTTCTGTGGGAAATTTCTGCGGGAAATTTCTCACTTGCGCCGCAAGTGAGTTCAATTTTCGTCTGGTGCGTTGTCGTGGAAAGCATTCTTGTCTTGCTTTCCGCAAGAATGGACGACAGCCGTTGGAACTGGCGTTTTTTTACTGACAAGCCACCGAAATCGTCAAGATTTTTCACGTTTGTTTTTTTTGTGGTCTGTTTCAAGTCGATCATTAGCTTCGTGAATGACTGCTGAATGTATGAGGTAAAATGAAATGTGGGGTGGGATATTAGAGGTGAAAATGGACAATTTTTGAGAGAGGCCATTATTTTAGGGTCTCTTGCTACCACACTCTAACGAATAGGTTATGTCTCCAGCACTACATGTGAATGAAAATGAGCATGTCAGCTGGAGTTACTCAAGCTATTCTTTGTTATGCAATAGAGAAAGTTATTCGTTCAGATTGTTAAGGCAAAAAAAAAAAAATTAGGCCCCTAGCCTACTTCTGTTTCCGATTATCGGACTAGCTCTAGCCTACCTGTCTGCTGACTACTGACAGGAGTACTGAGTACTCCTAGAACTTAGCCCAGGTGGACTCCCTTTCCTCCCTACGTTACGGAGGGAGTCTAGGGCACTGATCTCTATAAAGACTGGATGGATACACCAGTCACACAGTAGACTTTGCATATTGACCAATTCGCCCCCGTTCTCACGAAGATGGCCGCGTATATTACAAAAGTTCTACGCGTATATATTGCGCGCGCTGTATGAAGAGTTGACGCGCATTTTGGTCACGTGCACGTATTATGATGTTCTAAAAAGGACACATTTCCGCAGTGATTATTATTTCCAAAATGTTGAAAAAGGAACTGCGACATTAAAAAAATTGTAAACCGTGGTCAGTGGTGGTGGTCAAAATATAAATCAAGTGAACTGCAATGTTACAAAAGTATTCATGATGCCTATAAAGACGGCAACTTGTCCTTTGTAGATCACCACAGCCGGTCTCACTGGTCTCACCAATATGGCTTCAAATTCATTCATTGTGCGGCTCTTTATCTGCTATCCAGTCTTTATATAGAGATCAGTGGTCCAGGGTATGAAGTGCTCAAAACCGGGCGAAACAAATTATGACCAATATTTTCAATATTTTTACTTTGTTGGAGAAGCTAATTTTTACCTCTTAGTATTCTATGTGTCCTTATCTATCCGGGGGTTCAGGAATTCCATATGCGATGCTGACCGACGTTATTCAGGAAAATAAACTCTAAAGCAACGATAAACTTGTATGTTTTTGTAGACTCGTTTCATCAGTTTCTCACACGTACAAAATTATGGACCAGAGAGTCAGCATGCATAATGCAGTACACACAGTGAAATGACCGAGTTCGTACATGGCGTATGGCTGTGCAACGTGAACGCGCAGTGCGCATGCGCAATTTGCTTAGTAACCGCCCTCTTACGCATGCGCACTAACTTGAAGGCGCGGTCGCTTATCCAATGACCGAGTGTGTTTTTGTGCCAGTTACCAGAAACATGTTTCGGCTTTGGTCATTGGTTGAGCGTTTTCATGACGTCGGTTGGCTGGAGTGACGTCACTGTTCCAACCAAAACTAAACAAAGGAGGGCGCTAGCATGCGTGCGCGCTTTCGTATGCACGTACATGATGTACGACTCGGTGATAAACTGATGAAAAGAGACTACAAAAACGTACAAGTTTAACGTTGCTTTAGAGTTTATTTTCCTGATTAACGTCGGTCAGCATCACTTATGGAATTCCTGAACCCCCCGGATCAATAGATAAGGACACATAGAAAATGTAGGCGTGAAATAAGCTTCTGTAACGAGGTAAAACGTAACAAAAATCTGGTCCAAATTTTGGGTGGTATTACGTAGAGAATTCTCATCCTGGACGTCAGTCATAATGCAATGAAGACTTCGTCCAACCTGGGCTATCCTAGAACTGTGAGGCTCCGCCTGAACAGAACCCCGCAAAATTGTTTGCAGCATGAAACACCAATTAAGTACAAAAACGTCCATCAAAACACAGAAATAGCCCACAAAACTGCTGCACAGCTTGCCCCTAAACTCCACACAATACCTCATTACATACTCACGTTATCACGTAGGTTGCGCAGAACAAACATAGGTGGATTCTGTCGATTTTTAGGCCAAAATGATGAAAAATATGCCCTTTCTGCACTGAGCCAACCTGACACTTGAAATGTGCACGCAGAGATTATGATCGATCAATGATTTTTTTGTTCGCTCAGAGCGTGCCGCAGTGGATATGGTACAAGCGAAATGATAGTATGCACATGTGTACAAGTGCAAGTACCATACCCCGCGACGTGCTTGCGAGCAAGCGAACCAAAAATCATCGATCTTAACCCTAACCCACCTCACTCCTCCAAAATCCTCCTGGCGGTTTTGGAGGATTCTAGAGGATTGAGGATGAATGGTGATTGAATCAAATGAGGATTCTGGAGGATTGAGGATGAATGGTGATTGAAGCACATGAGGATTTTGAAGGATTGAGGATGAATGGTGAATGAAGCACAAGAGGATTTTGGAGGATTGAGGATGAATGCATTTTGAGGCAGGACTGTCTGATGATTTTGAAGGATTTGGCGTTGGTTATCCTTCATTTAAACACGAGTGCAAAGTTTTGGGATGAGGAGGATTTTGGAGGATTGAGGATGAATGCATTTTGAGGCAGGACTGTCTGACAATTTTGAAAAATTTAGGCGGAGTTGAAAAATTTTGGAGGATTTTGGAGGATTGAGGATGGTTGTAAGCAACAAGGGCCTAGGGGGCAATCTCTACGTGCACGTTTCAAGTGTCAGGTTGGCTCAGTGCCGAAAGGGCATATTTTTCATCATTTTGGCCTAAAAACCGACAGAATCCACCTATGTTTGTTCTGTGCAACCTACGTGAGTATGTCATGAGGTATTGCGTGGAGTTTGGGAGCAAGCTGTGCAGCGGTTCTGTGGGAAATTTCTGTGTTTTGATGTATTTATTTTACTTAATTGGTGTTTCGTGCTGCAAACAATTTTGCGGGGTTCTGTATCTATGAGGCTCCGCTCACGCGGAGCCTCATAGTTCTAGGAGTAACTACTGAGTGGAGCGTTGAACTACGGTCATGACGTTATCCTCCGTACTAACGCTCCACCGATTTGGAATACTTTGGTCACGCGGAGCCTCATAGTTCTAGGAGTAACTACTGAGTGGAGCGTTGAACTACGGTCATGACGTCATCCTCCGTACTAACGCTCCACCGATTTGGAATACTTTGGTCACGTGGAGCCTCATAGTTCTAGGAGTAACTACTGAGTGGAGCATTGAACTACGGTCATGACGTTATCCTCCGTACTAACGCTCCACCGATTTGGCATACTTTGGTCACGCGGAGCCTCATAGTTCTAGGAGTAACTACTGAGTGGAGCGTTGAACTACGGTCATGACGTTATCCTCCGTACTAACGCTCCACCGATTTGGCATACTTTGGTCACGCGGAGCCTCATAGTTCTAGGAGTAACTACTGAGTGGAGCGTTGAACTACGGTCATGACGTTATCCTCCGTACTAACGCTCCACCGATTTGGCATACTTTGGTGGCATGGGTAATCCTTACCTTTAGGACCCCATTCCTATATAAGGTTAAAAGACTCAAAACAGCTGACTAAAATACCTCAAAAGTGACATTCTGATATTTCTTGACACATTTGAACAGTTGGCAATGACACCTTCTTGAATAATCATTTTGTAGAAAGAGGATAGGGCTTTGAAAATATGAGGGGTTAAAGACGACAATGACGAACAGAAATTATATTAAAAATGCAAGATGGTGAACTGCAAAATTGGTAGAAAAGTCACATTTTCTTTGAAAGTGCTTCCAAAATTACAACTAACATGAGTTTATCTGAAATAGCCTACAAGACTGCTATAGCCTGCAAAAAACACCTTTGGTACTGGACAGTCATTTGCAAAAGTCAGTTTTTGAACAGAACTTGTAAAAATAGAGGTGTCCTAAAGATAAGGATTACCGTGACATGTGCAGTATGGTATGCATTTTGTGCATACCCTCACGAGGACAAAAAAAAGGCCCCCCCAAAAAAGTGGTAAAGAGAATACAAATGAGAAAGCTAGAAACCCTGAATAGATCCACAACATTCCATAAAACCCCTTAAATTGTTCCAAACAACCGGTAATTTTGAAAAAAGAAAAATAGTCTGAACTTATCGCTCACAATTAAATGTGTCTGCTGAGTTGCACAGTCCATTTCACTGACATGAATCTGATACTTTGATCATAGCACGCGTGTGTGACGTCACTATTGAAGAAAAACAAGTCGCGCTTAATCAACGACTGTTTCATGTAGACATATGTGCCCCGCGCCGTCTGACAGTGTGGGTTTTAAAGTTGTCAGTGAACATGTAACCAATATACCCAAGTGTTCAAATACTGTGTATTTTAACTTTTAAGGATTGAGGTGATGGGTTTGAAGTCTATTTCTGTAGCAGTCTTGTGTTCGTGAATAATGTGTTTTTTGGTTGTTTTCGTTTTTCATATATTAGCATTAATTAGCAGGCACCTACATGTATCTTTATCTCAATACTTCCTTGGGTATAATTATGCCAGGTCTGCATATTGTTGATTTCATATTCAGTTACACATTTCAGCAATTTGTTTCACTTGTATAATTAGTGTAAATTCACATTTTGTTCATGCTATAATTGAGTAAACCTTTTGTCCTTCCGTTACCATCCTTCCGTTACCAAATTACAATCCACTTAAGATGTTGTAATTATATCACCGAAACACTAAAATTCAAATGAAAGGTGGCATAGTATACATGTAGTTAAAACTTCAGGGATTTCATTTCCTACCTTTAAAATATAAAGGCCCCATAAAATTCACAGAGTTTATGCAAAACACATGTAAGTTAGAAAACCCTTGTCCTTTTTACCGTCCTTCCGTTACCGACCTCATTAATATTCATAATTCATGAACGAGAGGTATTCATTCATTGAAGGTAGCATTTACACAGCAATACAATGGTGACATTTGTTTGATGTAACTTATAACACTGTACCGGTATGTGATACACACATTTGAAATTTTGTATAGTGAGTGAAAACGTCCTTCCGTTACCGTGGAATTGCCCTATAGCCCAACAACGCTTAGCCCCACTTCTGGGCCTCCGTATTGCTGCGCTGTACGTTAGGCCACACGTCTGGTAAGCCAACCAAGTGAGGAGTTTATAGTCCGAATTTGGTGCATATGGGCTCCAGAAAGATGTCTAAATTTCTCAAAAAATTTGAAGAAACATTACCTGATCTATCCAGAGGGCAAAAGATGAGAAATTAAAGAATACAACCATATTCAGTGGGATAAGTATGTAAAAAAAAAAGTGCCAAAAAAAGGTGCGCCAGAGTTTGGACTAAACTCCTCAGTAGGTTGGAAAACCAGACGTGTGGCCCAACGTACAGCTCAGCAATTCGGAGGCCACACAAGTGGGGCTAAATACAACCCTGAGAGTACGACTTCGATACACTCTGTCTTTCCTTTCTTTTCAAAAAGCGACATATTTGACGTTTTACATCTGAAAATTATATAATTAATAGAAAAAGATGTCACTTACTAGCATTATGCCTGAACTTGTAATTTGGAAACCAACCCGCTGCTGCAGACATGTGTGGTGACTGGTGGTATGAAAATTCCCAAATTGGTGACTGTCTACATTTTGACTGCAGAGGGCGCTATAACACAATGTGCATGAAGAATGTGCTGAAACTGCAAAGATACAGTTGAGCCAGTTATTACTGTAGTAGGTTGGGGGATGCAAATGGTCCTCAATGAGGACTCCTATAGTTACCTGTACCATCCAATTTAAACAAAATGTGTTTTACCACAAGCTATACTTTTACCATAACCTGGAGTTATATTTTATTATACAGAGTAGCATTACTTTACCAAAAAAAATATACATCTTAAAAAGACCATGTTGCATGTAGGCTGGATGGAATAGACATCGTAAAAAATGCCAAGAAAACATCGATGGAGAAAGACGATCTTTGCAAGCTTATATTCACAGAACTTGATCTCTCTTGTCCATATTTGATCTCTCTTGTCCATATATGTATTTCCCGTGTTCATGAATTTATTTCGAGGAAGTACTACTGGTATATGAAGTGAAACGATGCAGCGTGTTTCACCGAAATCTCCTGCCGTAAAACGAAGCTATTGCCGGCCGGTCAACACCCAGTGCACCCAGTGCACCCAGTGCACCCAGTGCACCCAGTGCACCCAGTGCACCCAGTGCACCCAGTGCACCCAGTGCACCCAGTGCACCCAGTGCACCCAGTGCACCCAGTGCACCCAGTGCACCCAGTGCACCCAGTGCACCCAGTGCACCCAGTGCATGCACACAGATCTTACTTTGAGCTTTTGGGGTATTTTTTTTTCTTTATCTTTCCCCTCTAACGGGCGTTAATTTAATCAGTTGGATTAAAGACAACCTACCTTATTTACAGATGTGTTATGAAAATTACAATGGTCTTTACATTCCCCCCCCCTCCTCACTAGTACATTGTATTTTCCCCAATGAAAACAACCATAAGGTTAATTAACCAATTAATCAATCTGTTTCTCTCTGTAGGATCTGTTTCATTTTGCACGTCTGTGACATAAAGATCAACCAAGGTTGCAGTATGTCTGGTAGAGAAGGTCAGTTATATTGTTTCTATGTATCTGTTTTACACATTTAGTCTGGTTCTTAATGTGCTTGTTCTTAATTAAACTTTCGTTTGGATTTCTTGGGTATTAGCTAAACTAACCCCCAAACCGATATTTACATTTTTCCACTTTCTCGGCTGCCATCTTGGAATTTCAAATGCTAGCTCTACATGTATTTCCCCGATAACTGGACTTGTAGTGCAGGTTGCAATTTATGGATTTTAAAGGCAATGGAACTCACTGCAGCCTGTTTTCACAAATATTTGACACTATAAAATTAGTATTTCCTCATCATTCAGGTACAAAAAGAGAAAGTTTCTTCACAAATGTTGGCAACCGATTTTTAAACTGGTTTTCATAAATGTAAGGTTTTATAACATTAAAAGAAGAGTTTTTGCTAGAAAAAAAAATATGTTCTGTTGCTACACAAATGTCAAGAAAATAACTTTACGAGTGATACACATGGTTGTCATGGCAATCAGGCTTAAAACGCTTTGTTTACATAAATTTAATGTATTTAATATACATGTTACATGTGGGGTTTTTTGCTAGTAAAAAAAAAATAGTCTATGCGGAGACTTGTCAAGAATTCGCTTTGAACAAAAAGATCAACTTCATCGAGGTACAGTGATTGTGGGAATCTAATATGGCTGCAATATCGACATGAAAATAATGTTTGCATGATATTTTTGTTTGTTTTGAGTTGCTGTTCTGGCAGAGCTTACGGGAGAAAATCCAAAGCTCTGGTGGTAACAATTTTAACAGGGATTAAGTTTGTGTGGACAATTTTGGGGAAACACGCTGCATCGTATCACTTCAAATACTTGCCATCTTAAAATGAACTTTTGAACACGGAAAATACATACACAGACAAAAGAGATCAAGTTCTGTGAATAAAATGGCAAAAATGTTCCTTCTCCATCGGTGTTTTCTTGGCATTTTTACGATGTCGAATCCGACTGACCAGTTGACCAGTTGGGACTCGATTCTAATTATTAGCCTTCCTTGAGTCGAGTCGAGTCATTCTTTTAAGGGACTCGAGTCGAGTTGAGTCATTTGCTCGCAGTGACTCGAGTCGAGTCGAGTCATTTACCCGTTGGGGGTTGAGTCGAGTCGCCAGAAATTGTGACTCAAGTCGGACTCGAGTCGAGTCATTATCTCGAATCATTACAACTCTGGCTAGTGTATAGCTATGCACAGACTGGTTACCGCGTTTTCATATTTTGTTTCGGCAACCGGCCGAAACAGCCTTTGTGTTTGTTCAGATTTTTTTTGTTTTATTCTAACTTTTCTTTTTCATTTCATCAGCCCATAGCATTTGTACCAGGGGTGTGATTTTTCTGGATTTTTCCGGATTTCCAGATTTTTAGTCTAACGTCTGTGGAATTTTATGCGGATTCCGGATTTCCAACGTTTTCTGTTTCCGTAATATCGCCCAAAAACTTCTGGAGAATAGGCCCTAATTTACGATAATGGATGGACTGGTGACACAAGTCTAATAAGCAGTGCGGTCAAGAACCTGATAGACATCAATGCAGTGTGCGCAGTGGAGTACTTGAGGACCAGAATAAACACTCTCAATGATGTCTTAATAGAGTCTATTTGATCAACAACAAATAACACTGTAAGCACGAACATTACCGAAGAGGAATAAACCTGTTTTAAGCCCTTACAAATTACCACAAAAAATTTTTCTGGCTTCACGGTCAGCACTTTAAAAAAAAGGAGTTTTTTCAAAAAGGAAAACACACGGTAAAATTATTTCCCATCCCCTTGCTGAAAGTCAACGGTGTCCATTTCAACCGTAAGATTGAAATTTGGTGTTTTTTAGTTGTGGACATCTATAACAATGTAAGTTAGTTAAACATAAGTTCTGTAGCGACCGTGGACACTAAGTCAAAAAATTGATATTCTTTACGCGTACTTCTATAGTTCTATAATCAATGAATTCTGTTCACTTTATTCCACCAAATATTGGAGTACAAAGGGATCGTTACTCACAGAGTCGTTCACAACATGCACAAAAGTTCACGAAGTTCGGATCGGAAACCTCTTAAAATCACACAGTTATCACAGCGACCTGGATCGCACTGAAATGTTCACAAGCGTGAGAAAACTCTGGTGGTATCTTTAGGCTCCTTTTCGGCTTAAAACTCCTTCAAGTTTGGACGGAATTTGGCAATATATATCAAATTGTACTTGTACGGTAAAAGATAGGTATCAGCTCCACGGAGAAAATGCTAGAATCAAGGTCGTAAAATCGCCCCATAATACTGTGCGCAACCATGCTTTCCATGCAAATGAAGTGCGGGCAAGGTTAAACTATTCATGGTGGGGCTAAAGGTTAAAGGGTAACAGTTGTAAACATTAATTAACATATACATGTAAGGGCGAGATTCTGGAAACTACATTCCGGCCCCAGTCGCACTGATAAAGGGCGATAACAATTCTAGTTTCCAATATCTCAGAACTATTAGTAAAGCTCTAAACTACAACAAACTACTTAATCTTATGAACCACTAAATAATTTTGACCACAAATGTGACTTGGCCAATTCTGCGTAGTCGAAAGTTCGGATTCTACTGTCCATACTTCGAAGTTCATACGATCACTGACGTTCAAATATTTTGGAAAATGGTTTGAAACTTAACACAAATCAGAATGAATAAACTGTTCAAGTGATCTGCCGAGATGAAGTCACCAAATCACAGTCCATGTTTCGACGCATGTACAGCTGGTTCCGGTTCTCCTGGTAAGCAAGGTATTGTCACTGTAGTTTTCACTATTCCGGTAAAGTTGACAGATGAGGATTCATCAGATCGTAACCCTGGTTCGGGAGGCAAACAGATACTACACCTTGCCCAAGGGTGACCTGAGACTATGTAAGGCAGGGGAGTCTCTTCCCCTGAGATGTCCACTTGACGGACATCTGCATACCTTCCCTAAGAGTTCAAGTATTGATGATTACTCGACGTCCTGCTCTAGAAGCAGACACAGCTTGGTAATAGGCCTGACCAAAACTGAAGTCTTGGTCATCACTTTAACGCTGCGTACGTGTCCTCGTTTGTCCATGAATACCTCCTGAACAAGTCCCATTGGCCAGGAGTTTCTCGGGGCGCTGTTATCAACGATGAGCACAACATCACCCTTCTCTATGTTTCTGCTAGGTTGGGACCATTTCTGGCGTTGCTGCAGGGTAGGTAGGTACTCTCTAGTCCACCTCTTCCAGAAGACATCCGCCATGTACTGCATCTGACGCCATCTCCTTCGTGAGTACTGGTCCTCCTGGGAGAAAACTCCAGGTGGCAGTGTTGAATCAGGTTTCAGAAGTATCAGACTGTTCGGCGTGATGACACTCAGGTCATGAGGGTCATCCGGTGCTCGTGTCAGGGGTCGGCTGTTAATTACAGCCTCGACCTCACACATGAAGTTGCGCAACTGTTCCTCACTCTGGCACGTCTTCATGTACTGCTCACTCAATATGGCGTGGAGAATTTTACGTATTGTTCTGATTTTCCTCTCCCACACACGTCCATGATGAGAGGCTGCTGGTGTGTTGAACTGCCACTTGATGTCATGCTTCAAGGCAAAATTGTTGATTTCGCCATGGTTCCACTCCTGCATTGCTCGCTGGAGCTCTTTGTCGGCTCCAACAAAGTTGGATCCATTGTCTGGGTGGATTTCTTTCACTTTGCCACGCCTAGCCATGAATCGTCTGAGTGCACTGATGCATGAGCTGGTGTCGAGGGAATCGGCCACCTCAATGTGAATAGCACGGCTAGTAAGGCAGGTGAATACTACACCATATCTCTTTCTGATAACTCGCCCATACTTGATATCGAATGGGCCGAAATAGTCCACTCCAGTATATGTGAATGGTGGGGCATCGGGCCGTACACGGTAAGCTGGCAAATCAGCCATCCTCTGTTTACCGGGTCCAGCTTGGTACTTTCGGCATATGACGCATTGGTGTATCAAGCTCCTGACTGCTACACCAGCTTCGAGTATCCAGTACCTTTGTCTGAGTTCCCCTAGGATGTGATTTCTCCCTTGATGTCCGCTTCTCTGGTGGATGTGTCTGATCACCAGAGTGGAAATGTGGTGGTCTTTTGGCAGAATCAGCTGGTGTTTGGCAGCTTCGGGGATTGATGCATGCCGAAGCCTGCCACCAACTGTTAAGAGTCCATCACGCAGCTCTGGGTCTAAGCTAATCAATGGACTTCCTTTATTGATCGGCTTTCTCTGGTGTTCTATTGGGGTAGCTTCTTTTCCAGCAGCCAAAGGGTTGTCTGGATTTTGGTCGCTTGTTTTCACATTTTTGAGTGCCTCAACTTCTCTGGGAAAAGCACATCCTTGAACATACTTCAAGATGGCCTTTTCAGCACACTGCATTTCTTCAACTGTTAGAGGCTTATTCTGCAGGGGTTTCTTGTTACAGTTGGTCTTCCTGTGCTGCAACATGGTCTTTAGGCGTAACCACCATGCTATCGCCCTTTTTAGCTTCGTCCAGTCTGAGTAGTGATGGATCAGCTGGTCTATGGCACTGGTCTCGTTGGATGTCATCACTACATTTATGTTCACTTGGGAAGCACCATCAGCCACTTCGCAGTTGTCATTTTCCTCGTCATCTTCCATCTGAATTTGTTCGGCACCGGGCCAGCTTTCTTCTGGTTGGCTGAGGAAGTTTGGGCCTCCCAGCCACTCCGGTTTGTTGATCAGGTCTTCTGCACTGAGGCCCCGCGAAGCATGGTCAGCAGGGTTCAATTTAGTGGGGACATATCTCCACTGGCTAATATCGGACGCATCTCTGATCACGGCGATGCGATTCGCTACAAAAACTGGGAATCTGGTGGTCTCATTCATGATGTATTTCAGAACTGTCTGGCTATCTGTCCAGAATACAGTCTGATCAATGTTCACTGTGAGCTCTCTCTTCAAGAGGTCATCTTGACGGACTGCAGAGGTGGCTGCAGTTAGTTCCATCTTGACAATAGTGTGCGTCTTTAGAGGTGCAACTCTGGCTTTGGCACACACAAACTCGCAGTGGGTTTCACGGTTTTCATTTGTCAGGCGCAGGTAGGTTACAGTACCGTAACCTTGCTGGCTTGCATCAGTGAAGTGATGCATTTGTACATTGGCCACCTTTCCGAAGTTCACAGGTTTGAAACATCGGTTCAGTTGCACCCTGCTCAGGTTAGGCAAGTCCTTGAGCCAGTTTTCCCATTCTTGTTTTTCCTTTGTAGGGATGGGATCGTCCCACCCTATCTTGTTTCGGCACAACGACTGCAGGATCATCTTCGCCCGTAAGACAAAGGGAGAAGTAGCTCCAAATGGGTCGAATATGGAGCTCATCACTGATAAGATGTTTCTTCGGGTCGGTTTCGGATTCACTTTTTCCTGGCTAAATTGCAGGCGATCATCTTCAATGCACCACTGCACACCCAGGGCACGTTCCACTGGTAGCTCATCAGTTTGGAGATCAAGGTTCCTCACCTCTTTGGCTAGATCTTCTTTGGGTATGGTTGCAAGCAGTTTTCTGCTGTTGCTGGTCCACTTTGTGAGCTTGAAGCCCCCTTCTGCTACTGCTCTTTTCATGTCTTGTGCAAGGCTTATGCCTTCATCTTCAGTTGCCACAGACTTTACGAAGTCATCTACATAGAAGTCATTATGTATGGCTTCTATTACTTCTCTTCTATATTTGTGTTCATTGTCAGTGGCTTTCTTCTTGAGGGCATAGTTGGCACAGCTCGGTGAAGATACTGCACCAAACAAATGCACCAACATTCGGTACACCTCTGGTTCCCTCTGCAGGTCACCTTCCGGCCACCACAAGTAGCGTAGCATATCACAGTCTCCTGGTGTCACCCTCACCTGGTAAAACATCGCTTCGATGTCTGCCATGATAGCCACATTTTCTTGTCTCCATCGAAGAAGAACGCCATACATGTGGTTGGTCATGTCTGGGCCTTGTAGTAGTTGGCTGTTTAGCGATGTTCCCTTGTAGTCTACCGGGCAGTTAAATACCACCCTCAGCTTGTCTGGCTTTCTTGGATGATATACGCCGTGGTGTGGGATATACCATACTCTGCCATCATCTCGCTTTATTTCTGGTAGTGGTACCCTCTCTGCAAAGCCCTTTCTTTCTAGATCTGTCA
Organism: Patiria miniata; assembly: GCF_015706575.1. NCBI lineage: Eukaryota > Metazoa > Echinodermata > Asteroidea > Valvatida > Asterinidae > Patiria > Patiria miniata. The sequence continues at coordinate 1,937,360 of NW_024037049.1, forward strand.
TGAAATCAGTGTATTGTGTCTTCAACCTGTCATCCTTACTGAGTTTCTTGTTCAGTCTTGCAGCAAACATGCCAGCCTGGGATCGGTTGTCTGGCATGCAGACCTTACAGTCACGGAACGGTAACTTCATCTGATAGTGACCACTGGTTTTGACGACAGACTCATCCATGAAAGTGATGAATTGTCTATCTTCGACAGACATAGCTTGCTTGTCATCATTCAGGCGCTCGTTGAAATCCATGTTGATGTTGACGCTGACCTCCGGCTGATCTCTCAACTTTCCAGGCAGTCCATACACTAGCCAGCCCAGGGGGCTTCTGATGGCGTAAGGATCGCCAAGGTGGCCAGCTGCTGTCTCTAAAGGTAGTGACGCAGCCGGAACATTGACTCCAATCATCAGGCTGACTTTGGGAATGTCAATGTTTCTTTGGTCTGGGAGCTTGATTTGCTTCAGGTGGCTCCACTCGTTCAAGTCTCGCTGGGTTGGGGCTTCTTTCATTGTAACTGGCATACTGTCCTTCATGAAGACTGCTGGGAGATCAATGAAGGTGTCACCGTCGATGCTGCTGAGCTGCAGTTCGTCCAGAATGACTTCAGTGTTGATTAGTTCTTCTGAGTTCATTGTTTTGATGATCAGCTTGGTTTTTCTGGACTTTGTCTTCAATTGTCGGTTTAGCTCTTTGGTGGAAAAGACAGCTCCACATCCATTTTCTATGAATGCATATGTGGTAATGCACTCAGTACTGGATTTTGCTTTGATCGTCACTGGAACGATTGCCATCAGTGGGTTGGTCTTATCCGTGTTTGTCGCTCCACATGCCTTTGCTTCTACACTCACACAGCCTGTGGTCACCTTTGCAGTTTCTGGTTCTTTCTGTTCATTCTTTGGTGTGGCTGGTTGTCGATCCGGGTCATGCATGCAAGTGACATGCCGCCTTGAACACAGGCTGCACTTGGCCCAGTCTGGGTTTGGGCATGTCTTTTTCATATGCCCCGGGTTTAGGCACCCGAAACACATGCCCCTTTTGTGGCAAAATTCGGATTTCGCCTTTGCGTCCAATGATGCAAACTTTCTGCAGTCCAGCACACAGTGGTTTGTGCCATCCCCACAGTGTAGGCATGGTGCTTTGGCTGCTTTGTTTTCCTTTGAAATATGTTTGGGCGCGTCTCTTCTTTCCTTCACTGTGGCTGCAAAGGCTTTCCTCTGAGTAACTCCTCTACTTTCATGCCGGGTTGATTTGTAGAGTTGTTTTTTGTCTTCCTCATTTCTGCGTTGGTAACCAAGGCCAGCAATTCGTGGGTCATTTTCGTTTCTGGAAATTTGTCCCACGAATCTCTCAAAATCTTCCAATGTAGGCGAGCGCTCTTCAATTTCTCTGAATTTGCCTACTTGTCTGATCCACTGCTGTTGGAGGGCAACAGGCAGTTTTCCGGCCAACAGCTTCAAGAATTCGAAGCCGTCCATGCTGGCCATGTCACGGTTGCTCTGCTTCCCGTTGCAACAGTTGATGAGAAAGATGGAGAATTTCCGCAAGCCTGTCTTGTCTCCTGTTGCAATCTTTCCCCATTGCTCGGCTTTATTCTTGTAAGCCGCCGCCAATATTGATGGTTGTCCATAGTCACGTTTGAGTAGCTGTTTTGCCCGTTCATAGGCTTGTGATGGGGTTTCAATCATAGGACACTCCTTAATAAGCTCATGGGCTTCCCCCTTTGTATACTTTAGGAGGAGTTCGAGCCTTCTTGCTGGGTCGTTGGTTTTGCCCTCCACCACATAACCAAAGTTCTTCATGAATGTCATGTAGGAGAGGACATCTGCTCCACTAAAGGGATCTATTTCCGAAGATGGAAGTGCAGCTTCCCTTTGGCTGTCCACAAATTTACTGAGAAGCAATGCCATCGGTACCTCTGGAATTTGACACTCTTTCTTGTCACTTTCTTTTGTCACTGGCTCTTTCATCAGGGTTTTATCTTTATGGAAACTGCCCTCATCCTTAGATGGCATTGGATCCACAGGTTCACAAGATTGCTGTGTGGCAGAGGGTTCCCCCTTTGAGTTCTCACCATAGTCTGGTGCCGGGGCCATCACGGGTCGGGCAGGTTCGGCCATAGGTTTGATGGAAAAAACCGGTGCTTCGGGTTTCAGCTGGTTTATCACTGCAGGATTACGTCTCGAGGCGTCAGATTCAATGGCATGTACAACTTCGTCCACAAAGTTTTGGGAACCTTGGGAACATACGTTGGATAATTCTTCGTCATTAAGCATCTTAGTGATAGCTTTTGCTGCCTGTAGCTCAGCATTTATTTCGATAACTTGCTGCTCACTTTCAATCTTGGCTTGCTCTTCTTGGATTTGCTGTCGCCGTCTTAGGCGTCTTATTTCTTCTTCTGCTTCTTGCAGTTGGAGCTCTCGCTGAAGAGCGCGTTTACGCTCTTCGAGCTTGTTCCTTAAGAGCAGCAGATCTGGCCGCAAGCTCGACTTCTCTCTGCTGATGCTTGTGTAGCAGCATGGAAATTGTTGTCTTTGCTGATGAGGCGTTACTGATGTCAAATCGTCCAGAAATACTTTTGCGAGTCAATGTCTTAGATTTATCTCCGAAGAGTGCCACAGAGATGCTGTCTTCTGGATGAATTTCTTCTGCAAGTTCTGGGTCACATGTCATTTCCATTTGTAAGTTTGCCGAGACGGGAGGATTTGATCCGGCCCCAGTATTATGTGGTGTGAGCTCTGGCATTGAAGCTGAGCTGGAAGAATCAGCTTTATCTTGTGATTTTTCTTTATTCTGGGTTTCCATATTTAGGCAGAGGGGTTGGTCTGCTACCCGCTGAAGAACGGTGACCGTTTACAGTATTTAATCGTCCTTGCCCAGTTTCCAGACAAGCGCGAGTCACAGGGAGTCGTTTAGCGTTCGTTTATAAACGTGGCCCAATTTCCGGACAGAGCGGAGCGGCAGGGGATCTTTCCCGATTTCATCGTTATAGTCACAAAATATTCATTTATCTGTATGCTGCTATCTTTTACTGAATGTAGCGACCGTGGACACTAAGTCAAAAACTGATATTCTTTACGCGTACTTCTATAGTTCTATAATCAATGAATTCTGTTCACTTTATTCCACCAAATATTGGAGTACAAAGGGATCGTTACTCACAGAGTCGTTCACAACATGCACAAAAGTTCACGAAGTTCGGATCGGAAACCTCTTAAAATCACACAGTTATCACAGCGACCTGGATCGCACTGAAATGTTCACAAGCATGAGAAAACTCTGGTGGTATCTTTAGGCTCCTTTTCGGCTTGAAATTCCTTCAAGTTTGGACGGAATTCGGCAATATATATCAAGTTGTACGTGTACGGTAAAAGATAGGTATCAGCTCCACGGAGAAAATGCTAGAATCAAGGTCGTAAAATCGCCCCATAATACTGTGCGCGACTATGCTTTCTATGCAAATGAAGTGCGGGCAAGGTTAAACTATTCATGGTGGGGCTAAAGGTTAAAGGGTAACAGTTGTAAACATTAATTAACATATAAGGGCGAGATTCTGGAAACTACAAGTTCTATTGATTCATATTTGGAAATACTTAAGTGGATGGGAAGCAGACTGTGTGATTCAAGTTTTTCAATTGACAATCTTATTCCTTATTTAGATAGACGTACATGTACGTGATGGTCAGTTTTTACATTAGTTAATCCTCGATTTCTGAATCATCACTTTCGGGTGAAGTGCGCTGCCCTTCACTTGGAATGTTTTCACAGTTGGTGCAATTGCACAAGTCTGTGCATGGCAATTTTTTTCAAGACAGCTACACTGGCCTTTTGTGCATTGACTTTTTTTTACATGAGCAATGGGCAAATTACATGACACTGTCTGGGGCAGGGGGAAGATCCATCCAGTGGATACTGATGTCATCGCCGATGACCTTCCATCCTCTTCTGTGTGGAGACTAGACAGCACTTCAGGACGTGCATCCAGGGCCCTCTTGTATATGGCTGCCTGGTAGTTAGCCCTCTTTACGTGCAGGTGCAAGGCATCCTTGTTTGGCGGCATCAGTGACTCCATCACAGTTCCCATCTGAAACATGTTGTATCTGCAAGTTGTCAAATTACGAGAAAAATCCCTTTCTTAAATGACAGCAATTTTTAATTGCAAATTGCATTTTCTTATTGTGCAACAGGCACTGCATGTTTTGACTTGAGAAATAAACATTAGCAATGAATGGAATGTTTTTTAAAACTGTACGAGAAACAAATTCCCAGAGATTGTCAATTCTAAAGTAGGACTTGTACATGTATATGTTTGCAAGTATTTCCAATTTGATTTAGCTACAAAATTATGAAACCTTGACTCAAACTAAATTGTGTAGAGGAAGGCTCTATCTCCAACCAGCCCCTGCTTTAGGCATGTTATATTTTTCAGGGGAGTATGCTCATGTGACTCCATAGAAAAAAAGGCAAAAATACCTTGACTTTCATGTTGCTGTTTCTTTGCAAGTCTTTCTGCACCGTCTATCCTGGAAACATCACAGATACTTTTGTAGCACTGCTGAATGTGTTGATGGTATCCAAATGCCTGTAATTGAAAAAATGTTTTTAAAATATCACTCATTACTCTCATATCAATTATTTCACAATCTAAATCTTTGTCAGTTGATTGGAGAATTATTTATGGGTCAAAGAGAAATGTTCCATTCAACTCAGCTTCACCTTGTAGAATGGAACATTCTTTCATCCAACTTAGGAAAATATTTACACCATGGCACCTTCAGGTACAAACATTTATTATCCGTATATTATTCTTCACATGTAGCGATCAGGGGAAAAAAATTTAAAAATGGAAAAAAAGTGAAAATCTTAAATCTAAATATATTGACGTGAGGGCTTGACATTTAGAGAAGTGGGCAGGTTCTCATTATTTTTTTTATTATATTATACTTTCTAGAAAAAAAATAGCAAGCAAATAAAAGTACAGTTGAAATGAGGACGCTATCATATGACATGTACGTATGAGCTGCCAGCTTAAAGAATGCAGGGGTGTGAAATCTCCGCTATTTAGCGGATTTCCGCTTTTTTGTTCAGCGTGCCACATTTTGTTTTCCGCTTTTTTTCTTCCGATGGTCCAGATTTTTCCCCGCTTTTTCCCCCGCGCGTAAGCATTGATTTTATTTCCGTTTATTTTATTTTCCGCCGCCGAACGCACCGATCCGCTCTCTACAACATACACGTAGCTCTGGGATGGGGGGCGTGCAAGCGAGTATTCAATGTACAATGTACATGTACATACGTACATGTACGTGTGTACTATACGATGCCATGTGCATGCATTTTTCAGCTCGAAGCCGCGTGTGTACACAACGTGTAAACAGCATCCGGGGAACCAACAGTCATTGCGCTTTAATTGGCTGCAGATAAATATGAATATTCACACATGCGCCATGAAGCGCGTTGGGACTCTTTGCGGCCGTTCCTGTGTCTATGCATGTAGTGACACGCGATGATCTCCACAATAACTCGCTGTAAACATCGTCTTGTTGCAAATATAAAGCCTTGAAATAAGACTAGTAAATTGTCGCCGTGCCGCGCGCCGGTAGAGGGCATCATGCGGGGCAAAGTTCATGTGTGCATTTCATTGCATGCACGCATCCTGCCTGCTGCGTGTATTCTGCTGCATGCTGATACGTACGTATAGTGTGTCGTTTTCAAATGTTTCGAACGTATTTTGACATTATTAATTCCACAAGATGTCAGTGCAACACAAATGTGTTATTATCCAAAGAGGTTCGGAGTTTGATACGGACATTGACAAGACCGATCCTCAGGTTACGAATCCGTGGAAATGGATTTGGATGGAACACATGGTTAATGCCAATGGGCAGAAATTAGGCGACTCAAGCCAATATGAAGGAAAAGTTAACTTAAAAGATGCATAAATTGCAAAACATTTTCGACCAATAGTTGGCCAAGGCATGCCAGGAGGCTTTAAAATGCACCACAGAGCATCTACATTTCAAAAATTTTCAGGGGCCCTTGGGCGGGCCCCGAACCCCACGCCGTAAGGGTTCGCACTACGCGCTCGCAGGTTCGGTTATTTACAGGTTCAGCTATTTTCAGCTATTTTTTTTTTACTCCACTCACACCCCTGGAATGGCAAAATGTTGGTTTTAACGACTTCGTACTTAGATAAATATAAGTCTACATCACTCTACTTACCTGTAGAGCGAATACTACATTTGCATTGTTCCCTATGCCGGCAGGCAATTTGCTAAGAGTTTTACACAATAGCGCCCTCACGTGTCCTACCCACGACGCCCTGTGACATGCGCACTACGTTAGCGTCCTCTTTTTCTCTTAGCCGCAGGCGAGGTATAACGTGGAATTTCAATCGACCTGAATTTCACTATTTTATTCGTACCTCTTTTGCTTGGAGAAAGCTATTTCGAAGAAATAAAGAGAAAGTGTTTATTGTAGAGTTGTTCTAGTGAAGTTTTTTGAGTGAAGTGAAGTAAGAATGAGTAAATCTAGGAAGTTGGGGACGACTGGGTGTATCGATAATGGAGGGACCTACATCCCACCAGACAAGCCCGAGTTCTTGGGGGACTGCACCGGTGATGGTACGTCACCGCAGCAGCAGTCCCCTAGTCGGCCCCTTCAGCCAATGCCGGCTGTCGGAGCTGACGGACCCGTTGACCAAGCGGGGGGCCGTACAACCCCACCCCCTCCGGTCAAAATTCACGGGTCTGCCAACTGAAGGGGAAACGCACCGGCAAGACAAGGAAATTGTCTGACGCCGGGGCAGTACCCAAAAAGGGACGTACGGCGAAAGGTGGCCCCGCTACGGGGCGCACCGTGCCTGTCCCTGGCCCGTCTACGGGGCACACGCAGCCGGAGGAAGTACTCCTCCATGGCTCAGTGCACCCCGGCCCACCCAGCCCCGTGATTACCACGATGCCTGGGGATGGGCTGTTATATGGCCGGCTGATCGACCGTACAGCACCCGCCTATGTTACCGGCGTGGGGGCGCTGTCGGCCGCCCGGGCTATTGATAGCGTAGAGCCGAATCCCTGGGATTCCCCCAGAGCGTTAACGCTACGCTCGGAGGGCCATGCCTCTACATCGGATTTTATTCGTTGTTCGGGCATCCCCGTGTCCCCGCAATCCTCGGCAACTACTCGGAGTCGTTCTTCAAAGAAGAAAAAATCAAAAAAGAGCCGCCATTCCAGCCGTTCTTCGACGAGTTCTAGCGAGTCATCCGGCCGATCACACCGTGGGAAACGCCACAAGGGTGGCGACCCGATCTCACGCGATGATTTTTTGGAGGCTTTTCACTCCCTCGCGGCCTCATTGTCGGGCCGACAGGGAGATTACGGTCACAGTTGGCCGACTCCGGGCCAAAGGGACATGTACCGCACACAGTTAGCCGTGCGCCGGAGTCCCCTCCAGAATTACAGCCCCCACACGCCAGTCATCACGGCCGTGGTGGGGTGACTACAGACCAGCGGACAATGCCGTGCACGGAGGGCCGTGCACCGGCGTCCCCGCCCGGTATTAGTTTACACCCATCGGTGTCACTGGAGTCCGAGCGGGGCTCGATACCGGGACACCGTGACAGCGTTGCTTCGCCCCCGGGGCCTGGTTCCCATTCCCCAGTGACAACTCGCCCCCCGGACTCTGACAATTCGGCGGACGAGAGCGAACTGACCCGCACCATGCAACGCCTATCGGTGGCTGAGACCGAACTCCGCTTGGTCCAACGGGATATGATCAGAGTTCTGAATCTTCCTGCTGGGGCCGAACCTCCTCCTCCTGAACGTCAGTCATTCAAGAAGAGATCGGGACCGACGGCAGAACCAGTCCGGGCTTTTCCCATAATGCCCCTGGACCGCGTGTGCGTTGACCACATCGACGGGATAATGCACACAAAGACATGGAGTGCCTACGCTAAACGCGTAGACGCATATTATCATTTCCCCTCAGGGGATTTAGAGAAATATTTTTCAACTCCAGTCCTGCCGGACTCGGCCATTGACAAACTCGCCGCTGACCGAGGGACAGCTTCATCCAAGGTTCCTTTTACGGACAAGACCTGTGGAAAGCTGGAGGATGTCACCCGGAGAATGGACTCGGCGGCACGCATGGGTATGCATGCGACGTCCTTTCTTCTTCTCCTATCCGAGTACCTTGCTCTGGGATATGAAGAAGATTCGGTGATACAGCCGACATGATGGTGGCTGCTCTCCATTGCCTCGATCGTGGCCTATGCTCCACTCTTGACCAGTTTGCTAGAGTGTCGACATTAGCAACATCGTCACGCCGCACCAATGTGCTAGATGCGCTCTTCCTCCCTTCACCGGGAGCACGAAAGCGTCTCGACGATCTCCCGCTCTCAGGCCCGGACTTATTTTCTGGTAAGTTCCAGGAAGCCATGGAGGCCGAGGCGAAGCGCCTCAAGGCCACGGAGAAAATAAATCTCAAGAAACCGGCCGAGCCGAAAACCGCGGACAAGACAAAGAAACAGCCGTCTTTTGTCATTCCCCGGCGCCGCCCCCCGGTCAGAGCGGCCTGTGGTGGATTTCGTGGGCGCGCCGATAAGGCGGTCAGCTCGCGCTATTCACAACCACATACCGGACAACAGCGTCCCCAGTCGGGACGCGGTTTCCGTGCGCCCACTCCCCGGTACACCGGGGCGTGGCACAAGTGACTTATGCGTCTCCGGGCGGCCTCCCGCCGCTGGACCCGTGGGAGGCCGCCTTCAGGAGTTTGTGGGGTCCTGGGTGCAGGTGACTTCCGACCGGTGGGTCCTCGAAACGATCAGCAGCGGTTACGCGCTCGAGTTTACGAGGACCCCCCCGTCGGACATGCTTATTCGGACAACGCCCGTACCGCCCGACACAGCAAAACGCCGCTCCCTCGAGGAGGAGATCGACGCCCTCCTTCTAAAGAGAGCAGTTCGTGTTGTCCCCCAAGGGGGGACCCGGGCAGGTTTCATGTCAACCTTCTTCTTGGCCCCCAAGAAGGAGACCGGCGTGTGGCGTCCAATACTGAACTTAAAACCCCTCAACAAGTTCATACGTCCGAAACGTTTTCACATGGAAACGTTACGGACCATTCTTGCATCGATCATAACGCCAGCGTGGGCGGCCAGTATAGACTTGAAAGACGCGTACTTTCACGTACCGATCAGGCCGGAACACCGCAAATTCCTACGTTTCCAATACAAGGATATATATAGTGTACGAATTTGTGGTGCTCCCGTTCGGGCTATCCACTTCTCCGCGGGTGGTCACCCGGATCGTGAAGACGATCGGGGCGGCACTGCGGCGACGAGGGATCATGATATTCATGTACCTCGACGATTGGCTAGTAGTGGGTCGTTCTCGAGGGGAGACGGAAGCGGCGCTCCAACTAACGTGGCACCTTGCTTCCGACCTGGGATTTCTCATCAACACCAAGAAATCCCATCCAGTCCCCTCTCAGGTTCCCACCTTTCTAGGTGCATTCCTCAATCTTCGCAGGGGACTGGCCCGTCCATCGGAGGATCGCCTGCTGAACCTTCGGCAGTGCGTGTCCCTCTTCCTCCCGACGGTAGTGGCTCCGGCCCGAGCCTGGCTCAGGCTGTTGGGCCTTATGGCCAGTCTGGTGGACTTAGTGGATTTTTGCAGGCTGAGGATGAGGCCAATTCAACTTCACCTGCTGTCTTTCTACAGACCCCGCTGGCACCCGATCGACCATCCGGTGCCCACTACGTCTTTGCTAGTCCCCCACCTTCGTTGGTGGCTAGTCGAGGCCAATATAACGCAGGGCCGCGTTTTCCGCCCGCCCCGCCCGTCGGTACTTATCACAACCGACGCGTCAGGATACGGCTGGGGGGCTACCCTCCACCCGCGACAGGTCGCGGGTGTATGGGGCCCCGCACATCAATCATCCCACATCAATGTCCTGGAAATGCTGGCAGTCACCTACGCACTAAAACATTTCCAGTCGGACGTCAGAGGGCAAGCAGTCCTGGTACGATGCGACAACGCCACAGTAGTGCCATACATCAATCACCAGGATGGCACTCGGTCAGGCCATCTGTGTGCACTAATCGACCGACCGCATGTAGACCTATTTGCGTCGCGAATGAACAATCAGCTACCGATCTACTGCGCGAGGGGCCCAGATCCCAACGCGTGGCAGACCGATGCGCTGTCGGTGCGGTGGGACGGCCTACTGGCCTACGCCTTCCCACCCATCTCCCTCGTTTCTCGAGTGCTGACCAAGATCGAGCAGGAGGATGCCGAATATTCCTCATAGCCCCGTTCTGGCCCCGCCAGCCGTGGTTTGCCCGGCTCGTCCGACTCTTGGTTCACCGCCCGGTAATTCTACCGAGGAGGGCCGATCTCCTTTATCAGCCCAGCTCGGGAATCAGTCACCAGGCTCCGGGGGATCTTCACCTGACGTGCTGGGTATTGTCACGCGATCCCTCTGCTCAGCAGGCCTTTCGCGACGAGCTGCTACAATTGCAGCCCAGTCCCGTAGAGCCTCAACCAGAAAGGTGTACGATAGCCGACTACGCCATTTCTTTAAATGGTGTAGACGGCAATCCATTCATCCCCCCAATACTTCTGTAGGGGAAGTGGGGGATTTCCTCCTATACCTTTTTAACAGTGGGCTCACGACGGCCACGGTCAAAAATTATCGATCGGCCTTTGCTGCGATCCATCAGGGATTTTCGGACGGTTCCTCCGTTTCCGGCAACCCTGCAATTAGCCAACTGATCAAGGGGATGTTTAATACTCGTCCCCCAGTACTCACATCTTGGGACCTCTTCAGTGTATTATCTACACTGGCGAAGGCTCCCTTTGAACCAATGAATTGCTCAACTTTGTTACAGCTCTCCATCAAAGTAGCTTTTCTATTGGCTGTTGCTACGTCCTGACGACGTAGCGAACTACACTCGTTATCGATACAGACAGGACACATCCGGTGGGAACCGGGGAGTGTCCGCCTGATCCCTACGGCCGGTTTTCTCGCAAAGAACCAGTCGGAGACCTTTATGCCCCCGGACATCTTTGTCCCGGACATCAAGTCTTTTTCGAACGAGACAAACGACAAACTTTGGTGCCCAGTTCGAGCACTTAAGTGGTATGTGCTTCCGTACGAAGTCACTTCGTACGGGACACGACAAATTGTTCATCACGACGACCCCGCCCCATGGGCTGGTGTCCCGCGATACAATCACTCACTGGATCGTGACAGCTATCCATTCCGTACCGGGCGGCTGGCCAGCGACCCAGGGACCCATTCGAGCGCATGGGCCTTTTTTAAGGATGTCCCCCTAGGTGACATCGTCAAGGCAGCCTGCTGGAAGAACCCTAACACGTTCTCCGAATGCTACCTGAAGGATGTCCTCCAGGCAGATGGCAAGGCTGGAAGAGAAGTGCTGCTAGCGGCCAGTCGAGCCTCACGGAAGCACTAACGGGTGAGCATATAAATATACATATATATATTTGTATGGGCATTAAGTTTAATTAGGTGTACCTATCATGTGTTCATTCCCATAATGGTTACACCCCCCTGACTTTTTGCGCACGAGCTCTTTGGGTTCCCCTGACGAGGTGAAGCCTAGAGCGTCTGGGGTGTAGGTTTTTGGTTTGGTGTTGTTTGCCTTTGGACACGCCTCATGTCCTACACCCCTGTAGACATACGGTAATTCGCGTATACCCACCGCCTAACTCGGTGCGAGTCTATGCATATGTAGTATTCGCTCTACAGGTAAGTAGAGTGATGTAGACTCCCCCCCCCCCACAGTAGTGTGGTTGGGGTCTACGAGCGAATACTTACCTGTAGAGCACCCCTCCCTCCTTCCCCACTATACTCGATTCCTTGAGTGCTTACGCGAGTAACGCTTGAGAAAAAGAGGACGCTAACGTAGTGCGCATGTCACAGGGCGTCGTGGGTAGGACACGTGAGGGCGCTATTGTGTAAAACTCTTAGCAAATTGCCTGCCGGCATAGGGAACAATGCATATGTAGTATTCGCTCTACAGGTAAGTATTCGCTCGTAGACCCCAACCACACTACTGTGGGGGGGGGGGGGGGGTGAATTATTACCGAGCAAATTGTGGCTTAAATTGAATGGTAGACCCACAACATACTACACAATCAAATCCCCAATGATGCCAAGTATAAAGTCAAAGTGGATTTTGTTCTCCTTATTTTTTAAATCAAGGGAACCGGCCGTTCTATACACAGTCGCCAAGTTCAGGGAGCATAGGCCTACTCAATATAAAATGTTCTGTAGTGTAATGTAAGAGTCTCTTCCTTGTCTTAAAATCCTATATCTGAGTGAGGGGGGGAAAATTCTTTGTTCTGTGGCTTTTCCTAACCTTGCCAATCATGATCATCAGATCATGCTGTCAACAATGATGGACGGTCAGATGGTCTACTAAAAATATTATTACTAGAAACATGTTTTACAAAACAAATCACACATCATATGAATCTACTAGGTTGTAGAAAAAAATATTCTGAAATATTCCGAATCCAACAGCTTCTTATAATTAAGTTCAAGGCAAGAATAAGAACTAACGTAGGCCGATGATTCCGGTATCGCCTTCCGAAATTCTCTCCTTCCACGAGAGTGCAGCATCAGTGCACGTGCATGCCGATGAACTTCTCCGCTTTTTCCATGATTTCTGCGTGTGTTGATCACCCCACATTCTTCCGACTAGCAGCACAAGCAAGTAATTTTATCCAGCTTGTCTCGAAGAACGATGAAACGCTCGATTCGGCATTCAAAACATGCATAATGCACTTCTTTTCGTCCGAATCGCCGTCGTCCGAGGAGCTCATGGCGGCTGCCATCTTGCTGTCTAGTAGTACTTACGCGCATGCGCGTGCTCTTACTTACAGCGCCCGCTATTGGTCCATTCACCGCACCACGACAGAAGGGCCTCGCTGATTGGTCGTTGGAAAATAATGACGTAATTCTTCACTCGGCATTTTTTGCGCCGAAACGGAGGAAATCTGAACTTTAAATCGCGATTTTGGTACCGTTTTGGGTCACGGATCAACGGTGGATTTTATATGTGAGCATCCCAACAGCTTCCTGACTAGTTTGAAGTACAATTTATTTAGATAAATGATATGTGATATGCGTCGCGAACCTGCAAGATAATCGGCCATGCATCTTGGTCTATAATTCAACATGTATAATCAACCCTAAGAAAAACAGGTTTAACATGTTCCAATCAACTAACATTTGCGAAGTACATATTTTTTTCCCCTCATGGGAAAATGTGTCTGAAAAATATTAAATAATAAATAACCCACTGCCCAGTAAATTCCAAGATGTTCTCATTTATTTCCAAATAAATTCTAGGGGTATATACTGCTAATATCTGGTTAATTGCTTTCCCATGAAGACCAATAACCCAGCCCATCCGTTTAAAGACAAGACGAAGGAACTAGACTTATGTTTGTGGACAAACACAGGGCTGTTTCGGTAACTTTTTTGTGACATAGTATAAGTTCCAACCAGAAAGGATGTGTAGTTCTGTTTATAATAAATGGTGGCATATAAATATGTGATTACATTCTCATAGGGCTTTGAATTACATGTATGAAGTCACTTGTCACGTGAGGATGTCATGATGACGTCATATCGATTTTCATCTATAATCATCTATAACAACCTGCCGCTAGAGGGTGCTCTAACATTTATGACATCACCGTTATTTTTGTTGGTTAGCCAGAGCATACCGATACATCGTTGAAAGCAAGTTCACATCTTTTACCAATTTTAAATTACTAGGCACTTCCGGTTTCAACCGGAAGAAAGGGTCGCGTGATTTTGCACGTAATATAAAAAATGAAGACCCTGGATTATTTTATCAATTCCTGCAAACGTCAAGTTCAGGTTTCTCACGGTTACTTTTGTATTAATTTTCAAACATTACACCCATTTATCTTTTACATGACGTCAGGTGACCCATGATGACGTCATCGTGACGTCACTTCAATTTTCATCTATAACACATCCTTGTCTAGTTACATACCAACTTTCAACTCAATTGGACCTGTAGTTCTGTAGATGTAGGCCTTCAAAATATCCACTTTTAAAATGACGTCACGTGCCATGTGATGATGTCATCGTGACATCACTTGAATTTTCATCTATAACACATCCATAGCTGCCAACTGTTACGAATTTTTTGTAATTATTACGAATTGTTTGTTAAATTACGAAAATACGATTTGCCACTAAAACATTACGAATTTCCCATTTTCTACCTAACGAAAAAAATAATACTTGTAAAGTATCGTTTTTGACCGAAAACTTCTGTATGGATGGACTGGTGACAAGCCTAATAAGAATGCAGTCAAGCACCTGTTAGACATCAATGCAGTGTGCGCAGTGGAGTACTTGAGGACCAGACTAAAACTATTTTCAATGGTGTGTCATTTGTGTGCATCTCGTAGATGTGTGGTTGTGTGTACTGTATGTGAGTACTTTTCAGTGACGATCGTGAGCACATTTGGTCGCTTATTGCCGGGATGAGACCCATCATAGTGCGAGATTTTAATCATGAAATTTAATAAGAGTATGGTTGGAATAATTGATAATAGAGTTTGAGTTTGTCACAACGTCCAGAAAAGATAAATCAGCATGCGTTTGCAAGGTATGTTGACGGGATATTTCTATTGCATACGGTGGCCCTAAATCATTGTGTGTAAAAACAAGATCTGAAGATACGAACTCGAAACTCCACATCGATAGCATGCATCTCAAAAAATATGCGCACATGTTATTATTGTTAGTATTTGTTGTATTAAACAAATACAGACATTAAAGCAAAATTAATTTAATTTTTTTTTTTTTTATTATCTTTTGGCCTACAGTACATTATTATTCACAACAAGAAGGGTATGCACATGTATGTGTACATGTAAACCATGTACCTGTACTCGATGTTGGTAAAGCTTTTGAAAAAACGAGCAGTTGAAAATGACCGCGCGGGTTGATTACTAATTGGGATTTTGAAAAGTTGGCAGCTATGCACATCCTGGTCTACAAATGTACATACCAGGTTTCAAGCAAATTGGACCTGTAGTTCTGAAGATAAAGGCCTTCAAAATATGCACCTACATGTATATTGTGTCATCACGTGACTTGTGATGATGTCATGATGACGTCAATGTTCGTCACACAGCGGCAGGTGCTGGTCTAAGTGTGTGCCAAGTATAAAGGCAACCTGATTGATATTAGTGGCCAAAGTGCTGGGTACTCCTAGAACTATGAAGTATGAGGCTCCGCGTGACGGAGCCTCATAGATGTAGAAGCCCGCAAAATTGTCTGCAGCACAAAACACTAATAAAGTACAAAAACGTCCATCAAAATGCAGACATTTCACATAGAACCGCTGCACAGTTTGCCCCTTTACTCCGTACTTTACCTCTTGACATACTCACGTATCATGCGCGGAACTAACATAGGTGGATTCTGTCGGTTTTTAGGCCAAAATGATGAAAAATATGCCCTTTCCGCATTGAGCCAACCTGACACTTGAAACGTGCACGCATTATGATCGAGCGATGATTTTCGGTTCGCTCGGAGCGCGCCGCGGGGGGTACGGTACATGCACTTGTACGCATGCACATACCGGTACTATCATTTCGAGCCATTTTGGCCTAAAAACCGACAGAATCCACCTATGTTAGTTCTGCGCATGATACGTGAGTATGTCAAGAGGTAAAGTACGGAGTATAGGGGCAAACTGTGCAGCAGTTCTGTGTGAAATGTCTGCATTTTGATGGACGTTTTTGTACTTTATTAGTGTTTTGTGCTGCAGACGATTTTGCGGGCTTCTACATCTATGAGGCTCCGCTCACGCGGAGCCTCATAGTTATAGGAGTAAGTCCCGGGGACAAAAAAACGTGTACAAATGCTATGGGCCAAAATGACTGAAAAATACAAATCTTAATGAAAACATCGGCTGTTTCTGTCGGTTGCCGAAACAGCCTATAAAGCACAGGGATTATTAATATAATCAAATTTTAACAATCTAAAAAACCTTGGTGTATTAAATTTACGGAACTTCCAAACGACTTCTCAACATTTTCTGGAGGGAAATTTAATACAATATATGTCTGCTTTCTCTTGTTTCTAACAAAAAACAATCTAATATAAGGCCTTTTCACACTGTCCAAAATCTCCGGGTTGGAATTTGAAAAGTTACCCCCGCTACCCATTTTCCATGGCCCAAGTCCCAACATGGGTCCCAATTGTGCTGTAACTTCAACTTTACTTTACTTTATTTGAATTTATGCAAATTAATATAAGGCATTTATGCAAATTACTATACGGCATTTGGCAAAGTTGGGAAACATAGGGATCTCGAAAGGTACCCGGGACTAGAATAATGATGAAATCAACGTAAAAGGACAAATTGCTGTTTAAAGTACCCCAAAAAGCAATGTAAGACGAGAGTTATGGCCAAATCAATATGAAAATCATATAATTAGTGGCTATTTTGAATTTATGCAAATTAAGCATATTTCCACCACTTGGATTTTTTTGTACTTTTCTTTTCGGGACCATATAGAGATGCTCTGTGGTGTGATATTTATGTATACATACATGTAACCGAACTAGAAGTTATTAGGGAAAATTCAATTGTGATGTCAACACATGACAGCCATAATTTTAACTTTAATTTATGCAAATTAATATACGGCATTTATGCAAATTATTATACCGCATTTGGCAAATTTGGGAAACAGGGATTTTGAAATTTACCTAGGACTAGAATAATGATGAAATCAATGTAAAAGGACTAAAATTGTTGTTTAAAGTTCCTCAAGAAGCTAATAGTATGAGAAATAGGACCAAATCATTGTGAAAGTCCTAAAATATGCGGCAATTTTGGATTTATGCAAATTAGGCATATTTCCACCACTTGGATTTTTTTGGACTTTTAGTATGTCATTTTAGGGACCTTAAAGAAATGCACTGTGGTAAAAAAAATTCTGTTGCAATTTGTTTGAGGTCAAACCTTATATTGCCTCAGTGCGTGAAATTAGACAAAAAAAGTGGTCAGACAAAATGTCCGAGCACAATCAAAAGTGTTCTGCCATTGTCAAGTTTTGATCTGCCATTTAGCGTTCCAAATTTGAAGGTCATATGAGCAAACAAATAGGTTATCAACAGTCGAGGACTAGTTAAAACATACTTACATAGTGCTCTCTTCATGATTGAAAACTTGAAATGCGTCCTTTTTCCCCAAGTAAATTACTCTGTGAAACCTTGCGAGACGAACTTTCAAAAGGCCGCGTTTACTATACTTCAAACACGTGGACGGTACATACACGTGTGTACATGTACAGTATGTATGTTTACGTACACATATGTATTCATAATGGGTGTCGGACGCTTCGCCCCATTTCCACGTCGCCCCATGTCACGTCGCCCCTAACCACTTCGCCCCATCCCCACTTCGCCCCATCCCCACATCGCCCCATCTCCGCTTCGCCCCATCCCCACTTCGCCCCATCCCCGCTTCGCCCCATCCCCACTTCGCCCCATCCCCACTTCGCCCCATGTAGTATGAAAAAGGTGAAGGCTAGGGGTGCAGACCAAATAAACTGCCAAAGACCCCAGATAATAAATGCTCCCAATTCTAGAAACTTAGGAAAAATACAAACTCTCTGATGAGGTGCTCGAGACACAGATGAGAGAAATGATGGCTCTATCCCATTCAGAGACGCCTCTCCTATTGGATTGTGAATAAAATCATCAGCCGCTGGATTCAAAAGAATCCGTAGGTATGGGTCAGTGAGTTAAAAGGAACTCACTGCCTTGAGGAAAATGTTCCGTCGAAATTTGTCTGATATGTGACACTTACAACTTCATTTAGATGAGATTGGTTCCTCCAAGAGTGAAATTAGGATGTCAAAGGTATTGTCGTTCTCAGATAAGTGGGAGACGGGTTGGTATAGCCGGGTTGGGAACAAAGTTGGATCTTTTACTTCAAGCTTTTTTCTCGGTAGGGGAGAGCCTAGCTAGAGAGGTTGGTTATGAATTGTTCATTTGGTGATGGGCTAATTCTTTCCGTTGGTTAGCAATTAGTGAATCTGTTGAAATTGTTTTTAAGCCAAAAAAATAGATGAGTTTTTTTTTTTTTACATGTATTGTAACGGCTGGGGCGAAGTGGGGATGGGGCGAAGTGGGGATGGGGCGAAGTGGGAATGGGGCGAAGTGGGAATGGGGCGAAGTGGGGCTGGGGCGATGTGGGAATGGGGCGAAGTGGGGATGGGGCGAAGTGGTTAGGGGCGAAGTGACATGGGGCGACGTGGAAATGGGGCGAAGTGTCCGACATTCATCCATAATACACACTATGTAGTTGCAATGACAAGCGCCGGGCATTCACGCGCTCGTTTCTGTAGTAAGCCACGTTGTGAGAATTTAGTAACAATCACGCACTTAAAGCATACCGTGCAACACAACGTACTTTGATCTTGCTAAATTCTCATTACATGTATTGGGGTGTAAACGCATTGCATCTATTGCGTGAATATAAGACAACACGTATGTAGTTAGCAGCCGCTCAGCGTACGGTAAGTATTACAGACCGGATCATCGGAAATAAACAACAAAATACTTTTGAGTGCAAGCGTTTATTTCATACTTCTGAAAAAGACAACTCCACAAAGAATACATAAATCGCTCGGACATTTTGTCCGAGCACATCTGCATTTGGTCGGACAAACCATGAAAGTGGTCGGAAAATGTCCGATGTCCGACTGTAATTTCACGCACTGTTGCCTGGACTATTAAGTGAGCACATGATGGACAGTACACAGAGGAACTTTCCTTGCAAATGTTTTTCCACCACCACCACTTACATCCGCCAGTTATAGTGCTCCAAGGTTTCAAGAGACTATATAAATTACAAGGATTAAAATGTTCACAATTTTTAGGATACAGACAGCCTGCTCCTCATATTTATGGGGCAAATGAAACCATTCAATCCCTTGTTTTTCTATTTTGTTAAGCTAATTTGATACTTGCCGTAGCGATCTCACTGTGTCACGAGGCTACAGTACATGTATGATGTTTTCCTGACTGAATGTACATCTGTGGGAAGCTATTTTTTGTTATTCAAGTTTATTTTGCATTTGTTGTCATTTATTGCCACATATATCTCATTTTCATATAGGCCTACATGTATTTCATTTATTGTCAAGCATATTGTGTATGCCGTGGCTTGAGTTTCTTGTGTTGCCCGCTACTGGTCGGGCCTGGTGTTGCCCCAAAATTGTGTTAATACGCTTATATGTTTTATAATATGTCCGTTCTCACTTGCGAACTCCATTTTTTGTAATGTCTGTGAAATGTTTGTAGTTAGTGTATGCCGCTGTGGATTTGGGCCTTTGGTGTTGCCCATATTAACATAACCATAACAATTAACAATTCAAACGGTACATGCCATATCACAGGTATCCGGAATAAAACACTCCTCTGTGGATGTGGCATGAACAGAATGATTTGTTTTATAATAGGCCTATACCCTTTGGGAGACACTTTAGCGTCATACACTTATAGAGGCAAAATATTATCGTCACAAATAGACTCGATTGCTCGTGGTCGAATTAGTAAAAATTACCCGGCGAAATAAGGTAAAAATGGAGTTACGGGTCATTAAAGTTGGGGGGAAACATGTGTGCACTAGTTTATGGGAATGTTCCCCAAATAGCCAATTATGGGTTATCATAGCTGCCAACTGTTACTAATTTTTCGTAATTATTACGAATTGTTTGTTAAATTACGAAAATACGATTTGCCACTAAAACATTACGAATTTCCCATTTTCTACCTAATGAAAAAAAAAAATACTTGTAAAGTATCGTTTTTGACCGAAAACTTCTGGCGAAATGTCGCGATAATGGATGGACTGGTGACAAGTCTAATAAGAATGCAGTCAAGCACCTGATAGACATCAATGCAGTGTGCGCAGTGGAGTACTTGAGGACCAGACTAAAACTATTTTTCAATGGTGTGTCATTTGTGTGCATCTCGTGGATGTGTGGTTGTGTGTACTGTATGTGAGTACTTTTCAGTGACGATCGTGAGCACATTTGGTCGCTTTTTGCCGGGTTGAGACCCATCAGTGCGACAATTTAATCATGGAATTTAATAAGAGTATGGTTGGAATAATTGGTATTACAGTTTGAGTTTGTCACAACGTCCAGAAAAGATAAATCAGCATGCGTTTGCAAGGTATGTTGGCGGGATATTTCTATTGCATACGGTCATGACGGTGGCCCTAAATCATTGTGTGTAAAAACATTGATACGAACTCGAAACTCCACATCGATAGCATGCATCTCCAAAAAAATATGCGCATATTTTATTATTGTTATTATTTATTTGACTCCAACAAACAAATACAGACATTAAAAAAAAATAATTAAAAAAAATTACATTATTATTCACAAGAAGAAGGGTATGCACATGTATGTGTACATGTAAACCATGTACCTGTACTCGATGTTGGTAAAGCTTTTGATAAAACGAGCAGTTGAAAATGACCGCGCGGGTTGATTACTAATTGGGATTTTGAAATGTTGGCAGCTATGGGTTATTATAAGTTATTATTTTTTATCATTATTATTTGTAGCGGACGTTGTGTATTATTTACCTTTTCTTATTATTTTGTCTTTAATTAATACCATTTAATCATCTTTAGGTTTAGAAAATATTTTATCCTCATTATCTAGCTGGTGTACAATTTAGTGTAAGATCCCTTGACCACAGTCCCCGATCCCTGTACGACACATACAAACACATACACATACAAAATGCACAACAACAATCCATTATTCTCAAAAAACATATACACTCGGATAATAGCAATTAAAAGTGTATACATTTGAAAATCCTATGTTGAACTATTGATGAGTCCGGGCTATTTCTAAATCTCTTGGATGAACTGGGATACTCCTTGAGTGTTCTACTCGATCTAAGATTCATAGTGTGCCAACCTTTTGATTGAGGGAACCACTCATTAAATTTGCCTGATTTAAAAGCACCTAGAGCAAAGTTTGTACACATAGTGGTTCTTCTATCATAAAGGTGATCCAGAGTAGGGCTGAGTCAATTCGAATAATTGAATATTCGAATATTCAACCTTCCAATCGATCGAATATTCGGTTATTTGGCCATTCCAAATTCCCTCAAGCAAAAATATGCCATACATGTACATGTATGTAGTCAACGTACGTGAGCATGTCGGCATGCCATGCATGAATTTCTTCACAGGTAAGTCAGGTATTTGACAACAATCAGTTGTTCTTCAGTCGTCAGTAATTTAAAGATTAACAATAACCAGAGAAGCTAGAGTGAAGGATTCCTTGTTTGCATGGGGGACGTATTAAGCCGTGAACCCCAAACACGGCGGGTGGCGTCAGCTATTGTGACTCTCCGACCCTTAACTCGCAAACAGGAACCGAGCATATCTATTACTGGAAGCTTCTTGAAGTCTACAAAACGGTGTACTTCCTAGTCACAGTATTGAGGATAAAAAAAATCACTTTTATAATAATAACTCGCACTTTTGTCACCAAGAATTGAGGAAATGATTTTATATCATTTTAAATAAACTTATTCTCAACAACCAAAAACTCCAAGAAAAAAACCTATGATATTTAATGTCTTTATTCAATGAAATATGGGTCTTTGAATTGTAAATGCATATTTAAGTTTATGCAAATATTGGGCGTGGGCGGGGCATACACACGCCCCAGCTTGACACGTGCAAAGCAGTATTTCCTTGTTTGCCCACAGGGGATGTATTATCAGCTGTGTACCCAAAACACGAAGGGTGACATTTCAGCAAAAAAAAAAAAAAAAATCGCCAGCCGAGCTCCGGCGGGTGCATTGTTGGCGGGCTAATTAGGGCACAGGTGCGCTGACCCGGTTCTTTTGTCTGGCTAAGTGCGTGCTCTGTAGATAACTTTCTAACAAATAGGCCACTAAAAGGTTTGGATATTCCAACTTGCAACATTTTGATACATTTTGTCTAGCTGTGGTTTTCTGTGCTGTGAATCGTACCCCTGTGAATCAGGGGTACGGTGCGGTGAGTTGACCGCAAAGTCTGTCTGGCGAAATAAATGAGAGCTCTTTTGAGTTTGAAATCCTCTCTGTTGTCTGCCCTTTGTCTTGCGTTTTGCTCGACTTGGAGGACATAAGCCAGAGGTTCCCGCTATTATTACTGAAAGTATAATTGCTGAACTAGTTTTTGAAGTGTTTATGTATGTTTTATTTGTGCAAATATTGGGTGCAATTAGCAGACTAACCCAGCGAACAAAGCTGACGGACAGCGAACGAAAATGTGTTCGATAAAAGGGTGCTCTGATCAGTTGAGAGAACTAGATTATTTTGTACATGTATATAATTACGGAGGCATTGAGGCGAACATCTAACAGCCATAATAAATCTACCCCTAAAAGTAAACAAGAAATTCTTTTAGAAAAATCCCAGAGTCCGTAACGTAAATGAACCAAGGTTTTCAAAACGTTTTAATGTAATGTTGGGGTTCATGACAAGTTTTCTACAACACCGCCACGTGCTGTGGGCAGCATACTGCGTGCAAGGCGATTCCCTATAACCACGTGCATTCGACACGATTGAACAGGCGATGGAAAACTTTGGGGGGAATTGGCTTCGCTGTATCAGTGTAATGTACCGCTTCTTGTGCGACCCTGTGCGAGCAGTACGACCTCAAAATAAGTACATGAAAACGGAAAATACAAAGGCCCACCCAGAAAAAAGAAATCAAGTTCTTTGCATGAGATTGCAGAGGTCTTCTACATCGATGTTGGCATGCCATTTTCGCGATGTCAATAGCCGATCCAGTAAGCCCCTCCCACTGCGCACGTGGGCAAATTAACACGTGCTCCTCTCCAATTCCACGCTGCATTTTCCTATGCTGCACACATGTACATGTAACACCAACGCGCGGGGAAACTTGCCAGGATCGCATCGGGGAAAACAGCGGCGGTTTTCTTTCGAAAGTAGGGATTGTAAGTAGGACAACAACAAACAAAAATACGGACAACGGAAACGTTACTACTCATGCTAGAAGTTTGATATGAAAAGGTGTCAGGAAGTGTTTTGTGAAGACATGAAAGACAAAATGTCTTGTTTATCTTGTCGGAAGCATCAGCGATTGGTGTTGCAGTCCGGCGTTAAAGAAAATGGGTTGGCTTTACTGCAAGCACTCCCAAAGCAGAAGTAATAAATGTATGGCATTATTGCTTGGCATATATACAAGCTACTTTTATGGGTTTTTTGGCAGCAACTTGAAACTTAACTTTGAGAATACACTTTTGTTGTTAAAAAAAAAGTTTTTTTTCACCTTTTTATTTCATTGCATATCACCACCGAATATTCTTATTTGAAAATAAATATTCGAATATTCGATTATCGATCGAATAACCGAATATTCGAATATTCGGCACAGCCCTAATCCAGAGATAGAATAATACGGCAAACTCTTTTGGATCGACTAAATTAGATTGGTCTGTTTGAGTGTAATGCTTGAGTGCCAAACCGGTGATGTGTTTTCTAGGACTGGTCTATGATAGGGTAACAAGTTCTTTGAGTAAAACCAGTTTCTTTCAGTTTCCTGAACATGAATAATTTTCTATTAGCTAAATTTACCAATCATCTCAGCAATATGTTTCTCATGTTCTTAAATTTGAGTCCTAGTATTTTTTACCAATACGTGATAAAAGGTTTTTGCATAATATGATGATTGATGTGTGGGTCATTGGAGACAGCACATATAGCGGGGTTATTGAGGGGTCTGAGCAGGCGTCCAGGGGGCACAGGAATGCAATCACATCATCATCATCATATATCCATCTAATAGCCAATCTTGGTATAGATATGTGGGGGCCTCTGGTCACTTAAGCACACTTAAGTGAGCATATGATGGACAGTACACAGAGGAACTTTCCTTGCAAATGTTTTTCCACCACCACCACTTACATCCGCCAGTTATAGTGCTCCAAGGTTTCAAGAGACTATATAACTTACAAGGATTAAAATGTTCACAATTTTTAGGATACAGACAGCCTGCTCCTCATATTTATGGGGCAAATGAAACCATTCAATCCCTATACATCATGTACATGATGTAAAGGTATGTTCTTAAAATTGAAAAGGATTCCATTATTTTGCTGAACGTCAGTTGATGCATGGAACGCGTTTGCCTATGGAACACCCAATTTGTGAGCCCCCATGTGAAAATGATTGACCTCGATCTTGCCCCAATTCCACGACTGCAAGAAAAAAATGGTAGCTGGTACTTGTTGCGAGGGCTAAAGGGACAAGGTGATTGATTGCCAAAGAAGACATGGCTGGCACAAACCATAGAGCTAGCTCTATTTCCCACAGTGGTCTTAGAAATAGATTGAGTACCATGCTGCATTACAAAAATGTACACATCGAATCATTGCTCTTTGGACAAACAATGATAATGTTTTCTAATCTTAAAATGATTAATCTAAATTTAACTCTTATAAAAAAAAACCCACCATGGTTCGAAATAACATCGGTTACGTGGAAGTAAAATTTATCAGATATTCGCGAAAGGTATCAAAAAAACAGAAGAGCAAAATAAAGGCTCTGTGCATTTGCAATTAAATTGCTCCAGAGCAAGGAACATAGATAAGTATAATACGTGCAAATGATTACGACGCAACACACAGATGCGACGGTCGCGAAAGTCCATCACCGGTGATGGACTTTCGCGATCGGTGATGGACTTTTACTGGTGATGCATATTCACGATCGGTGATGGACTTTTGCGATCGGTGATGGGCTTTTACTGGTGATGCATATTCACGATCGGTGATGGTCTTTTGCGATCGGTGATCAAAGCTGCGATGACCAGTCGTTGAGTAAAAGTCCAT
The DNA here is from genome assembly GCF_015706575.1 of Patiria miniata. Taxonomy (NCBI): domain Eukaryota; kingdom Metazoa; phylum Echinodermata; class Asteroidea; order Valvatida; family Asterinidae; genus Patiria; species Patiria miniata. The sequence continues at coordinate 1,962,315 of NW_024037049.1, forward strand.
CACCGATTGCGAAAGTCCATCACCGATCATGAATATGCATCACCAGTAAAAGTTCATCACCGATTGCGAAAGTCCATCACCGGTGATGGACTTTCGCGACCGTCGCATCTGTGTGTTGCGTCGTAATCATTTGCACGTATTATACTTATCTATGTTCCTTGCTTCTTTCCTTCTTTCCTTCTTTCTTTCTTTCTTCGGGCAAACGGTCACGTGACCAATATAAAAATGGCCATAACTCCTAAACTATTCAGCCGATTTCAAACAAACTTGGCCAAATTAAACCTTGTCACATGCCCTACCTAGCCATGTTCGTAAAATCCGGCCACTGGTCATTAAAGGGGCACAAGAGGTAATTTAATGAATATTTACAAAATGCTTCTTCTCCCACAGTCTTGACCCAATTGATGTAAAACTTGGTCAGTTGTATCTTTAGACCAAGCCTCACAAAAGTTGTTCACAGAATTTGGCCAGTGGTCACCTATTGGTCAGTAGGGGTCATTTTATGAAACAAAATTCAAAAACTGTTTTACATTTTAAATCTTTGCAGCCCTGTTCAGTGTATTTTTTATTTCTAATTCTCAAATTTCATATTCCTGACTTATTTGGTTGTTGAGTTATTTCAAGTTTTTCATTTTTCAAACACACATACAAAACAATATAAACACATAGGAATTCTGGGAAGGTTTCAAACCACCACGATACTGTGGATGTTGTGTGACATACAGTGCCACACTCTCCACAGACTTTGCTCAAGTTAAGTGGCCTTGATACTGCATACTTTTGCATCGTTGTAGCAGCAGTGCCACCTGTGTAAAGATATATGTGTTCAGCCAGATAATCCACCGTGGATTAATGAGTACTGAGACCAATAAATAACACTATTGCTGTGGTGAATTTTTGAGTATTTTTATGGATTAATCTACGGGCATTATTACTGTTTCATGTGTTGTCTTTACAGCTATTTTTTGTAATGTTTCGGCGGTCTTAATGTCAAATATTCATAGTTTTTTCTCTTGCATTCTTTTGCCGATCTCAGCCACATTTAGCGCAGCTTGTGGTCAGTGCGAGTCAGGATTCAAACAAACCGATAAAACGGCAATTTAGACTGATATCCGTGCTTCGGGAAGCACATTAGCTCTAGTTCTTTCTTTCTTCGGGCAAACGGTCACGTGACCAATGTAAAAATGGCCGTAACTCCTAAACTATTCAGCCGATTTCAAACAAACTTGGCCAAATTAAACCTTGTCACATGCCCTACCTAGCCATGTTCGTAAAATCTGGCCACTGGTCATTAACCCTCCGAGCAGCGAAGTGGTGATTTCATTCTCCACATTTTCCAAATATGGGCATAATTTTTTTTTTTTCAATGGGCCAATAAGGCCAAGCTTTCATGTAATCCTCACCCCTACTATACCCAACAAGCCTGTAGACTCCCATAGGCCAGTCCCTACCCACTCTGGAGTAAGGAGTGTTGAAAGACAGAAGCCAAGATGGCGCCCAATGCCTTTGTGCAGTAATGGGAGATCTTAGTGGCCAATCCCTCAGTGCCGCCGATCCCTTTGTGTCAACCCTTCGTGCCACCAGAAGCCCAGACAGGTTGTAAACCATCCCTGCACAGTGGTTTAAGACCCAGACATTTCAAAAAAAAAAATTCCCCAATATTATGCCTTAATTTAGTTAAGTTGTATCTAATGAGTTAATTTATAGCAGATAAAAATATTTTTTCCAACATCTTTACCGTTTATATCACTCAGGTACATAACTACACAAAACTAAGAGGGTTAAGACTGATTACAGTAGGCACATTGGTGTAACAATAAAAAACTGTTTTTCTATGCCGAAATTATATCTTCAGATAGAAAACTGTGCATCATCTTGTAGCTTGTTTAGTACCCTTTCAGCTAATATAACATTTGTTATGAAAAGTGTTTCAGAAAGTGCAGAAATTTGCGAGGAAAACTTACGGTAAATTAGGTAGAAGTACCAAAAAAAGCAAAAGACACTCAGATTATGTTCGCTGATACATTTCTACAATCGGCCATAAACGGCCTGGGTAAAATTGTCTATTTTCTTCATAAATTGGTACTCTGATTATTTGGCTACAAATATAATCAACCGGAAAAGTCGCGCAATGCATCTTTGTGCCGAAGAAAATCAACTTTGTAAGCAGTCCTCAGCTGGGATTTTACGTAAAACGCTGTCGCTGGCGACGCAGTGAACAGCGCCCTCTATTGTTGAGATTTGTCTAGCGTGATCGCTGTGTTGGGCTCGGTGTCGTCGCTTGCACTTCGGAAATCTGTGTAAGAAGGTTCAAATCTCGGGGCTCGTGTGGGATTTACAGTAAACCATTATTGAAGAAATTGAGCTGTTAATGGTTTTCTTTTTCATGGAAAATGTAGATAGAATTAGAGATGAAAGATTATATTTTTCGCACAACGTTTCGGTGTAGGCCCACACCGGGCGCGGTCAGCCAAACGACAACATCATGTTCCTGGTGTTCGTGATTGTAATAAAATGTCTTAGGCCTGGCAAGGCCAGGAAAACCAACAGAACACCATTTCAGCCAACCAAACGTGTTTTCCCCACGGAAGCCAGATACTTTCAAGGACTGATTTGTTGATAATAACGTCCAGCCACAACTCCTGACCAGAGCTGTCATTGTGATGTAAAGCATCGACAATGACTTAAATGTAAACACTGAGATCATAATATTTTCTGATAATTTTATGATTATTTTTCTGCATGACTTTTCTGAAACCAAGCCCTTACGTCCCCCATTTTCTTCATATGACAAGGACTCCTCCACTCCATCTGTTCCATTAATTTGGCAACGGAAAAGAAGATCGCACAATCAAATACGCCACCCTCTAAATGAGACGTGGAATAAATATCTAAAGAGAAGGGTCGGCCGGAAGAAGAGGCCGGATTATATAAGAACTAATAATAGACTACAACCGACATAGGAGAAGGTTACATAAACTGAACATTTCTAAGCGATTAAGAAAATGAAAGGAAAATTAGATATGAGCCGAATTTAATAGATCACCACCGCAGCTACTCTCTCAAAAACCAACCAGATTTTCTTTTTATGAACATTTTGTAAGTTTTGAAAAAGAGCCGTTTGTCAAAAACAAATGCTTGACACTTTATCAATTACTGTTGCGGAGGCTATGGATTTCACAATTATATTATGTCAGAAGGGGATGAAGCTGATGTTCCCAAAGCTGAGCTTGATTGCCCGAGAATTAATCCTCTAGATGAAGTGGGACCACGCCAGCAGCAGAAGAACGGGCGCGATATTAGATGAATTGAGGAAAGCCATTTTTGTAAGAGCAGTGGCCCAATATATGATTTTATCTGTTTTCACAAATAAGTCTCAAGAATTACAGGTTTTCTCTTAGCGAGAAGGAACAAATACCAGCTGCACTACTTAAGAGCACCATTTTCGGATTTCCACGGTAAAACACAACAGAAAATAATAGTAAGATTAATGATAACATTTTGCAAATAAATAGCCTTATCACAGGGAATATATTATTAAAAATAATAACCAAGTAATCACCTTGAAAACTTGCATTTGCAAGCTGGTTTAATCTTTATTTAACATAGTAAATCCAAAATTAACAACAACAAAATGTTTGGCTTCCGTGCCGGTACGCGCGGTGATGAGAAGCGATATGGTCGTGTAATAATCATTAATGCAAAAATCGTCAAAAGAGGGTGCCATTGATAAATAGCGCCCTCTTTTGAAATTTAGCTCCAATTTTTGACAATTTCGGTGAGTTACGTTTTTAGATAATAGCCAACCTAGTTTTCTGGACCCAGAGATGGTATTTAAACATGCTTGATGTATTTTATAGGACATTTGACTGTTTAAAGTCCTGGAATATACTGATGTCTGGGTCACATATGGTTTTAAACCACTGTGCCCTGGCAATGTGAATGACCTATATCTTGTGCATGTACAGGCATGCCAGGGTTATTTACCTATAAACACATGTGGTGATCAAATTCTCCATGTGGTTCCACGGTGTGATTTTTTTTGGTAAGCTGCTCGGAGGGTTAAAGGGGCACTAGAGGTCATTTAATGAATATTTACAAAATGCTTCTTCTCCCCCAGTCTTGACCCAATTGATGTAAAACTTGGTCAGTTGTATCTTTGGACCAAGCCTCACAAAAGTTGTTCACAGAATTTGGCCAGTGGTCACCTATTGGTCAGTAGGGGTCATTTTATGAAACAAAATTCAAAAACTAATAATAATAATAATAATAACAAAGCATTTGTAAGGCGCACAGTATCTGACAAAAATAGTCATTCAAAGGCGCCGGTCAGTGAAAAGTCAGTGTTTTACATTTTAAATCTTTGCAGCCATGTTCAGTGTATTTTTATGCCCCGCGGCGAAGCCGAAGGGGCATACTGTTTCCGCCTTGTCCTTCCGTGGGTGTGTGGGTGGTGTTAGAGTGGTGTTATGTCATGGAAACAGTCATGGTTGCGGGGCATTTGTGTTTGTAAACACACCTGACTTGTTTTATCTCTAATTCTCAAATTTCATATTCCTGACTTATTTGGTTGTCGAGTTATTTCAAGTTTTTCATTTTTCAAACGCATGTATAAAGCAATATAAAAACATAGGAATTCTGGGAAGGTTTCAAACCACCACGATACTGTGGATGTTGTGTGACATACAGTGCCACACTCTCCACAGACTTTGCCTACAACCGCAGAAGTGGTGTCTGAATACTGCATTCCTTCGGTCTGTCATAGCATGAAGCTGTGCCACCTTAAAGACATGTGTTCAGCCATATTCTCATGCCGTAGATTAAAAAGTACGGAGGCCAATAAGTAACACTACTGCTGTGATTAATTTTTGAGTGTTTTTAAGGATTAATATACTGGCATTAACTACTGTTTCATGTATTGTCTTGACGGCTATTTTATGTAATGTTTCGGCAGTCTTAATGTCAAATGTTCATAGTTGTTCCTGTTACATTCTTTTGCCGATCTCGGCCACATTTAGCGATGATCACCTTGTGTTCAGTGCGAGTTAGTATTCAGACAAACCGATAAAACGGCAATTTAGGCTGATATCTGTGCTTCGGGAAGCACATTAGCTCTAGTTCCTTTTCTGCCTTTGCTTACAGATTTATTCTGTCAACCACCCGTCTCCCTTACGGGTGTAACAATATGTAACAATTCATGAAGACAAAAGTATTTCGTTTATGAATATATATGCCCCCAACACTTGTAAAGAAAGGGTACAATTCTTTAAAAAGGTAGAAAAATTGATATCTCATTATATTCCTAACAATAATGAACTTATTCTAGGTGGTGACTTCAACTGTGTTTTAAACCACAAATGTGATAAAGAGGGAGGAATTAAATATGTAAGCGAGATACAACATTCATTAACGTCCTTTGCAAAAAGAAACTAAGTAACAGACATATGGAGAGACCAAAATCCAAACACGTATCAGTATACCTTCAGAAGGAAGAATCCACTAATAAAAACTAGAATTGACTACTTTCTTATTTCCACTTCACTGGTAGATACGGTCATATTAAGTGATATTATACGACCAGGCATTAAAACCGATCATCAAGCGATCTCAGTGACATTTGTAAACAATATTCAACGAGGACAAGGATACTGGAAATTTAATAGGTCATTTCTCAGTGATAAAACTTTTCAAAATAGAATGCAAATGTACTTAGATACGTTGTCAGAAGAGTTGATAACGGAATTTGAAGATGAAAAATGTCGATGGGAAATTTGCAAAATAAAGATCAGTGACTTTACGATCTGGTATTAAAAAAGGAAAAAGAATGTAGGAAAATTAGTCAAAGAATCGATAAAAGCCAGAATAACAAACTTGAATAGCGATTTTGAAGACAATTCTTTTGAGATAAACAAACTTCAAAGCACATTAGAAAACATGTATGATAAAGAGATTGAAGGACATAAGGTTCGATCCAGAGAAAGATGGTCTGAGGAAGTTGAAACGAATAGTAGATACTTTTGAGGTCTTGAAAAACGCAATGCCTTGAGAAAACACATTATACAGCTGAAAAGTGAAAACGGCAGCATAATAAAAGATCAAATTGAAATACTCCTTGAACAGAAAACCTTATACCAAAAACTTTACTCTTCAAATAGTGTTGATGCTGATCAAATGAACGGATACCTAAATGACACAGAATTTGATTTTGTGCTAGATGAAAAACAAAAAGAAAAATGTGAAGGAATTCTCACTGAAGCAGAATATGCCAAAGCATTAAAAACTCTGAAAAATAATAAAAGCCTAGGTATAGATGGTCTAAGGCCCAAAAAAAATAAATATTCGGTCTCTGGTCAGAACAAAGTTCCGGAATTGACGCGGGGACGCAGCTTCTTCTTTTTTTCTTCAAGCTTCGATTGTACAGACAAGGTGGGGTACTACATGCATTTGCTTTTTTGGTTTCCTCATGTACATTGGTGTCCTCAATAATTTGCCTTGCTGCTCTCGATAAATTGCCTTGGTGCAATTTCCCATTCCTTGGTGCTCTTTGGTAACAAAAACTGAGGAGGTGCGGCAAAAGAGGGCGCTGTTGGAGCTACCGCGGAACATTTTGGGGAAAAAAAAATTGACGCGCATGATTAAAATCGACGCGCGCGCTGACCAGAGACCGACTTATTTTTTTTTTTGGCCTAACCGTAGAAGGTTTTTTGGGAAACATTAAATTGCTCTTCATAGGTTCAATGAACAGAAGTTATAAAGAAGGAGAACTCCCTACGTCACAACGACGTGCTGTAATTTAACTTTTGTATAAGATTTGTATAAGAAAGGTAACCGAACCAATTTAAAAAACTGGTGACCTATTAGTCTTTTAAACATTGATTATAAAGTAGCTGCGAAAGCTTTAGCAAATCGTTTATCAAGTGTTATAGGAAACATTCAAGAAGATCAGTCCGGTTACATCAAAAGAAGATTCATAGGAAACAGTATAAGATTAATTGATGATGTCATTCATTTTAGTAAAATGAAGGACAAAAATACGGCAATTCTCTTCTTAGACTACGAAAAGGCTTTTGACACAGTAGAATGGGACTTTTGATTCAAAACGCTTATAAAATTCAACTTTGGATCCAACAATGTATACAAATATTCAAAGTACAATAATAAACAATGGCCATATGTCTCAATTTTTCACGTTAAAACGAGGCCTCAGGAAACGGTGTGCTCTCTCTACACTGTTATTCCTAATCATTGCAGAAGAATGAATCAAGAAATAAATGGGGTTATTAACAAACAAAACAGATTTACGTGTAACGGAATTTGAAGATGAAAGATGTCGATAGGAAATTTGCAAAATAAAAATCAGTGACTTAACTATCCGCTATTCAAAAAAGAAAAAGAATGTAGAAAAATGAGGCCTATCTTACTAGGCAATAGGCAGATTTACCTAAAACAGATTTACGTATTTCAATGTACGCAGATGATACAACTCTTTTTTTATCTGATTTTGCATCAATTACAAATGCCATCAATATTGTGACAAATTTTGGAAGTATTGCAGAACCAAAATCTAACCTCCAAAAATAAAAGGACTAATTATTGGTAACATTGATCTGGACCAAACCTTTTAGAAATTATAAATTGGCAGCGAGGACCAATTAAAACATTAGGCATTTATTTTGGAAATAATATGAATGAATGTTATGAATTGATGTGGGAAGAAAAGGTGATAAATTGTGTGAATTTAATTAATCAATGGAAAAGAAGACATCTGACATTACCAGGAAGAGTAACGTTTGTAAATAGTCAGGCAATACCAATATTTACTTTTTTAGCATCTGTTATTCCAACCCTACAAAAGTATGTTTTGAAAATAGATAACTTAGTGTTTCCGTTTATCTGGAATGGCAACACAGACAAAATTTCAAGAAAAACAAAGGTTTGCAATTTAAACAAAGGTGGTCTTAACTTGACTTCCAATCTCATAATATAGCACTTAAATGTAACTGGATATTTAAATTGTTAAACAATAAGCTTGGGAAATGGAAAATCATTTGCAATTTATTTTTAAACTCATGTTGCCCAGACCTTTCAGTCCTCAATATGAATTTTAAAAAAGCAAAGTGCTGTTCACATATTACATTAAACCTTCCACAATTTTATAAAGAGTATTCTGTTGGCAGGAACTGAACTCAACAAAGACTGTACAAATCGATTTACAGCCAACTAATATAAAAGCACAAATAATGTCTGTAACTCTTTGTGTTTTTGTTGATTTATTGCAGGAGGAAAGAAGAAACCTTTGAAGCAAGCCAAGAAAGAGCACAAGGAACTTGATGAAGTAAAAAGCTGTTTCCATTTTGTCTTTTTATTCCCCTAGCTGTAAGCCGGAGGGGGACATTGCGATAGCTTTTGTGTGGATGTCTGAGTGTGTAAATACCGGCAATCATGGACCTAGGACAAAAGGGTTATGGCACAAACAATACGTCCACGATTGACCGAACGTCCACGATTGAAATTCGTGTACAAAACCAGTCACAGCTGTTGCTAAAAAGTTAGTAGTACAAAACAAAGGAATGAGGATTACGGACAATGAAGAGTCCACGATTGCCGGTGTTTACAAAGATGGGTGTGTGTGAGTTTGTTTCTGCATTCAGTAGGGGACGTTGAACAAAAGAGGACAATAGGGTCCCCAATTCCCATGTGTACAAACATATGGGATGTCTTCCTAAAAAGTTAGAGTACAAACAGAAGAGGGACAATAGGGGGTCCCCTATTGTAGGCAAATAAACACTTGTATGTGTGTGGGTGTTTTAGTTAGGTTAACTCTTGTCAGAACAATAACTTGAGAAATACTTTTCTTAGGAACTTCAAATTTGGTTTGTGGGTTGTCCTTGGTAGTCTTAAGAAGCCTCTTGCTTTTTGGGCCGACTGGTCAAAGGCCAAGGTCACTATTGTTAAAACAATAGAAACATTGTCAGCACTGAAGCTTGAGAAATACTTTACTTAGAAACAACTCTAAATATGGTTTGTGGGTTGCTCTTGGTAGTCTTATCAAGCCTATTGCCTTTGGGGCCGACAAGTCAAAGGTCGAGGTCACTATTGCTAAAACAATAGAAATCTTCCATTTTGGTTAGGGACACTGACAAGTGTCCGTACTAACTGACATAAAAACTGCCAGCATGCCAGGGGGATTGCGCAAGTCTCACTTGCAGTATTTTTATCCCTCTGGCTTTCAAGCCAGACAGGGGATATTGCGTATTCCTTCTGTGTATCGGTGTGGACAAGCACTACATTCACTATGTGGACTTCGGAACAAAAGATGTCCACATAACCAGTTTCAAGATACATTGTGTGGACTTGCCCACGTCCACACAAGGTTTCCCCCTCTCTGGAAAACAGGTTTAGAGGCAATTTGGGGTTAGGTTTATCCGTCACAAAATGAAGAGAAACACACAAGGAATTATAGAAACAAATATGGGTCGAAAAGGGTTTTCACAGTTTGAGTAAAAGAGTTTTTTTCACAGGTTTTTCTTAATTACATGAAAAGAAAAAAAAGTCAACACTAGGTATGCAGACCTGCCAACTAGTACGACTCTGCCATATTTCATACGGGAATTTGTTGAAAATACGACCGTACATTTTGCCCCCATAAAATACGGGTTTCGACCATTTTGGCATGGCTGGAAAAAAATCCTAGTTCAAAGCGGCTGTGAGTGTAGATTATGCTAGATAAAATCGGCTGAATCAACGTACACATGCACGAAGCCAAGTAAACGATGTACTGCACGAACTGAATCTGGTTTTGCGATTCTCACTGAAGGTATGATGTAAATGATGTACACAGTATCACAAACTAGAACCAGTCCAGTTCTGGAGTGGTCCGATACTTCAAGCAGTGGCACCCCCGCCGCAAAATTTAATGTCTGCATTCATAAACAACTTACCAGCAGGAGTACGTACATCAGATCGTACATGCAGTCGCGATCAACCGACTTTCTTTTTCTAAGTGAACGCGATACAGAATACGCTTCGATGTTAATGTTCGTTAGTCACAACACACGTGCACGCGTTGTTTCGTTGAGCATGTTGAGCATGTTTTAGTAACTTTATAAAGCGTTCTGAAATGATAATAAAAATTGGAATAAAAACAATGCTGCGCATAGAGCGATTTAATCAGCCAGCACATGCAAGAAATCGTTTTCTTTTTAAGGTAGGCCAAGTTCTTTTTGATGTGTTTTTGTAAAATAAAAATTGGTCACTGTGTATTTTTTTTTACATTCAGTACGGCCATGCATGTGATTATGATTGAAACTGGCACTTGTCTTGGCAGCGACATGCGATAAAACATGAATAAGTTTAGATTATCACCTGCATAATAATTTTATTTATTTCAAATATTAGGGTTTACTCTAGTCTTTAGTTTAAGAAGACCTGCTATTAATAGTTTTTAAAGCAGTTTGTTTATGAATAAGGTATATGATCAATATCCTTATTCATGCAAACTGTTTGATTGGGTTTAACACCTGCAGGGAGACTTCTGGTCATGTTTTTGTCTATAACGTAATAAAGATGCATTAAAGTTGCAGCATTGTAGCCACATTTATCTGTTTGCATAGCTTGTACGGTATATGCATATTTTTGAAAAATAATTTTTTTTATGAAAAATACAACCTTTGGAGATTCACAATAAAGTTTTTTGATCCCAAAGGTTGGCAGGTCTGGGTATGTAACGTAAACATGTGAGTGTGTAGACACTGGTAATCGTGGACCAAGGACAAGAGGGTTAGGGCACAAACAATATGTCCACGAATTGACCGATAGTCCACGATCGTGTACAAAAGCAATGAGTAAAAAAGTTAAGTACCAGTACTTGCTAAAAAGTACAAACAAAGGAATGAGGATTACGGACAATGGGAGGGGGGTCCACAATTGCCGGTGTTTGCAAAGATGGATGTGTGCTAAAAAGTACAAACAAAGGAATGAGGATTATGGACAATGGGGGGGGTCCACAATTGCCGGTGTTTACAAAGATGGATGTGTGTGGGTTTGTTTCTGCATTCAGTAGGGGACGTTGAACAATAGACATGATAGAGGACAATGGGGTCCCCAATTCCCAAAGGGTCCCCAATTTGGCAATGTGTACAAAACATATGGGAGGTCTTCCTTAAACGTTAAGAGTACAAACCAAAGAGGGACAATAAGGGTCCCCGATTGCAGGCAAATACACACTTGGGTGTGTGCATTTGTTTATGGTGTAAATCGAGGACACACACGTGCAACATCATCAGTGAATCGAGGACAGGAACGTAATCAAGGACGGTCTCGATTAAAAAACGTGTACAAAACCAATGAGAGCTGTTGCGAAAAAGTTGAGTACAAATATTCTGTGTCAACCAAGAAGTTTTTAATAGACTGGGTGAAAGTCACTTCTGTGTACATGTATCACAACAGATTTTAGCTCCCAAGTCCAATTTGTTTCCAAGTTGTACATTATAACAGGTGTGGAGGCATCATCATAAAAGCCAAGTGCTTGTGGTGAATCTGCCCAATTAAAATAAAATAGGAGTTTAAGAAGGAATCATAATATATGATATCATAGAAATACAGTAAACAACATGGATCACAGACTGCTTAATAGTGACTTAGCATAGCTTAATCAATTAGTAATGATAAAAATAGGTTCAGTGGAAATGTTGTGTAAAGATTAAGGAAGTTGGTTATTTACAAATTTAAACACAAAACACCTTGTTAAAAAAATCATTCTTGCTAATTAGAGAGTCTATTCATTGAAGTGGTTCAATTGGAGGGGGGGGGGTGTCCCCACTGAATTGTGCCACTGATGTTTCCCTCACTAGGCATGTCACATGTAGGCATGTGGCTCTGCTCAGCATAACATAACTGTCTTGTATGTTTACAATGTTACATGTATATGTATAAGTATTATGCTTTCATAGGCTGAACAAACAGCGGCGTGGGGGGGGGGGGGTTGGACACCACATTTACGGGGAGCGCTCTTCAGAATAAACATGTATATCAATATCAAAAAACTCGCTCTTACATTTTTAAAGCTTTTGTACTTTGTTTCTCCACTATTCAGTTGGGGGGGGGGGATATATATATAACCCTCCCCCCCCCCCCCCCCCCGGATTATTACCCCCTTGTGAACAAATGTACATTGGAAATCAGCAAGTGACCTGCAATTTTAGGCTACGTGTCTTGGCTAGGGCTATTGTCTAGGTCTTCACATATTTTTAATTATATGTACATGAGACACCTGTTTCTGGTTACAATAACAGATTGGATGCTACTGGTTACATGTATTTGATTATTCCCTCTCATTAGGATGACTTGGCCCTGAAGCAAAAGCAGAAGGAAGAAAAGAAAAAATTGGAAGAGGCAAAGTCAAAAGCAACTAAGAAAGGGCCCTTGAGTAAGTTATTCATATATATTTTAAATGTTTGTGACCCTTTTACCCTCTAGCTCTAGCTGGCCAAAAGGTTAAAAAAAAATTTACCTGGTCGGTCACATATTACGCTCCTGATCATAGCACATTTGGTGCCAATTTTATTAAGGACAGGATTGGCGTTTTTTAAACCGAACCGAACAAAGGACTTCCAAGGCGAACCAAACCGAACTGAATTGTTCGCAAACACTAATTTAGTACAGCATGTATATTTGCACAATTAAAATAATCAAAACTTCCACCATAAAATTATCATATTTAACTGAGGGAAAGGTCCTATGGCCGATTTTAAACACAATGTTTAAGACCGGTTGGAGTCTGGATGCTGATAATTACCTGAGCCGAATGAACACCTTTTCGGTCAAAAATTTAAAACTTTTCAGTCCAAAAGTCAAAACAAGTCAAAACTTATAAATTCACAACGATTTTGTTCAACAGTTTTACTTCATGTTTTTTTTTAAATGCCCCTCCTTCTATATTATATTATGTCCTCACCAGAAGACGTAAATAACTCCTTATATGTAGATTTGTGTGTGCATCACGCGTACTGGGCAATGTGACACAGAACGCAGCATGCTCAAGTGAGGATTGTGAACGTTCAACCAATGAAACTGTAAAAGGCACAGGATTTTATAGGAGTCAAAATTTCATTTGACACTGGAAAAGTGTTTAAGACCATAAGACCATAAGACAGGGATCAAATGATAGAATTAAATAAAAAATTATCTTTTTTGAAATTCTCCCAACGGTAACTTCTGGTCTGACAACGTCATAATTTTGTAACCTCGCAAAGTTTTATGTAGTTGATATGAAAAAATAACAAATAACAGATTTTTTCAAATCTGGCTCTTAAATTGCTTGTTATTTGATACCTGATGATGTCATAATGATGTCAGGTTTTTTTTTAACATCTTCAGACGGGGTTCAAGTTCATACTAGATTTTATCATAATCCCATAAATCGTTAGGAAGAAATTCGGTTCGTTTTAATTTTGAAGCTTCTGTCTGTATTTAAAATTCTTCTAACTTTGACCTTCCGGTTGACCCAGAGGTAAAGGTCAAGCCAGTCAGGTAGACAACAAAAAGTTTATCAATTAATGGTCTGTATGATTACAACGAATGAACATGATTGATTATTTTGTTTAAAAGTAATAAGTGCAAGACGTTGGTAATTTTTTCAACCAAAATCGCTTGTAATTTGACATCCGATGAAGTCATCATGACGTCAGAGTAACATGCACCACTGGGGATGAGGGTCGATATATGTTGAAAGTTACAAGTTCATACCATATACAGTTTAGGAGAAAACCCGCAGAGAATATTGTCTTGAAAAATAGAAAGAAAGAACTAGAGGTTCGCGTTTGTTGTTACAAACGCAGAGTGGTCGGGTAGGCAATTTGTTCATTAAACACTGCCGAAGTTGAGTTATAAATATATTCATGTTAGAACAAGGATCACAAAATTAAATCCTTTCCAGTACAATCAATTATTTTGATTAAAACAATACATCTTTAACGGTGTGATAAATTTTAGGAAATATTCTATGTACACATACAAGTTATTTCTGGCTTAATGGCGTCATTATTCAAAAACGGGAAGTGAATACTGTTTAGTTCGGAGTGGATAAATGTTCGTTGTGAAGTAAAATAACGTATGAAAATATGGAAAATATAACTGTATGCATTCATAACACCTAACTCCGGTTTGATGACGCACAGTATTTGGAAGCAAAAGGTAAACATTGTAAGGGATATTGTTATTTTGGCTACGAAGATATACGACATGAATCAAATGATATAATTAAATTAAAAATATTATCGTTTTCAAATTCTCATAGAAGTAACTTCCGGTCTCATGACGTCATGAATTTGAAACCTTGCCAAATTATCTGTGGTTAATCAAAGAATATCAAGGGGCGGTTTTGTGAAATTTTAACAGATGGTTTTCAAATTAAAGAAAGCAAACACTATTTAATATGCCGCTAGGGGGCGCCCTTTCGAAAGATGTCGTCATCACACTGTTTTGTGTCTGGCATTCCTCAATAAACACTTTCAAAATATATGTGTGTAGTAAAATGCTTCCCCTTTTGAGTTATACTCGGTTGTTATTGCACTTCCAGTAACACCGGAAGTGAAGGTCAAGCGGTTTTGTGTCCGGGGACAAGAATTGTTTCTCACAGCATAGTCTACTACCTCACGAAAAAACAAACACGATACTATATTTAGTTCAAAAGATATAGCGCAAACTATTTCATCAAAATTTGCCCTTAAATCACTTGTAATTTGATACATGATGACGTCATGTTGACGTAACAAAATATATAGTATCTTCGTAACGTGGTACAATTTCACACTAGGTTTTATGATCATACCATAAACTGTGTGGAAGAAATTTTGCTTTGTTTTGATTTCAGGCTAAAGTCTTCATTTTGAATTCACCTAACTTTAACCTTCCGGTTGACCCGGAAGAAGGCGTCAAGTGAGTTCACGTACACAATGAGAAATGTTCATCAATTACAGAATATAAACATCACTGATTATTTTGTTCAAGAGTTATGGGTGAAAGTAATTTGACCCTTTTTCAGCTAAAATCACTTGTAATTTGACACCCGATGACGTCATCATGACGTCAGAGTAATATGCACCACTTGGGATGAGGGTCGATATATATTGAAAGTTACAAGTTTAATCATGAACCGTTTAGGAGAAAACCCACGGAGAAGTATTGTCCGGAATAAAAAGAGAAAGAAAGAAGATTTATGAGAACAATTCCAGACAGTGGTCGGGTTGTGCCCGACCACTCAAAGAAGATTGATCAACAATCAAAATAAAGAACCAGATAACAAGAACATGTGAGATAGACTAAAAACTGGACAATAGCGAGCAACACTAGAAATAATTAAATGGACCTTAGATTCCTGTTGGCCATTGAATTAAAAGTATGCACACTGCCTGCTGCACATGTATCACCATCTAAGGAATTCCCTAGCTGTACGGCACTGGGCAAAGAAATAATCCTCTAACTGGCTGATACGACATCTCATTGGCTGCAGAGTAAGCGTATGCAGAGAAGATGCAAGCCAAGTATTTCTTGCCGGCACACACAGCTCGGGGACAATCGTATGGTGGATGAAGCCGATTGGATTGTATCTTGTTCAGCATACATACATTACTGACATTGCGTCAATGACCCAGATCACACAGAGCATTGCCGTCACAAAGAAATCGTATGGAGTACCCTGTCAATGAGATGGATAAGAGATGCAGCAGCAGATGACTAAAATAGAGCACAATACTCAAGAAGTGGAAGGACAAAGCAGCGGAAACAGCAAGCACAGATGGAGACATCATTGAATATTTCATAGGCCTTCCTCATTATTCCAAGTTTGCGATCAAATATGACGTCCGAAGGTTAATTTCGGATCAAACTTGAAACTTTCAAATTCATCGCAACAACTGAGAATTGAACCGTCAAGGAGTAGATTGTCATGCGGTGGATGGAGGCTGCGAGATCAGGAGATGCACAAGCTAGGTACTCTACTTTAATGTGTTCAACTTAATGTTCCACTTGTCGCACCATCTACATATGCTACAAAGATCATCATTTAACGATTCGCAGACGGCACGACATCACTGAGGTGAATCAACTATCGCAATCAGAGTTACATTGTCAGCGTAGCGGTACAGTGAATTCATGGTGATCTTAAACAGGTCGATTGTGTAAATGTTGAACAACAAATTTCCAAGAACACTTCCTTGAGGAACGCCTGAATGGACATTGTACCAGTCACTGAAGCTGCCATAGACACATACCCGGTGAGTTAGTCCCCTCAGAAATTGAGTCAAGACTGAGAGCAACGATCCACCTACCCAAACACTCTGTAACTTCCAAAATAAACCGTCATGATTGACTCGATCAAAGGCAGCCGACAGGTCCAGTTGGACAACCCTTGCCTCATGACCATGATCATGAGCTGACAGTAATTTGTGAGAGATTGTGAGGAGAGCATCTATTGTACCAAGATTCTTGCGATAAGCAAACTGGTTGGATGACAACAAACTTGATCATTCCAAAAAGTGGGAGAGACGAGTAGATACCAGGGGCGATATTCATGAAACCTTACTAAGCCTAGTTGGCTACTAAAAAGGCATGTAGTTGTTTACTAAGCCTAGTTTGTATTCATGAAACATTGCCAGTGAAGTTAAATTCTAAGGTCTACATCACTCTACTTACCTGTAGAGCGAATACTACATATGCATTGTTCCCTATGCCGGCAGGCAATTCGCTAAGAGTTTTACATACAATAGCGCCCTCACGTGTCCTACCCACGACGCCCTGTGACATGCGCACTACGTTAGCGTCCTCTTTTTCTCTTAGCCGCAGGCGAGGTATAACGTGGAATTTCAATCGACCTGAATTTCACTATTTTATTGGTACCTCTTTTGCTTGGAGAAAGCTATTTCGAAGAAATAAAGAGAAAGTGTTTATTGTAGAGTTGTTCTAGTGAAGTATTTGAGTGAAAGTGAAGTAAGAAATGAGTAAATCTAGGAAGTTGGGGAGGACTGGGTGTGTCGATAATGGAGGGACGTACATCCCACCAGACAAGCCCGAGTTCTCGGGGGACTGCACCGGTGATGGTACGTCACCGCGGCATCAGTCCCCTAGTCGGCCCCTTCAGCCACTGCCGGCTGTCGGAGCTGACGGACCCGTTGACCAAGCGGGGGGCCGTACAACCCCACCGTCTTCGGTCAATATTCACGGGTCCGCCCAACTGAAGGGGAAACGCACCGGCAAGACAAGGAAATTGTCTGACGCCGGGGCAGTACCCATAAAGGGACGTACGGCAAAAGGTGGCCCCGCTACGGGGCGCACCGTGCCTGTCCCTGGCCCGTCTACGGGGCACACGCAGCCGGAGGAAGTACTCCTCCATGGCTCAGTGCACCCAGGCCCACCCAGCCCCGTGATTACCACGATGCCTGGGGATGGGCTGTTATATGGCCGGTTAATCGACCGTTAATCTACGGGGCACACGCAGCCGGAGGAAGTACTCCTCCATGGCTCAGTGCACCCAGGCCCACCCAGCCCCGTGATTACCACGATGCCTGGGGATGGGCTGTTATATGGCCGGTTAATCGACCGTACAGCACCCGCCTATGTTACCGGCGTGGGGGCGCTGTCGGCCGCCCGGGCTATTGATAGCGTAGAGCCGAATCCCTGGGATTCCCCTAGAGCGTTAACGCTACGCTCGGAGGGCCATGCCTCTACATCGGATTTTATTCGTTGTTCGGGCATCCCCGTGTCCCCGCAATCCTCGGCAACTACTCGGAGTCGTTCTTCAAAAATCGAAAAAGAACCGCCGTTCTCGACGTTCTTCGACGAGTTCTAGTGAGTCATCCGATCAATCACACCGTGGGAAACGCCACAAGGGTAGCGACCCGATTTCACGCGATGATTTTTTGGAGGCTTTTCACTCCCTCGCGGCCTCATTGTCGGGCCGACAGGGAGACTACGTTCACAGCTGGATGACTCCGGGCCAAAGCGACATACCGCACACGGTTAGCCGTGCGCCAGAGTCCCCTCCAGAATTACAGCCCCCACCCGCCAGTCATCACGGCCGTGGTGGGGTGACTACAGACCAGCGGACAATGCCGTGCACGGAGAGCCGTGCACCGGCGTCACTGCCCGGTATTAGTTTACACCCATCGGTGTCACTAGAGTCCGAGCGGGGCTCGATACCGTGACGGCGCTGCTTCGCCCCCGGGGCCTGGTTCCCATTCCCCGGTGACAACTCGCCCCCGTACTCTGACAACTCGGCGGACGAGAGCGAGCTGACCCGGAAAAAAAAAAAAAAATTTAAAAGGGCCAACGGGATATGATCAGAGTTCTGAATCTTCCTGCTGGGACCGAACCTCCTCCTCCTCCTGAACGTCAGTCATTCAAGAAGAGATCGGGACCGACGGCAGAACCGGTCCGGGCGTTTCCCACAATGCCCCTGGACCGCGTGTGCGTTGACCACATCGATGGGATAATGCACGCAAAGACATGGAGTGCCTATGCTAAGCGCGTAGACTCGTATTATCATTTTCCCCCAGGGGATTTCGAGAAATATTTCTCAACTCCAGTCCTGCCGGACTCGGCCATTGACAAACTCGCCGCTGACCGAGGGACAGCTTCATCCAAAGTTCCTTTTTACGGACAAGACCCGTGGAAAACTGGAGGATGTCACCCGTAGAATGGACTCGGCGGCACGCATGGGTATGCGTGCGACGTCCTTTCTTCTTCTCCTATCAGAGTACCTGGCACTGGGATATGAAGAAGATTCGGTGATACCAGCCGACATGATGGTGGCTGCTCTCCATTGCCTCAATCGTGGCCTGTGCTCCACTCTCGACCAGTTTGCTAGAGTGTCGACCTTAGCAACATCGTCACGCCACGCCAATGTGCTAGATGCGCTTTTCCTCCCGTCACCGGGAGCACGTAAGCGTCTCGACGAACTTCCGCTTTCAGGCCCGGACTTATTTTCTGGTAAGTTCCAGGAGGCCATGGAGGCCGAAGCAAAGCGCCTCAAGGCCACTGAGAGAATTAATCTCAAGAAACCGGCCGAGTTGAAAACTGCGGACAAGACAAAGAAACAACCTTCTTTTGTCATTCCCTGACGCCGCCCGGTCAGGGCGGCCCGTGGTGGATTTCGTGGGCGCGCCGATAAGACGGTGGGCCCGCGTTATTCACAACCACATACCGGACAACGGCGTCCCCAGTCGGGACGCGGTTTCCGGGCGCCCACTACCCGGTACACCGGGGCGTGGCGCAAGTGACTTATGCGTCTCCGAACGGCCTCCCGTTCGTGGGGTCCTGGGTGCAGGTGACTTCCGACCGGTGGGTCCTCGAAACGAACAGCAGCAGTTACGCACTCGAGTTTACGAGGACCCCCCCCCCCATCGGACATGCTTATTCGGACAACGCCCATACTGCCCGACACAGCAAAACGCCGCTCCCTCGAGGAGGAGATCGACGCCCTCCTTCTAAAGAGAGCAGTTCGTGTTGTCCCCCAAGGGGGGACCAGGGCAGGTTTCATGTCAACCTTCTTCTTGGCCCCAAGATGGAGACCGGCGTGTGGCGTCCAATATTGAACTTAAAACCCCTCAACAAGTTCATACGTCCGAAACGTTTCCGCATGGAAACGTTACGGACCATTCTCGAATCGATCATCACGCCCGCGTGGGCGGCCAGTATAGACTTGAAAGATGCGTATTTTCACGTACCGATCAGGCCGGAGCACCGCAAATTCCTACGTTTCCAATACAAAGATATACTGTACGAATTTGTGGTGCTCCCATTCGGGCTACCCACTTCTCCGCAGGTGTTCACCTGGATCGTGAAGACGATCGGGGCGGCACTGTGGCGACGAGGGATCATGATATTCATGTACCTCGACGATTGGCTAGTACATGTAGTGGGTCGTTCTCGAGGGGAGACGGAAGCGGCGCTCCAACTAACGTGGCACCTTGCTACCGACCTGAGATTTCTCATCAACACCAAGAAATCCCACCCAGTCCCCTCTCGGGTTCCCACCTTTCTAGGTGCATCCCTCGATCTTCGCAGGGGATTGGCCTGTCCATCGGAGGACCGCCTGCTGAACCTTCGGCAGTGCGTGTCCCTCTTCCTCCCGACGGTAGTGGCTCCGGCCCGAGCCTGGCTCAGGCTGTTGGGCCTTATGGCCAGTCTGGTGGACTTAGTGGATTTTTGCAGGCTGAGGATGAGGCCAATTCACCTTCACCTGCTGTCTTTCTACAGACCCCGCTGGCACCCGATCGACCATCCGGTGCCCACTACGTCTTGGCTAGTCCCCCACCTTCGTTGGTGGCTAGTCGAGGCCAATATAATGCAGGGCCGCGTTTTCCGCCCGCCCCGCCCGTCAGTACTTATCACAACCGACGCGTCGGGGTACGGCTGGGGGGCTACCCTCCACCCGCGACAGGTCGCGGGCGTGTGGGGCCCCGCACATCAATCATCCCACATCAACGTCCTGGAAATGCTGGCAGTCACCAACGCACTAAAACATTTCCAGTCGGACGTCAGAGGGCAAGCAGTCCTGGTACGATGCGACAACGCCACAGTGGTGGCATACATCAATCACCAGGGTGGCACTCGGTCAGGCCATCTGTGTGCACTAACGTGGGATCTCACCCTCTGGTACATACATCACGGGATAGCACTGTCGGCAGTACACATCCCGGGGGAAGAGAACGTCACAGCCGACGCTCTCTCTGGAGGCTGGATCGCCCCGACAGAGTGGTCACTGCTCCCACAGGTGGCTCAGTCGATCTTCCGACTAATCGACCGGCCGCATGTGGACCTATTCGCGTCGCAAATGAAAATCAGCTACCGATCTACTGCGCGAGGGACCCAGATCCCAACGCGTGGCAGACCGATGCACTGTCGGTGCGGTGGGACGGCCTACTGGCCTACGCCTTCCCACCCATCTCCCTCGTTTCTCGAGTGCTGACCAAGATCGAGCAGGAGGATTGCCGAATTCTCCTCATAGCCTGTTCTGGCCCCGCCAGCCGTGGTTTTCCCCGGCTCGGCCGACTCTTGGTTCACCGCCTGGTAATTCTACCGAGGAGGGCCGATCTCCTTTATCAGCCCAGCTCGGGAATCAGTCACCAGGCTCCGGGGGATCTTCACCTGACGTGCTGGGTATTGTCACGCGATCCCTCTGCTCAACAGGCCTTTCGCGACGAGCTGCAACAATTGCAGCTCAGTCCCGTAGAGCCTCAACCAGAAAGGTGTACGATAGCCGACTACGCCATTTCTTAAATGGTGTAGACAGCAATCCATTCATCCCCCCAATACTTCTGTAGGGGAAGTGGGGGATTTCCTCCTATACCTTTTTAACAGTGGGCTCACGACAGCCACGGTCAAAAATTATCGATCGACCGTTGCCGTGATCCATCAGGGATTTTCGGACGGTTCCTCCGTTTCCGGCAACCCTGCAATTACCCCACTGATCAAGGGGATGTTTAATACTCGTCCCCCAGTACGCACATTAATCCCATCTTGGGACCTCTTCAGTGTATTATCTACACTGGCGAAGACTCCCTTTGAACCAATGAATTGCTCAACTTTGTTACAACTCTCCATCAAAGTAGCTTTTCTATTGGCTGTCGCTACGTCCCGACGACGTAGTGAACTACACTCGTTATCGATGCAGACAGGACACATCCGGTGGGAACCGGGGGGTGTCCGCCTGATCCCTACGGCCGGTTTTCTCGCAGAGAACCAGTCGCAGACCTTTACACCCCCGGACATTTTTGTCCCGGACATCAAGTCTTTTTCGAACGAGACAAATGACAACTTTGGTGCCAGTTCGAGCACTTAAGTGGTATGTCAACCGTACGAAGTCACTTCGTACGGGACACAACAAATTATTCATCGCGACGACCCCGCCCCATGGGCCGGCGTCCCGCGATACAATCACTCGCTGGATCGTGACAGCTATCCGTTCCGTACCGGGCGGCTGGCCAGCGACCCAGGGACCCATTCGAGCGCATGAGGTCAGGGGAGTGTCCACCTCGTGGGCCTTTTTTAAAGGTGTCCCCCTAGGTGACATCGTCAAGGCAGCCTGCTGGAAGAACCCTAACACGTTCTCCGAATGCTACCTGAAGGATGTCCTCCAGGTAGATGGCAAGGCTGGAAGAGAAGTGCTGCTGGCGGCCAGTCGAGCCTCACGGAAGCACTAACGGGTGAGCATATAAATATACATATATATTTGTATGGGCATTAAGTTTAATTAGGTGTACCTATCATGGGTTCATCCCCATAATGGTTACACCCCCCTGACTTTTTGCGCACGAGCTCTTTGGGTTCCCCTTACGAGGTGAAACCTGGAGCGTCTGGGGTGTAGGTTTTTTGGTTTGGTGTTGTTTGCCTTTGGACACGCCTCATGTCCTACACCCCTGTAGACATACGGTAATTTGCGTATACCCACCGCCTTACTCGGTGCGAGTCTATGCATATGTAGTATTCGCTCTACAGGTAAGTAAACAAAGAAAATGACACAATTCTTGTTTCAACAACTGTCACCAACTGTAGTACACAATATTTTTATTAACTCTTTCAGTGCCAAAGTCGTACATGTACGAGGTATATTTGTTAGTTCAAAGTGCCAACCTCGTACATGTATGAGGTAATGTTCGTACTTAAAATCACCGAACCTCGTACATGTACTGGTACGAGGTAGAGTAAGCATGTTATCACAAGCGGGCGCTCTAACTCTTTCTTACATGTAATATCATTTTCATTCAGGTACGACCTGTATTTATTTGTTTTATTCGAGTTCTTGCGAGAGGGCGCAGCACTGACACTCGTATTTTCTGCAAAAAGTGCGGAATTCCCCTGTGTGCAGTGACAGTGTTTCAGGGTGTAGCACTGTGTACGTGATTGACTTTCCAATGTACCAAGAATATACCAGAGAGCAACAACAACAAATTTAGTGAGTAAAACTTATTTACTTTTTTTTTTACAGAATTTTAAACAATTACAAAGAATGCTCGAAGTTGGGCACTTTAGGGTTAAACTTTTCAATTTCGTTGGCACTGAAAGAGTTAACAACCCTGGTTAGGCAAACAATCGTCGCTCTGACCGTACCATACTTGTGGGGTGATGTTCCTTTCAGAACACATCACCCCACTATTTTAACAATAGAAAACATCACCCCAGAAGAGGATCTTTAGAAAAAGGGATAAAAGGAACACAATGCTATCACCCCACAATTCCGTCTGGGTGGAATGTCCGTACGTCCAGCCGTCCGCGTTTTTAGATAAAAATGTTGAAGTTTTTGGTTCTAGCCAACTTGGGGAAAAAAAATAAATGCAGTTTACATGTATCATCTTTATAACTTCAGTTAGGTTCATATCATGGCAGTAAATTTTATCATTTCATTGAGCATTTTTAATTCAAGGAAATGTTTTAAGTTTTTAATTGTTACATGTACATGTATACCAGTATAACATGTACATGTATACCGGTATAACATGTACATGTATGTATACCGGTATAACATTTACACAATGCACTTTGGGGATGTGCATGTACTTCTGGTTTTATCTTTTAGTTTTATGGGGTAGAGGAGGATGGTGGTGGGTGGGGTATAGGGGTGGGGGATAGGGGTTGGAATTGGGGTTCGGGTTGGTGGGAATGGGTAGGGGAGCTAGGGTGGGGTGGGATGGGTTGGGTGGGGGATAGGGGTTGGAATACTAGGTTTGGGTGGGGTGGGGATGTATATAAATGTAGGGGTGGGGTGGGGACAGGTAGGGGGAGACGGTAGGGGGAGACGGGTAGGGGAGACAGGTGGGGGGGGGGGGGTCGGGGAGGGAAATAGGGATTTGAGTAGGAGTTGGGGTGGGGATGTCTAGGGGTGGTTGGGGGTGGGTGTAGGGGTTGGGTAAGAGGAGGGGGCAGGATATAATGATCGGAGTAGGGGTCGGGTGGGGATGTATGGGTAGGGGGAATGGGGTGGGCGGAATATAGGGATTTGAGTAGGGGTTAGGATGGGGATGTGTATGTTGTAATATTAATGTGGAACTACATATTCATATTGCGCACAGCGCATGAACACAGTGTGTGTAATGTGGCTACACTCTTGTTGTACCATCATGGCGGAATAAACGCACTACGTCCAAGTGCCTGGGAACCTGAATAAACCTTGTCGTGCTATCACTTTATGGTGTCAGCGGTAGTGGACACTGAAATGCTGCACATAAGCCGAGACCAGGCATCGAGCGAGCTAAATGCCAATCGCCTGCGAAAGACCGCCACAGACAGAGCACGGATCGATGCCCAGCAGCCGACATCGACAGCGGACTGAGCCGTCGCTGCACGCCCAGAGCCTGGTTCGCCAGCGGCCAAAGTGACGCGTGAAAGCCTATAGTATACGCGCCAGCCCACACTGTACTCGCAACGACCACAGACTGGCCAGAGGCGACCCAGTTTTCCCGCTCAGTTTGCCAGGGGAAAGTACAGAGGAAGTTGCTGCATAGCACATATCGTAATGCACATGTGCTGAGGGACCGAGTCAGCATATGCAATCGACAGTCAGGGAAGGACAGGGCGATTTAAGTGTTTTGTCCGAACCTTTTGATTGACAAAGCATCACTGAGTTTTCATGCCGTACATATACTTTGCACTATGTGAACGCCATTGACTTGTGCAGCTAGTTGATAAAAGCAGTTCCGGTGAGCCTTACCCTGGAACTACCCCCCACGCACACGCTCATCGGGATTTGACCTTTGACCTGACCTGAGGCGACGCAAGGCCGAACCAGTCATATTGTTCCGCCAATCAACGCTGCAGCTTGCGGACAGCCGGATCTACCAGAAATCAGCTGGATCTACCGGAAAACAGCCGGATCTACCAGAAATTAGCAGGATCTACCAGAAAACAGCTGGATCTACCGGAAAACAGCCGGATCTACCGGAAATCAGCAGGATCTACTGGAAAACAGCTGGATCTACCGGAAAACAGCCGGATCTACCGCAGTACAGCAGGACTTAACGGAAAACAGCAGGACCTACCGGACAACAGCCGAATCTACCGGAAAACAGCCAGATCTGCAGGAGTGCTGGAACCCCACAACAGCAACCTGAACTATTGGACGGTTTTGATCGACTGGACTGATTTTTCCAATCAATACTGCATGCCGGTGTCACATGAAAATCGGACTCGTATGAAAATCGGACTCTTTTTCCCTTTTATTGGTTAAACCCTCTCACGTGACCGGTTCCACTCCTAATTATCTATGCATGAGCATGCGCAATACCACCAATGAGTCCGTATTTCATAAAACCTACATTCATGCTACACCGGACTCAAACTGAACTTAACTTTATCCAATGATATACTTGTGTTAAGTATTGCTTCACATTGACATAAATTGTTTGTGTCTTTATGCCTATTGGTTTAAAAGGTAATAGTATAAATATTATCACACCTGTATACTTACCATTATAGTAGGATTCCCACAGGCACAGCCCGTCCCTTGTTAACCATGGCCTCAAAATTCCCTGAAATGCAGTGGGATGCCAGTGATCTGGCAGAAGAGTTTAAGATTTTCCGACAGAGAATCGAATTGTGTCTTGCCGACCAAGACATCACAGACCCAGCCAAACAAGCAGTCAAAATCAAGATAGCTGTCGGAAAAGAGGGTCTTAGGAAAATCAATGCCTCCAGCCTGGCTAAAGAAGAGCAGCGTGACCCATCCAAGCTGTGGGATTTGTTTGAAAAACAACTCAAGGTGAAGCTAAACTTCAGGATCCACCGCTTGGAACTGATGCGTTACCGGCAAAGCCCAAGGAACACCTCGATGAGTTCGTCAACAGGTGCCGAGCGAAGGCTGTTGAATGTCAATTTATTGTGGAGGAACTCACTGAACGAGGAGTGGAACTGGTGATAGCCTCTACACCCTCCGAGTCCTTTAAAAAGGATCTGCTAGACAGACCCATTGGCTACAGCATTGACGAAATGCTTGTCGAAGTGCGGAAGTATGAAGCCATCGTCGCCAGCAAGCAAAGTTTACAGTCCATGGAGACGAGTGGGGCGTCAGTGAACGCCATATAGTCCAATAGTCGAGCTTGTCGAAACTGTGGGTTATCACACCCACCCAGACGGTGCCCCACGTACCATGATACCTGCAAGACCTGTGGAGCGAAAGGGCACTGGTCTAAGTGTTGCAGAAAAACGAGAGCTAAAAGTAGACAACGCAGAGGATCCAAGTCACCAGGGAGAAGATGCAGTCCCTCCAGAGATAGAAGGCCCCAACAACGAAAATCCAAGGGCCGAGGAAGGATGAATCTTCGACACCAAACACTACTGAGCAGGAGACAGATGTCCATCAGTTAGAATACACGGACAATGCGTACGAGGAAGTGTTCCACATTGTCACTGTCCCAGACTTCCACAAGAATAACAATAACACGGATAACGAAGCCTACAGAGAGCTTGAAGTGGTTTGCCCTGACCTTGAAGGCAAGCACCGCCTTAAAGCCAAGATAGACACCGGAGCTGGAGGTAACACACTCCCACTCAGAACCATACGACAGATGTATGGAGACACTTGGAGATCCCAAGTCTAACCGGTGACAACCAAGCTAACTGCATATAATGGAACACCGATACCCTGTCTGGGCAGCATCGATTTGCTCTGCAGATACGAAGATCCTGCATGGTCAGAAAACAGATTCTACGTTGTTGACGTCACAGGCCAAGTGATTGTAGGTCTGCCCATGTGCCGTGACATGGGAGTCGTGACGATACATGCTGCCAGACTGACGTCAATACAATCCATTGAGCTGCTGTTGGAGGCGTACCCAGATCAGTTTGACACCATTGGAAGTTTCAAACGAAGGGCAACATTGCACCTCAAAGAAGACGCGTTGCCCCATACTGACCCACCCAGAAAATACAGTGTGCACCTCAAACCAAAGTGGAAATTGACAAGATGGAGGCGCTGGGGGTAATCAGGAGAGTGGCGTATTACACAGACTGGTGCAGTTCGATCACCACGAGCCTCAAGCAAGATGGTTCCATTCGTGTTTGCCTTGACCCCGAGCGTCTCAACCAAAGCCCGCGCAGGTGCCCCCACAAAATCCCTACGCTGGAGGAACTCAACCCAGAGTTTTCCCAAGCCAGAGTCTTCTCTAAACTCGATGCGAAGGCCGACTACTGGGCTGTTCACCTCAATGAGAAGTCCCAGGAGCTCACCACCTTCTGGACGCCGTTCGGACAGTATTGCTTCCAGCGTCTACCATTTGGCCTCACCATCAGCCAGGATATATTCCAGCAGTGCATGGACGAGATAGTTGACCAAGTTCCAGGATGTGTCTGTATAGCCGACGACATAGTCGTTTACGGCCGCACGGACAAGGAACACGACGCCAACCTTAGGAACCTGTTCCAGGTTGCCGGACGTGAGGGTTTTGTATTCAACAGCACCAAATGCAGGATCAAGACAAAGAAGATCAATTTCTTCGGGTCCATATATTCTGACGTCGGGGTACAGCCAGACCCAGGGCGGGTTGAGGACATACACAACCTCCCCACCCCCAGGACAAGGAAGACCTCCAAAAATTCCTTGGTCTCATCACCTACATGTATGTGTCTGCGTATATTTCCAACCTCGCAGACAAGGCAGCGATTCTCCGAGATCTTCTCCAGAAAAATATCCCTTTTGTCTGGCAGGAGGACCACCAAGCAGCGTTTGAGGCACTGAAGCTGTCGATCACAGCGGACGCATGACTTCAGTACTACAACCCTGAGATGCCAACGGTACTTGAGGTCGACGCTTCTCAGAAAGGGCTGGGAGCATGCCTCACTCAATGTGGGGACTGTGTTGGGCTCAAACAGAGCTACTGGTTGGCGGGAAATCTCAGAGACTGTTCATTCAAATAAATCTATGCTGGCCGATAAAGAACACGAAGAAATTCTGCTTGAGACTCAGTTCTTGGTTTGTCTTGTGATTCGGTCTTTGTTCTTTCGTCTCTTTTCTTTGGAATTTGGATCTTTCTTTTCTGTCTTTCTCTTTCTGCTTCTGCTGCAAGAATACAATACCATTGTACATGCATTAAAGGGAATATACATCATTTGCTTTTGCTGTAATTTTCAGAAATGGATGGAATTGGGGGGTTGGAAATATATAGCAAATATAGTTACACTGACTTTTTGGAGGTTTTGGGTTCGAAAATGCTATAAAAACCAAGAAAAACAATCATTTTCCTGAAGTCTGGTTCCCTGACTCCATGTAAGAAGAAACAGAGCAGTCTACATACATTGGGGAATTGTAAGGTCAGGGAACCAGTCTAGCTGGCTTGTACCCGTTCATAGGTGTGTAATCGATTGCAAACAAGTGCGATTATCAATTGGGGCCAGTATTTGAAAAAAAGCCAGTTTTTTCCAACGCTGGTCGGCCGACCAGCGTTGGAAATTGATACAAAAATACCACTTTTCTTGAAAATGACAGTATACCAGGTGCCATGATTTTACATGATGCTTTACACTGTCATTCACTAACAGTCCAGCAAGGTATTTCAAAATGATTTGGTAGTTTTATTTTTTGATGTTTGCAAATGTTGTATTTTCCCTTTAAAGGGAATATACAACATTTGCAAACATCGAAAAATAAAACTACCAAGTTTTTGCGAAATACCTTAACAGGACTTCCACAAGAATAACAATAACACGGATAACGAAGCCTACAGAGAGCTTGAAGTGGTTTGCCCTGACCTTGAAGGCAAGCACCGCCTTAAAGCCAAGATAGACACCGGAGCTGGAGGTAACACACTCCCACTCAGAACCATACGACAGATGTATGGAGACACTTGGAGATCCCAAGTCTAACCGGTGACAACCAAGCTAACTGCATATAATGGAACACCGATACCCTGTCTGGGCAGCATCGATTTGCTCTGCAGATACGAAGATCCTGCATGGTCAGAAAACAGATTCTACGTTGTTGACGTCACAGGCCAAGTGATTGCAGGTCTGCCCATGTGCCGTGACATGGGAGTCGTGACGATACATGCTGCCAGACTGACGTCAATACAATCCATTGAGCTGCTGTTGGAGGCGTACCCAGATCAGTTTGACACCATTGGAAGTTTCAAACGAAGGGCAACATTGCACCTCAAAGAAGACGCGTTGCCCCATACTGACCCACCCAGAAAATACAGTGTGCACCTCAAACCAAAGTGGAAATTGACAAGATGGAGGCGCTGGGGGTAATCAGGAGAGTGGCGTATTACACAGACTGGTGCAGTTCGATCACCACGAGCCTCAAGCAAGATGGTTCCATTCGTGTTTGCCTTGACCCCGAGCGTCTCAACCAAAGCCTGCGCAGGTGCCCCCACAAAATCCCTACGCTGGAGGAACTCAACCCAGAGTTTTCCCAAGCCAGAGTCTTCTCTAAACTCGATGCGAAGGCCGACTACTGGGCTGTTCACCTCAATGAGAAGTCCCAGGAGCTCACCACCTTCTGGACGCCGTTCGGACAGTATTGCTTCCAGCGTCTACCATTTGGCCTCACCATCAGCCAGGATATATTCCAGCAGTGCATGGACGAGATAGTTGACCAAGTTCCAGGATGTGTCTGTATAGCCGACG
This sequence comes from Patiria miniata, assembly GCF_015706575.1. Classification (NCBI taxonomy): domain Eukaryota; kingdom Metazoa; phylum Echinodermata; class Asteroidea; order Valvatida; family Asterinidae; genus Patiria; species Patiria miniata. The sequence continues at coordinate 1,991,925 of NW_024037049.1, forward strand.
ACATAGTCGTTTACGGCCGCACGGACAAGGAACACGACGCCAACCTTAGGAACCTGTTCCAGGTTGCCGGACGTGAGGGTTTTGTATTCAACAGCACCAAATGCAGGATCAAGACAAAGAAGATCAATTTCTTCGGGTCCATATATTCTGACGTCGGGGTACAGCCAGACCCAGGGCGGGTTGAGGACATACACAACCTCCCCACCCCCAGGACAAGGAAGACCTCCAAAAATTCCTTGGTCTCATCACCTACATGTATGTGTCTGCGTATATTCCCAACCTCGCAGACAAGGCAGCGATCCTCCGAGATCTTCTCCAGAAAAATATCCCTTTTGTCTGGCAGGAGGACCACCAAGCAGCGTTTGAGGCACTGAAGCTGTCGATCACAGCGGACGCATGACTTCAGTACTACAACCCTGAGATGCCAACGGTACTTGAGGTCGACGCTTCTCAGAAAGGGCTGGGAGCATGCCTCACTCAATGTGGGGACTGTGTTGGGCTCAAACAGAGCTACTGGTTGGCGGGAAATCTCAGAGACTGTTCATTCAAATAAATCTATGCTGGCCGATAAAGAACACGAAGAAATTCTGCTTGAGACTCAGTTCTTGGTTTGTCTTGTGATTCGGTCTTTGTTCTTTCGTCTCTTTTCTTTGGAATTTGGATCTTTCTTTTCTGTCTTTCTCTTTCTGCTTCTGCTGCAAGAATACAATACCATTGTACATGCATTAAAGGGAATATACATCATTTGCTTTTGCTGTAATTTTCAGAAATGGATGGAATTGGGGGGTTGGAAATATATAGCAAATATAGTTACACTGACTTTTTGGAGGTTTTGGGTTCGAAAATGCTATAAAAACCAAGAAAAACAATCATTTTCCTGAAGTCTGGTTCCCTGACTCCATGTAAGAAGAAACAGAGCAGTCTACATACATTGGGGAATTGTAAGGTCAGGGAACCAGTCTAGCTGGCTTGTACCCGTTCATAGGTGTGTAATCGATTGCAAACAAGTGCGATTATCAATTGGGGCCAGTATTTGAAAAAAAGCCAGTTTTTTCCAACGCTGGTCGGCCGACCAGCGTTGGAAATTGATACAAAAATACCACTTTTCTTGAAAATGACAGTATACCAGGTGCCATGATTTTACATGATGCTTTACACTGTCATTCACTAACAGTCCAGCAAGGTATTTCAAAATGATTTGGTAGTTTTATTTTTTGATGTTTGCAAATGTTGTATTTTCCCTTTAAAGGGAATATACAACATTTGCAAACATCGAAAAATAAAACTACCAAGTTTTTGCGAAATACCTTAACAGGATGTTGGTAAATGACAGTCTAAAGCATCCTGTAAAATTATGGCACCTGGTATACTGTCATTTTCAAGAAAAGTGGTATTTTTGTATCAATTTCCAACGCTGATCGGCCGATCAGCGTTGGAAACAACTGGCTTTTTTTTCAAATACTGGCCCCAATTGACCATTGCACTTGTTTGCAATCGATTATAAACCTATGAACGGGTACGAGCCAGCTAGACTGGTTCCCTGACCTTACAATTCCCCAATGTATGTAAACTGCTCTGTTTCTTCTTATATGGAGTCAGGGAACCAGACTACAGGATAATGATCGTTTTTCTTGGTTTTTATAGCATTTTCGAACCCAAAACCTCCAAAAAGTCAGTGTAACTATATTTGCTTTATATTTCCAACCCCCCAATTCCATCCATTTCTGAAAATTACAGCAAAAGCAAATGATGTATATTCCCTTTAACAATAACAAGAATATAAACGTGATCATAAACAATTGGGTATGGGTATTGGGTGTGTCAAGATGGAATATATTAATTGCCCACGTTACACAAATAATCCCATGGAAAATCCCCAAAATTTCCCCTGAATGTCAACACAGATCACTTATACTATATGATACAAGCGAATCTTTACGTTATCATATAACTCTATGTTAATCTAACTTACCCAGTCAATGATTATAAAATGAGATTAGATCGGATGTAATCTGGGAACTTATTCGGTAAAAATTGGCAAAAGCAGCCATGATGGTACAGATAAACAGCGCCATCAAGTGGCGAGGGAACTTTCTGCTGATACAACACCATAAACATTGAAGGGCGCCCTCTCTATCTGAAGGAGTCAGATTCAACACTCAACATGGCAAGCCTATTGCCTTTGCATCCAAAAATCTCTCACCGGCGCAGAAAAATTACTCCAACATAGAGAGGGAAATGCTGGCACTGGTGTTTGGCATAGCCCGTTTCCACAACTACCTCTTCGGGAAGGAGTTTGTGGTATACTCAGATCACAAGCCGCTAGAAATGATCTGGAGGAAGCCCCTATCTAGTGCACCACCAAGGTTACAAAGTGCAAGGCTATAACTTCACCGTGCACTACAAGCCAGGACCGACAATGATCTTGTCCAACGCCTTGAGCAGACTGCCAAACCCGAAGAAGAACGAATACATACACCTTGATCGACTGGTCGGTGGCATAGATGTCATTGACGGACCAGAGCTCAAGCACATCGACCTCCTTCACTTCGGCCAGACTAAGCGGACCCAACTGCAGGTGCATACCGCGCGTGACCCAACCCTGAGTTCCCTAACCAAAGTTATCTACGCCGGCTGGCCTGACGAAATCAAGGAGCTACCCAGAGATCTAAGGCCATACTGGCCCTACAGAGATAAACTGGGAATATCTTGGGGTGTCATCTTCAAAGGGAAACAAGTGGTAATCCCTGATGATCTACGACGAGACATCCTGGCCCAGCTCCACACAGGACACATGGGAATCGAGAAAACACGACGTTTGGCTCGAGAAACTGTGTACTGGCCAAACATCAGCCGTGACATCGACAATGCTGTGAGGGCATGTGAATACTGCCAAGAAAACCAGCCAAAGCAGAAAAAGGAACCCCTCCATCCCCATGAGATCCCATCCAGCCCATGGACCAAGATAGGCACCGACCTGTTTGAAATTGGTGGAGATGACTTTCTTCTGATCATCGACTATATCTCGAAGTTCTCAATCGTCCACAGGCTGCGAGATATCAAGAGCGCAACAGTAGCTGGTGTGACATCCCGCACACTTGGCATGTTCGGAGCGCCGGCAGAAATAATATCGGACAATGGCCCACAGTTCGTTGGAGCTGTGTCTACATGCTGTGTCTACATCTTTATGTATACCCATTCTTGTTCTGCATTTGTGGGGAGTACACAAGAGTTCTCCCATGATAATACAAGTATGGGGACCCGAAGACACTGGGGGGGGGGGGGGGGCTGCAAAAAGGCTCCACAACTGGGTCCTAATCACCCTAACAATGGAAAACTTCCCCATAACGCAGTGACGGCTAACCTACCGGTATATACACATGTATTTATTAGGTCATCTGTTGACTTTTTATGTTGACATTTAAAAACTGACCCCTACACCTTGGCACATCAACGAGAATCCTGATCCCCATCATGCCCATCCCCAACCCTACCTTTAGCCTCCCTTCCCGCCTCCCTTCCCGCCTTCGACAGCGAGTCACGGCCGTTCTAGTTTCATCTAAGTGTACCTTATGAAATTGGCTTTCTAATCATTATTTTTTTGGTGCTACATATTTTTAAAATATGAAAAATAATTTTGGGGGTTTGGGTTCCTCTTTTTTGACTCGCGCTGTACATTTTGTACAACATAATTATAGGCCTTTGTATTTTTTTTTTGCTAATCCACGCAAGTGCTCAACATGGATTAGCCTAATACACCTGTCACACTATTGTATCTGTTGTCATCACATTCCATACATGCCTGCTCCACCCAAACACACCCAATTCCAGTTACTCGCATATGCAACTAAATTCTCCTAGTATGTAAGGTTCTTAGTAAGGTTTCATGAATAACAATTTAGTTGTCAACTCCATAGTAGACTACTAGGCGTTTTAGTATTCTACTAAGGCCTTGTTGGCTGCTAAGTTAGTAAGGTTTCATGAATACATGTATGGCCCCAGGTGCTCAAAAACTTCGGAAAGTATTGGTGTGATGGATATCAGCCGATAGTTGGAGACGCTTGATGAATGCGATCCTTTAGGGTTTGGAGTGGTTTTAGCTACCCTCCAACACATCGGAAAAGATCCAGATCGCACGAGTCGTCTAAACACAGCGCTCAGCTTAGGAGCCTGCACTCTGGAGGTTTCTTTGAGGAACAATGGAAACATCCCAAGAGGATCAGTCCCACCATTAGGATCAAGTGCATTCAGCAGCTTTTCAACTTCTCTGGACCTGAAGGCAACATTGGTTAATGTTGGCTACACATGTACATGTATATCTGCAAATAGTTCACCCTTCTATAACAAAAATGTATGTCTGCAAATAGCACCCCTAGCATATAGTGCTTGAAATCTGGAAGTTGTGTTTGACCATCTGTTCAATATGGATTCACACATCTCAAATTTGTGCAGAAGCGCTAACTGCCACCTACGCAACATAAGCAGAATCCGCAAGTCCCTGTCACAGGAAACAGCAGAATAGGCCATCCATGCTTTTGTTTTTTGGCGTCTGGATTGTTGCAACCCCTGCTCGTTGGCCTTCCAGCTACATCTATATCATGTTTGCAACATGTCATGAATAATGCAGCTCGGGTCGTTGTGCACTGTGGAAAATATGACCACATTTCACCTGTTCTGAGAGTACTACATGTGCTACCAGTACCAAGAGGATCATTTTCAAATTCTGCCTCCTTGTGTTTAAGATCCTGCTTGGTCGTGCTCCTCAGTATCTTCGTGAGCTCATCTCCCTCAAGCAAACGGTCAGAGTCTTAGATCTTCAGGCTCATACTTGCTAGCAGAACCAAGAACTTAAACAATCCTCTCACCGGTATGGTCAGCGTGCCTTCGCCAAGGCAGCACCTGCCATTTGGAATAAACTCCCTGCCACACTCCGTCAAACAACATCCTTGGACATCTTCAAAAGAAACCTGAAATCTCATCTACTTCACTAGTTATTTCACTATGTCTGGAGCATGACTATTTTTGTGTGTGTGTAGGCACCTTGATCAGGTTTAAGTGCACTATATAAATCTATATATTATACAAATATTGAATGCTTCGAGTGGTGTAGTATAACTAGCCACCCGAGGTGATCCATGGACAGGGAAAATAGAATGCTCCATGGATCTCCGAGGGAGGCTAGTTTTACTTCACCACGAGATAAAGCATTCAATATTTGTTTTATAACACTTCACCCACAGATTCTGCTTGGTTTTAATATTTTAAATTATTTAAATCGGAACACAGTTGAAATAAACTTCAATTGCAATACAAAATTGTTGAAAAATGTATTTCTCTCTTCCAAACTACCCCTTTCGCGAAATGTTTGAACCCAACTCTGTGGCGTGCTCTCTTTGGAACAAAACGCGCAACGCGCACACCAGCATGCATTTGCATACAAATACCGCGCCATGGAAATAGTACTTTGGTTGCTAATGGTATAGTACTTTGGTTGCTACGGATATAGTACTTTTGGCCGTGCACAGAAAGATAGCAAAAATAGAAAGTATCATGTGACTCGTTCTCGGCCAATCAAGACACAGAATCTGCAGGTGAGGTGTTATAATACTAAATATACCATTAGGGAGACACCTGATCGTAATTTCTTCGATAATAGGGAGACACCAGTAATTAGGGAGACACACAACTGTCATTAGGGAGACACATAACTTCTCCCAATTGATCACATGGTTAGTCCACATTTTGTTTGCAATCGATTTCACAATACACACCAAAAATGAACGGATACAAGCGAGCTAGACTGGTTCCCTTACCTTACAATTCCCTGACATTTTCAGATTGCTCCGTTTCACCTCATGTGGGGTGAACATGTTTGTTTTTCTTGGTTTTTCCAGCATCTACGAACACAAAACTTCAAACAAGTCAGAGTAACAATATTTTCTATAAAATACTGTCATGGCTGTAGCGAAAGTGTGACATACAGTACATGCAGGAGACCAGCACGATTTAGGGAAATTCACCCAATGTCATGGGGTGGAGCATAAGGGTGCACGCCGGTGAATAGGCCTGAACCCATCCACCGAGCTCATGAATGAAAATTATACCCTCAAAATATTCTATATGAGAGATTTCTGAGAGCCATAAAATTGGGGAATTAAAGAGATATGGCAATGAACCTCTGGCCAAGACTTGGGTCTTCCAATTATGAGCATTTTGGTTGGATCAGTGGCGCACCGGTGGGGGTGGGGGGGGGGGGCTTAAGCCCTGGCCCACAGATTTTATTTGGGGGGGGGGTATTATATATTTTTTTAGTCCCACGATTTGACCTTGGTGATATGTACAGGGTGTCCTGAAAATAATGGTGCATGTAAATCCCGCCATTTTACAACCGGAATTTACTGCAAATGTTTACACGATCTTCAAGGTTACAGATTTTGCTTGAGAATACCATTTGTTTAATTGAGTGGTCGGGCACAACCCGACCACTCTTTGGATTTGTTGCGATTAATCTTTCTTTCTTTCTTTCTTTTTTTTTCCGGACAATACTTCTCCGCGGGTTTTCTCTTAAACGGTATATGGTATGAACTTGTAACTTTCAATATATATCGACCCTCATCCAAAGTGGTGCATATTACTCTGACGTCATTATTACGTCATCAGGTGTCAAATTACAAGTGATTTTATCTGAAAAAGTGACCAATTACTTTCACCTATAACTCTTGAACTAAGCAATCAATGATGTTTGTATTCTGTAATCAGATAGACCATTAATCGCTTAACATTTTTTGTCACGTACGTGAACTCGCTTGACCTTTACTTCCAGGTCTACCGGAAGGTCAATGTTAGGTGAATTCAAAATGAAGACGTTAGCCTGACATCAAAACAAAGCAACATTTCTTCCAAACGGTTCACGGCACGATCACAAAACCTTGTGTGAACTTGTACCATGTTACAAAGATGTTATAAGTTTTGTTACGTCATCATGACGTCATTAGGTATCAAATTACAAGCGATTTAAGGGCAAATTTTGACAAAATAGTTTGCGTTATATCTTTTGAACTAAATAGAGTATCGTGTTCGTTTTTTTTCGTGAGGTTGTAGACTATGCCGTGAGAAACATTTCTTGTTCCCGGACACAAAACCGCTTGACCTTTACTTCCGGTGTTACCGGAAGTGCAATAAAAACTAAATATAACTCAAAAGCGGAAACATTTTACCACAGACATATATATTATGCAAGTGTTTAGTGAGAAATGCAAGTCATAAAAAACAGTGTGATGACGTCATTCATCCGAAAGGGCGCAACTAGCGGCACATTAAATAGTGTTTATTTTCTTTAATCTGAAGACCATCGGTTCCAATTCTACCAAATCGCCCCTTGATATTCTTTGATTAACCACAGATCACTTGGCAAGGTTTCAAATTCATGACGTCTTCAGACCGGAAGTTACGTCTCTGAGAATTTGAAAACGATCATATTATAATTTGAATGCTATCATTTGATCCATGTCGTATATCTTCGTAGCCCAAATAGCCATATCCATAAAAATGTGAACCTTTTGTTTCCAAATACTAGTGACGTCATCAAACCGGAAGTTAGGTGTTATAAATACATACAATTATATTTTTCATATTTCCGTACGTTAATTATCTTCACAATAAACATTTATCCACTCCGAACTAAATCAGTTTCACTTCCCGTTTTTTTTTTAAATAATGACGCCATCAAACCAGAAATAACTCGTATGTGTACATAAAATGTTTACGGAAATTTATCACACCGTTAAAGATGCATTTTTTTTAAGCAAAATAATTCATTGTGATGAAAAGGATTTAATTTCGTGTTCCTTTGATCGGCAGTTTTTTTATGAAAAAAATTGCCTGCCCGACCACTCTGCGTTTGTAACAACAAACGCGAACCTCTAGTTAAAATTGCTTTTGTAAATCCAGAGATATGTTTGAATAACTGCAAAGCCAAAAAACTCTGTGCCACTTTTAGAAAGTGAGTGCTTCAAAGATCAGACAGTGCAAGTATGGCTCTTTTGATAAGATTATCCCTATGGGTGTAAGACAAACATTCAATTCACACGACAATATAGGGTTTTGTTCTTATGCTGAAACAATTGAACAGTACAGACAGGTTCACTTCTTTAAAACTTCGATGAAAGAGTTCAATTAAATATAAATAAATATTGCACACTCTGCTTAAGAGTAAAGTGATTTGGTTTTAGACTAGGACTATACTGATTTTAACTGCTTCACAGAAAGTGGCCCCAAATGGGTTTCTTGGCTTTGCCATTATTCAAACATACCTTTGGATTTACACAAGCAATCCCAATGAAATAAATGGTATTCTCAAGCTAAATCTATTACCTTGAAGATTTTGTAAACAACCGCAGAAAATTTTGGTTGTAAATTAGCAAAAATGGAGGGGTTTACATGTACCATTATTTTCAGGACGCCCTGTATGTGGCCTATTTTCGAGGAGTATAATAGGGGCGTAAGTGGCGCCACCAAGTCAAAATAGTCCGCCCCCACCCCCCCCCCAAAAAACACAATTTTCCCCCCTTTTTTTTGGAAAAAGCTAAACCTCAAAAAAATTTGGAACAAAATTGTGAGGCCCCCCCCCCCCCAGCAAACTCCTGGGTGCGCCACTGTTTTGGAGGCAATTGGGCTCCAAAGTGGCACTATTTTGCCATGTTGTGGAGGGATCGTTTTTTTCAAGATGGCTACTTTTCTGCCTTGGGAAAAAAAGGGGTCGTCTTCTTTGGGTGAGAATTTCTCGAAAAGTCAATGGTCAACCCACCAAAAAATGAATAGAAACTGAAAGATGATTGCTGATGACCTTTCTGTTCAGTTTAAAAGAATTTTGAAGTACATAAACATGTAGGTTAAAAATGAGGTGCTTAAAAGAATTTTGAAGTACATGTAGGTTAAAAATGAGGTGACGTCATGATGACTTCATTGTGCAATTTTATATTAATTTTTGAATTTTTGGACCTTTAAGCCATATCTTAAGAATGCAATATGCTAAATTCAAAATTCTTTTTGTATTTGGTTTGTTAGGTAATAGGTATATGCACAAAATTTTGAAAAATGTGTGATGTCATCATGGCATCATCAAAAATGCAATTTTTTAAAACACATAAGGGAAGGCCGATTGTCATGAAACTTGGTGGGTAGGTAGAAAATGGTACTAGTATGCAAAATCAGAAATGACGTCACAATGACATCATCGGTTGATTTTTATATAATTTGTTTAATATGTACAATTTGATTCTGCTTCCAAAATTGCCCACTTTCTTTCATCGGGTTGACTTTAACTTTGGTTCAAACCAAGACCACAATGACAAAATGTGCATAGAGAAAGGTTTTCAAGATGACGTCATGTGATAAAATTATATTTTAGGAATTATTCTAAGCATTTTGAACAACCTTTAACAGCATGAAGCACTCTAAAAAGTGACTGTAAAAAGACCAACAAAACATAAACATTTGTAAAATGCGAAAAAGCCCTATGTTCTGTTTTCAAATAGACATACAGCTCTAGTTTATTGGCTTTTTTGCAATTTTGCAAAAAAGCCTTTCTTTTTGTTCTGAATTTTTTTTTTTTTTGGCTTTTCCGCAAAATGCGGAAAAGCCTTTCTTTTTGTTCTCATTGTTGGTTTTTTTTTTTTTTGGCTTTTCGCAATTTTACGAAAAAGCCTTTGTTTTTGTTCTCATTTTTTTTTTGGCTTTTTTGCAATTTTTCGAAAAAGCCTTTGTTTTTGTTTTTTTTTTTTGTGGCTTTTTCGCCATCAGCGAAAAAGCCTTTGTTTTTGTTCTTTTTTTTTTTCTTACTTCTTAGCTGTTTCGGTGTACACACCGAAACAGCTCTTGTTTCTGTTATTTTTTTTTTTCTCTTTTGTTTTTCAGACTTTTTTCTCATAGGATAACACGTGTTTTCGTTCTACAAGTCACTTTTGGCTTTTTTTCAAATCCAATCGACTTCTAACCTGGCACACACTTAGACCACCATCTGAAGATGTGCGCCGAAACTTTTCGTCATGCTGACGTCATCACGTGATTTATTATAGATTTTTGAATATTTAATTTTTCCCATAGACTTTGTACACAGAAATTTAAAAAAAAATCTCAATTTTCAGAGGGCATTTGCGACACTTTGCCAGTAATTCATTAACACCAATCTTTGTCCAAGCAATGACCCTTATTCAAACAACATTGTGTAACGATGACGTCATGATGACGTCATCCGGTGTTTATTTATAGGCAATTAAATTGTGACACTTTTAATATTTAAAAATGCATAAGAAATGAACCGTACGCGTCCGCAGCATTCTGTTGCCGGCAAGTGGTAGAGTAGGTTGAGGTCTTTATTTCATTCAGTGTGCGTAAAATCACGTGACCCTTGCTTCCGGTCGAAAAAGGCCCAAACCGGAAGTGGCTTATTATTTAAAAGTGGTAATAGATATGATCTTGCTTTTAACGGTGTTAGTCTCTTGGCTGATAGTATTCTTCAAATCATCTACCGATGACGTCATGCTATCTTCGAGCGCCCTCTAGCGACAGGTTGAACATTTTCAAAAATGTAGTTTGAATAGATGTCTGTGGCGAAGTTTGTCGGAATCGCCTAAATATTGGTGTATATGATGACCTTGACCCACTTAAGACGTGTGCAAAGTTTAAGGTGTATGACGTCATCAGACCGGAAGTTATAATGAAAAGACTCTTTTTCCTTAAAAAATTCCTGAAAAATCAACCATGGCAGTTTTTATATTAGTTTTTACTTTAATTGTCTATTTAAGGGTTGGTCTAAAATATTCCAAAGCTTCAAGGCAATAAGCAAACTCGGACATGCCCTGCGCACGCTTAAAACTTTAGGTTGACAATAACTCTGCTTTAAAACATGCACAGTCCACAATGTACATGTACATGCAAGTACGTTGTACATATCGTATGTCAGTCAGCCCGCGCGCAGCGCACGTGTAGCTGAGGTCAAATCCTGTCCACAGTGACCGTTTTAGCCGATTTCCGGCTAACTTTGACAGATTTCATGTTCATGCATAGTCAGGGACGTAGGATAGACACTTTTTGTATAGAATACGCATGTACATGTTCATTCGACCTGGATGAAACTCCTTTACGGCAGTCATTAATAAAACGGTCGAAACAGCTCAGTGTTTGTCCACAAACACATTTCTAGTTCTTCTTGTTCTTCTATCCCAAATCCCATTGACTTTGCACATGTTTCATTCTGGACCCCACTTTTGACCCTGAACATACTTCAATCTTAATGAAACTTGGCACAGAGTCAGAACCCACAGTGAACTCGTGCATGGAAAAGTGACGTCATCGTGACGTCATCATGACGTCATCATGGGCCACGTGACGTCATCTGAAATGTGCAAACTCTAGGACCCTATATCTAAAGAACTATAAGTCGGATTGGGTTGCAACTCGGTATGTTGGTAGACCGGGATGTGTTATAGATAAAAATTGAGGTGACGTCATCATGACGTCATCGTGTGATTTTATATTGATTTTTGACGTTTTGGACCTTGAAGCCATATCTCACGAATGCAATATGCTAAATTCAAAATTCTTTTTGTATTAGGTTTGTTAAGCAATAGGTATATGCACAAAATTTTGAAAAATGTGTGACGTCATGATGACGTCATCAAAAATGCGATTTTGTAAAACACATATAAAAGAATGTCCGATCGTACTGAAACTTGGTGGGTGGGTAGATAATTGAACCAGTGCACAAAATATGAAATGACGTCATGATGACGTCATCGACAGAATTTTAACGATTATTTAAATATTTACAATTTTATTCTGATTACGAAATTTAACACTTTTATTCATCCAAGTCGCTTCAAACTTGGTACAGGCTGAATCCACAAAAGAATAATGAGCACCGCCAAGTATTGTTATAATGACGTCATCATGGGTCACCTGACGTCATCTTAAAAGTTCATAATTCAAAGCCCAATATCTACAGCACGGTAAGTCTGATTGTATTGAAACTCGGTATGTAGGTAGACCGGGATGTGTTATAGGTACAAATTGAAATGACGTCAGAATGACGTCGTCATACGATTTTATATGATTTTATGAATTGTTGGACCCTTTAAGCCATATCACACGAATGCAACATGCAAAATTCAAAATTCTTTTTGTATTTGGTTTGACAGGGAATAAGTATACATGTATACACAAAATTTTGAAAAGAATGTGACGACATCAAGATGTCATCAAAAATGCGATAGTTGAAAACACATATAAACATAACATCAACATCACTGAACAATCACCATCAACTTATCAACAATAACAAATCAAAAATCAACAATCAACAACAAAATCATCAGCTATCAACAATCAACTATCAATAATCATCAACCGACATCAACATCAACAATCAAAATCAACAATTAACAATTAACATCAACAATAATCAACAATCAACATCAATAACCAACATCAACAATCAACATCAAGAAACATCATCAACAATCGACATAAATAATCAACATCAACAATCAACGTCAACAATCATCAACAACATCAACATCAAAGATCAATATCAAAAATTAACATCAACATTCAACAACAACGTCATCAACATCAACAATTAACATCAACATCAACAATCAGCATCAACTAATCATCAATCAACATAAACATCAACAATCAACAATCAAAATCAACAATTAACAATTAACATCAACAATCATTAACAATCAACATCAATAATCAACATAAACAATCATCATCAGAAACATCATCAACAATCGACATCAATAATCAACATCAACAATCAACGTCAACAATCAACATCAACAATCAACAATCAACATCAACAATCAACATCAACAATCAACAACAACAATCAACAATGCGAAAAAGCCCTATGTTCTGTTGATTGAACAGACATAAACCTCTAGTTGGCTTTTCCGCATTGTTGCGGAAAAGCCTTTCTTTTTGTTCTGATTTTTTGGCTTTTCCGCAAAAATGCGGAAAAGCCTTTCTTTTTGTTCTGATTTTTGGCTTTTCCGCAAAGTTGCGGAAAAGCCTTTGTTTTTGTTCTCATTTTTTTTTTTTTTTTTTTTGGCTTCTTCTTTTTGTCGCCTAAATCCCATAGACTTTGTGCACGTTTTTTCTCAACGCCACTTTTGGCATTAATCTTTGTCATACATCATTCAAAGTTAGCATAAGCATAGTCCCTATAGCAAAGATGTGTCCCGAAGATTGACGTCATGGTGACGTCGTCGACTAATTTATTATAGATTTTTGAATATTTAATTTTTCCCATAGACTTTGTACACAGAAATTTTAAAAAAATTGTCGATTTGCAAAGGGCATTTTTGACTCTTTGCCAGTAATTCATTTACACCAATCTTTGTCTAAGCAAAGACCCTAATTTAAACAACATTGTGTAATGATGACGTCATGATGACGTCATCAGGTGTGTATTTATAGGCAATTAAATTGTGACACTTTTAATATTCAAAAATGCATAAGAAATCAACCGTACGCGTCCGCAGCATTTTGTTGCCGGCAAGTGGTAGAATAGGTTGAGGTCTTTATTTCATTCAGTGTGCGTGAAATCACGTGACCCTTGCTTCCGGTCGAAAAAGGCCCAAACCGGAAGTGGCTTATCATTTGAAAGTGGTAATAGATATAAACTTGCTTTTAACGGTGTTAGTCTCTTGGCCAATAGTATTCTTCAAATCATCTACCGATGACGTCATGCAATCTTCGAGCGCCCTCTAGCGACAGGTTGAAAATTAGCAAAAATGTATTTTGAATAGATGTCTGTGGCGAAGTTTGTCGTAATCGCCTAAATATTGGTGTATATAATGACCTTGACCCACTTAAGACGTGTGCGAAGTTTTAGGCAAATGACGTCATCAGACAGGAAGTTACAATAAAAAGACCCTTTTTCATTTGAAAATTCCTGAAAAATCAACCATGGCAGTTTTTATATTTGTTTTTACTGTAATTGTCGATTTAAGGGTAGGTCTAAAACATTTCAAAGTTTCGAGGCGATAAGCAAACTCGAACATACCCTGCGCACGCTTAAAACTTCAGGTTGACAATACCTCTGCTCAAAACATGCACAGGACAGGGCGTCCACAATGTACATGTATGTACATGCACGTACGTTGTACATAGGCACGTACATCGTATGTCAGTCAGCCTGCAGCGCACGTGTTGCTGAGGTCAAATCCTGTCCACAGTGACCGTTTTAGCCGATTTTCGGCTAACTTTGACAGATTTTATGTTCATGCATGCGCATAGACAGGGACGTATTATAGCACTCTTGGCATTAATCTTTTTCAGATATCATTGCAAGTTGCCATAAGCATAGTCCCTATAGCCAAGACGTGTCCCGAAGAGTGACGTCATGGTGACGTCATCAAGTGATTTATTATGGATTTATGAATAATTAATTTTTCTCATAGACTTTGTACACAGCTTTCTCCACAAGTCTTTCCCTATACAACACTGATATATCTTGCTGAGTAGTTCTGAACTTCGGCTGAGAATTACTATGAGAAGGAAAAAGAAATCTTATTTTTTTACGCCTTTCATTTGATTGAAAATATTCCCAAGAGTTAGAATAGCAAGTAATATTTTATAAAAATGTTTCAGTTTAAAGGAAAATCACGCATTTAAAGGTGCAGTTTTTCTGCTGTGTGATTTTTAACCTATTGACTTTGTACACGTTTTCAAGCCACCATTTTCGTATTTTGGCAATCTGGAATCGTCATCAAAGTTACAGACAAGAAAGACCCTCATACAAAAATTATGCCAAGACTATGACGTCACGATGACGTCATCACCTAATTTTTTTATTGATTTTTGAAAATTTACGTACATAATTGTGAAGTCTTATATCTACAGAAATGTAAGTCCGATTGGGTTGAAACTTGGTATGTGGCTATACCAGGATGTGTTATAGATTAAAAATGAGGTGACGTCATGATGACGTCATCCTGAGATTTTATATGAATATTATTTTTTTTGGACCTTTTAGCCATATCTCCCGAACGCAACATGCAAAATGCAAAATTCTTTTTTGCATTTGGTCTGTTATGTAATAGCTATTCGCACAAAACTTGAAAAATGTGTGGCGTCATCATGACTTTATCAAAATGCGATTTTTCAAAACTCATATCAGGAAAGGTCCAATTGTCATGAAACTTGGTGGGTAGGTAGTTAATCATACTAGTATGCAAAGTTCAAGGTGACGTCACGATGACGTCATCAAATTTTAAAAAAATATTTGTCGATTTTCAAAGTGCGTTTTCGACTCTTTGTCCAAGCAAAGACCTTGTACACACGCACATACATCGTATTGCCGAGGTCAAATCCTGTCCACAGTGACCGTTTTAGCCGATTTTCGGCTAACTTTGACAGATTTTATGTTCATGCATATTCAGGGCATATTATTGATTACAAAAAAATCATAATGCGGAAAAGCCCTATGTTCTGTTGCAAACAGACATAGACCTCTAGTTTTTCTTTCTTTTCTTTCTTCTTCTTCTTCTTCTTCTTTTTTTTCCCAAAACCCCATAGACTTTGTACACGTTTATTCTACACGCCACTTTTGCCCTTAAACTTTGTTGCATATCGTTCAAACTTTGCATAGACATAGTCCATACAGCATAGATGTGTGCGGACGAGTGACGTCATGATGACGTCATCATGGGTCACGTGACGTCATCATTAATATGCATATTACAAAGTCCTATATCTACAGGTCTACATCACTCTACTTACCTGTAGAGCGAATACTACATATGCATTGTTCCCTATGCCGGCAGGCAATTCGCTAAGAGTTTTACATACAATAGCGCCCTCACGTGTCCTACCCACGACGCCCTGTGACATGCGCACTACGTTAGCGTCCTCTTTTTCTCTTGGCCGCAGGCGAGGTATAAGGTGGAATTTCAATCGACCTGAATTTCACTATTTTATTGGTACCTCTTTTGCTTGGAGAAAGCTATTTCGAAGAAATAAAGAGAAAGTGTTTATTGTAGAGTTGTTCTAGTGAAGTATTTGAGTGAAAGTGAAGTAAGAAATGTGTAAATCTAGGAAGTTGGGGAGGACTGGGTGTGTCGATAATGGAGGGACGTACATCCCACCAGACAAGCCCGAGTTCTCGGGGGACTGCACCGGTGATGGTACGTCACCGCGGCAGCAGTCCCCTAGTCGGCCCCTTCAGCCACTGCCGGCTGTCGGAGCTGACGGACCCGTTGACCAAGCGGGGGGCCGTACAACCCCACCGTCTTCGGTCAATATTCACGGGTCCGCCCAACTGAAGGGGAAACGCACCGGCAAGACAAGGAAATTGTCTGACGCCGGGGCAGTACCCATAAAGGGACGTACGGCAAAAGGTGGCCCCGCTACGGGGCGCACCGTGCCTGTCCCTGGCCCGTCTACGGGGCACACGCAGCCGGAGGAAGTACTCCTCCATGGCTCAGTGCACCCAGGCCCACCCAGCCCCGTGATTACCACGATGCCTGGGGATGGGCTGTTATATGGCCGGTTAATCGACCGTTAATCTACGGGGCACACGCAGCCGGAGGAAGTACTCCTCCATGGCTCAGTGCACCCAGGCCCACCCAGCCCCGTGATTACCACGATGCCTGGGGATGGGCTGTTATATGGCCGGTTAATCGACCGTACAGCACCCGCCTATGTTACCGGCGTGGGGGCGCTGTCGGCCGCCCGGGCTATTGATAGCGTAGAGCCGAATCCCTGGGATTCCCCTAGAGCGTTAACGCTACACTCGGAGGGCCATGCCTCTACATCGGATTTTATTCGTTGTTCGGGCATCCCCGTGTCCCCGCAATCCTCGGCAACTACTCGGAGTCGTTCTTCAAAAATCGAAAAAGAACCGCCGTTCTCGACGTTCTTCGACGAGTTCTAGTGAGTCATCCGATCAATCACACCGTGGGAAACGCCACAAGGGTAGCGACCCGATTTCACGCGATGATTTTTTGGAGGCTTTTCACTCCCTCGCGGCCTCATTGTCGGGCCGACAGGGAGACTACGTTCACAGCTGGATGACTCCGGGCCAAAGCGACATACCGCACACGGTTAGCCGTGCGCCAGAGTCCCCTCCAGAATTACAGCCCCCACCCGCCAGTCATCACGGCCGTGGTGGGGTGACTACAGACCAGCGGACAATGCCGTGCACGGAGAGCCGTGCACCGGCGTCACCGCCCGGTATTAGTTTACACCCATCGGTGTCACTAGAGTCCGAGCGGGGCTCGATACCGTGACGGCGCTGCTTCGCCCCCGGGGCCTGGTTCCCATTCCCCGGTGACAACTCGCCCCCGTACTCTGACAACTCGGCGGACGAGAGCGAGCTGACCCGGAAAAAAAAAAAAAAAAAAAATTTAAAAGGGCCAACGGGATATGATCAGAGTTCTGAATCTTCCTGCTGGGACCGAACCTCCTCCTCCTCCTGAACGTCAGTCATTCAAGAAGAGATCGGGACCGACGGCAGAACCGGTCCGGGCGTTTCCCACAATGCCCCTGGACCGCGTGTGCGTTGACCACATCGATGGGATAATGCACGCAAAGACATGGAGTGCCTATGCTAAGCGCGTAGACTCGTATTATCATTTTCCCCCAGGGGATTTCGAGAAATATTTCTCAACTCCAGTCCTGCCGGACTCGGCCATTGACAAACTCGCCGCTGACCGAGGGACAGCTTCATCCAAAGTTCCTTTTTATGGACAAGACCCGTGGAAAACTGGAGGATGTCACCCGTAGAATGGACTCGGCGGCACGCATGGGTATGCGTGCGACGTCCTTTCTTCTTCTCCTATCAGAGTACCTGGCACTGGGATATGAAGAAGATTCGGTGATACCAGCCGACATGATGGTGGCTGCTCTCCATTGCCTCGATCGTGGCCTGTGCTCCACTCTCGACCAGTTTGCTAGAGTGTCGACCTTAGCAACATCGTCACGCCACGCCAATGTGCTAGATGCGCTTTTCCTCCCGTCACCGGGAGCACGTAAGCGTCTCGACGAACTTCCGCTTTCAGGCCCGGACTTATTTTCTGGTAAGTTCCAGGAGGCCATGGAGGCCGAAGCAAAGCGCCTCAAGGCCACTGAGAGAATTAATCTCAAGAAACCGGCCGAGTTGAAACTGCGGACAAGACAAAGAAACAACCTTCTTTTGTCATTCCCTGACGCCGCCCGGTCAGGGCGGCCCGTGGTGGATTTCGTGGGCGCGCCGATAAGACGGTGGGCCCGCGTTATTCACAACCACATACCGGACAACGGCGTCCCCAGTCGGGACGCGGTTTCCGGGCGCCCACTACCCGGTACACCGGGGCGTGGCGCAAGTGACTTATGCGTCTCCGAACGGCCTCCCGTTCGTGGGGTCCTGGGTGCAGGTGACTTCCGACCGGTGGGTCCTCGAAACGAACAGCAGCAGTTACGCACTCGAGTTTACGAGGACCCCCCCCCCCCCCCCATCGGACATGCTTATTCGGACAACGCCCATACTGCCCGACACAGCAAAACGCCGCTCCCTCGAGGAGGAGATCGACGCCCTCCTTCTAAAGAGAGCAGTTCGTGTTGTCCCCCAAGGGGGGACCAGGGCAGGTTTCATGTCAACCTTCTTCTTGGCCCCAAGATGGAGACCGGCGTGTGGCGTCCAATATTGAACTTAAAACCCCTCAACAAGTTCATACGTCCGAAACGTTTCCGCATGGAAACGTTACGGACCATTCTCGAATCGATCATCACGCCCGCGTGGGCGGCCAGTATAGACTTGAAAGATGCGTATTTTCACGTACCGATCAGGCCGGAGCACCGCAAATTCCTACGTTTCCAATACAAAGATATACTGTACGAATTTGTGGTGCTCCCATTCGGGCTACCCACTTCTCCGCAGGTGTTCACCTGGATCGTGAAGACGATCGGGGCGGCACTGTGGCGACGAGGGATCATGATATTCATGTACCTCGACGATTGGCTAGTACATGTAGTGGGTCGTTCTCGAGGGGAGACGGAAGCGGCGCTCCAACTAACGTGGCACCTTGCTACCGACCTGAGATTTCTCATCAACACCAAGAAATCCCACCCAGTCCCCTCTCGGGTTCCCACCTTTCTAGGTGCATCCCTCGATCTTCGCAGGGGATTGGCCTGTCCATCGGAGGACCGCCTGCTGAACCTTCGGCAGTGCGTGTCCCTCTTCCTCCCGACGGTAGTGGCTCCGGCCCGAGCCTGGCTCAGGCTGTTGGGCCTTATGGCCAGTCTGGTGGACTTAGTGGATTTTTGCAGGCTGAGGATGAGGCCAATTCACCTTCACCTGCTGTCTTTCTACAGACCCCGCTGGCACCCGATCGACCATCCGGTGCCCACTACGTCTTGGCTAGTCCCCCACCTTCGTTGGTGGCTAGTCGAGGCCAATATAATGCAGGGCCGCGTTTTCCGCCCGCCCCGCCCGTCGGTACTTATCACAACCGACGCGTCGGGGTACGGCTGGGGGGCTACCCTCCACCCGCGACAGGTCGCGGGCGTGTGGGGCCCCGCACATCAATCATCCCACATCAACGTCCTGGAAATGCTGGCAGTCACCAACGCACTAAAACATTTCCAGTCGGACGTCAGAGGGCAAGCAGTCCTGGTACGATGCGACAACGCCACAGTGGTGGCATACATCAATCACCAGGGTGGCACTCGGTCAGGCCATCTGTGTGCACTAACGTGGGATCTCACCCTCTGGTACATACATCACGGGATAGCACTGTCGGCAGTACACATCCCGGGGGAAGAGAACGTCACAGCCGACGCTCTCTCTGGAGGCTGGATCGCCCCGACAGAGTGGTCACTGCTCCCACAGGTGGCTCAGTCGATCTTCCGACTAATCGACCGGCCGCATGTGGACCTATTCGCGTCGCGAATGAAAATCAGCTACCGATCTACTGCGCGAGGGACCCAGATCCCAACGCGTGGCAGACCGATGCACTGTCGGTGCGGTGGGACGGCCTACTGGCCTACGCCTTCCCACCCATCTCCCTCGTTTCTCGAGTGCTGACCAAGATCGAGCAGGAGGATTGCCGAATTCTCCTCATAGCCTGTTCTGGCCCCGCCAGCCGTGGTTTTCCCCGGCTCGGCCGACTCTTGGTTCACCGCCTGGTAATTCTACCGAGGAGGGCCGATCTCCTTTATCAGCCCAGCTCGGGAATCAGTCACCAGGCTCCGGGGGATCTTCACCTGACGTGCTGGGTATTGTCACGCGATCCCTCTGCTCAACAGGCCTTTCGCGACGAGCTGCAACAATTGCAGCTCAGTCCCGTAGAGCCTCAACCAGAAAGGTGTACGATAGCCGACTACGCCATTTCTTAAATGGTGTAGACAGCAATCCATTCATCCCCCCAATACTTCTGTAGGGGAAGTGGGGGATTTCCTCCTATACCTTTTTAACAGTGGGCTCACGACGGCCACGGTCAAAAATTATCGATCGACCGTTGCCGTGATCCATCAGGGATTTTCGGACGGTTCCTCCGTTTCCGGCAACCCTGCAATTACCCCACTGATCAAGGGGATGTTTAATACTCGTCCCCCAGTACGCACATTAATCCCATCTTGGGACCTCTTCAGTGTATTATCTACACTGGCGAAGACTCCCTTTGAACCAATGAATTGCTCAACTTTGTTACAACTCTCCATCAAAGTAGCTTTTCTATTGGCTGTCGCTACGTCCCGACGACGTAGTGAACTACACTCGTTATCGATGCAGACAGGACACATCCGGTGGGAACCGGGGGGTGTCCGCCTGATCCCTACGGCCGGTTTTCTCGCAGAGAACCAGTCGCAGACCTTTACACCCCCGGACATTTTTGTCCCGGACATCAAGTCTTTTTCGAACGAGACAAATGACAACTTTGGTGCCAGTTCGAGCACTTAAGTGGTATGTCAACCGTACGAAGTCACTTCGTACGGGACACAACAAATTATTCATCGCGACGACCCCGCCCCATGGGCCGGCGTCCCGCGATACAATCACTCGCTGGATCGTGACAGCTATCCGTTCCGTACCGGGCGGCTGGCCAGCGACCCAGGGACCCATTCGAGCGCATGAGGTCAGGGGAGTGTCCACCTCGTGGGCCTTTTTTAAAGGTGTCCCCCTAGGTGACATCGTCAAGGCAGCCTGCTGGAAGAACCCTAACACGTTCTCCGAATGCTACCTGAAGGATGTCCTCCAGGTAGATGGCAAGGCTGGAAGAGAAGTGCTGCTGGCGGCCAGTCGAGCCTCACGGAAGCACTAACGGGTGAGCATATAAATATACATATATATTTGTATGGGCATTAAGTTTAATTAGGTGTACCTATCATGGGTTCATCCCCATAATGGTTACACCCCCCTGACTTTTTGCGCACGAGCTCTTTGGGTTCCCCTTACGAGGTGAAACCTGGAGCGTCTGGGGTGTAGGTTTTTTGGTTTGGTGTTGTTTGCCTTTGGACACGCCTCATGTCCTACACCCCTGTAGACATACGGTAATTTGCGTATACCCACCGCCTTACTCGGTGCGAGTCTATGCATATGTAGTATTCGCTCTACAGGTAAGTAGAGTGATGTAGACTCCCCCCCCCCCCCCCACAGTAGTGTGGTTGGGGTCTACGAGCGAATACTTACCTGTAGAGCACCCCTCCCTCCTTCCCCACTATACTCGATTCCTTGAGTGCTTACGCAAGTAACGCTTGAGAAAAAGAGGACGCTAACGTAGTGCGCATGTCACAGGGCGTCGTGGGTAGGACACGTGAGGGCGCTATTGTATGTAAAACTCTTAGCGAATTGCCTGCCGGCATAGGGAACAATGCATATGTAGTATTCGCTCTACAGGTAAGTATTCGCTCGTAGACCCCAACCACACTACTGTGGGGGGGGGGGGGAACTGTCAGTCCGATTGAGTTGAAACTTGGTATGTAGGTGGATCGGGATGTGTTATAGACAAAAATTGAGGTGACGTCATCATGACGTCATCGTGTGATTTTATATAGATTTTTGAAGTTTTGGACCTTTAAGCCATATCTCACTAACGCAATATGATAAATTCAAAATTCTTTTTGTATTAGGTTCGCTGGGCATTAGATAAATGCACAAAATTTGGAAAAATGTGTGACGTCATAATGACGTCAGCAAAAATGCGATTTTTCGAAAAACATATAAGGGAATGTCCGATCGTCTTGAAACTTGGTGGGTGGGTAGATAATAACACTAGTACACAAAATCTTGAATGACGTCACGATGACGTCATCGGTCGATTTTTAAAGATTTTTTTAAAATTGCCAATTTTATTCTGCTTACAAAATTCAACACTTTTATTAATCTGATTTTTTCCAAACTTGGTACAGACTAAAACCACAATAAAATAATGAGCACTGCCAAGTATTGTTACGATGACGTCATCATTAGACACGTGACATCATTGTTAACTTGTATATTTTAAGCCCCTATATCTCATGAACAGTACATCCGATTGGGTTGAAACTTGGTATGGGGGTAGGCCGGGATGTGTTACAAATAAATATTGAGGTGACGTCATCATGACGTCATCGTGTGATTTTATATAGATTTTTGAAGTTTTGAACCTTTAAGCCATATATCACGAACCCAATATGTTACATTTAAAATTCTTTTTGTATTAGGTTTGTTAGGCAATAGGTATACAGTCGACTCTCGTTAGTACAAACTCTGTTAATACAAAATTCTGGTTATAACAAACATAAAGCCTCAGTCCCGACTGTGCATTTATGTGCCCAATGAATTGGACTGATGTTCCTCTTAATACAAAATTCTCATATAACAAACAATTTGGCTAGGTCCGAACGAGTTTGTTATAACGAGACTCGACTGTATGTGCAAAATTTTGAAAAATGTGTGACGTCATGATGACGTCATCAAACATGCGCTTTTTTGAAACACATATAAGATAATGTCCGATCGTCACGAAACTTGGTGGGTGGGTAGATAATAACACTAGTACACAATATCTTAAATGACGTCAAGATGACGTCATCAGTAGATTTGTTTACGATTTTTTAATATTGCCAATTTATTCTGCTTACAAAATTTAACACTTTCATTAATCCGATTGTTTTCAAACTTTGTACAGACTAAAACCGCAATAAAATAATGAGCACTGCCGAATATTGTTACAATGACGTATTCATTAGACATGTGACGTCATCGTTTGTATATTTTAAGCCCCTATATCTCATCAACAGTGATTTAGATTGGGTTGAAACTTGGTATCGGGGCAGGCCGGGATGTGTTACAAATAAATATTGAGCTGACGTCATAATGACGTCATCTTGTGATTATATATATATTTTATATATGACAAATGCAATATGCCAAAATCAAATTTCCATTTGAATGAGGTTTGTTAGACAAAACGTAAATGCACACAGTTTTGCACAAAACAGAAAAAACATGACCTCAAAAAAAACATCATGCGGAAAAGCCCTATGTTCTGTTGCAAACAGACATAGACCTCTAGTTTTCTTTCTTCTTCTTCTTCTTCTTCTTCTTCTTCTTTTTTCCCAAAACCCCATAGACTTTGTACACGTTTATTCTACACGCCACTTTTGGCATTAATCTTTGTCATTCATCATTCAAAGTTAGCATAAGCATAGCCCCTATAGCAAAGATGTGTCCCGAAGATTGACGTCATGGTGACGTCATCGACTAATTTATTATAGATTTTTGAATATTTAATTTTTCCCATAGACTTTGTACACAGAAATTAAAAAATAATTGTCGATTTTCAAAGGGCATTTTTGACTCTTTGCCAGTAATTCATTTACACCAATCTTTGTCCAAGCAAAGACCCTAATTTAAACAACATTGTGGAATGATGACGTCATGATGACGGCATCCTGTGTTTATTTATAGGCAATTAAATTGTGACACTTTTAATATTTAAAAATGCATAAGAAATCAACCGTACGCGTCCACAGCATTCTGTTGCCGGCAAGTGGTAGAGCAGGTTAAGGTCTTCATTTCATTCAGTGTGCGTGCAATCACGTGACCCTTGCTTCCGGTCGAAAAAGGCCCAAACCGGAAGTGGCTTATTATTTGAAAATGGTAATAGAAATGAACTTGCTTTTAACGGTGTTAGTCTCTTGGACGATAGAATTCTTCATATCATCTACCGATGACGTCATGCAATCTTCGAGCGCCCTCTAGCGACAGGTTGAAAATTAGCAAAAATGTATTTTGAATAGATGTCTGTGGCGAAGTTTGTCGGAATCGCCTAAATATTAGTGTATATAATGACCTTGACCCACTTAAGACGTGTGCGAAGTTTTAGGCAAATGACGTCATCAGACCGGAAGTTATAATAAAAAGACCCTTTTTCATTTGAAAATTCCTGAAAAATCAACCATGGCAGTTTTTATATTTGTTTTTACTTTAATTGTCGATTGAAGGGTAGGTCTAAAACATTTCAAAGTTTCGAGGCGATAAGCGAACTCGAACATACCCTGCGCACGCTTAAAACTTCACGTTGACAATACCTCTGCTTCAAAACATGCACAGGACAGGACGTCCACAATGTACATGTACATGTACATGCATGTACGTTGTACATAGGCACATACATCGTATGTCAGTCAGCCTGCAGCGCACGTGTTGCTGAGGTCAAATCCTGTCCACAGTGACCGTTTTAGCCGATTTTCGGCTAACTTTGACAGATTTTATGTTCATGCATGCGCATAGACAGGGACGTATTATATCACTTTTGGCATTAATCTTTGTCAGATATCATTGAAAGTTGGCATAAGTATAGTCCCTATAGCCAAGATGTGTCCCGAAGAGTGACGTCATGATGACGTCATCAAGTGATTTATTATGGATTTATGAATAATTAATTTTTCTCATAGACTTTGTACACAGCTTTCTCCACAAGTCTTTCCCTATACAACACTGATATATCTTACTGAGTAGTTCTGAACTTCGGCTGAGAATTACTATGAGAAGGAAAAAGAAATCGTTTTTTTTTTACGCCTGTCATTTGATTGAAAATATTCCCAAGAGTTAGAATAGCAAGTAATATTTTATAAAAATGTTTCAGTTTAAAGGAAAATCACTAATTTAAAGGTGCAGTTTTTCTGCTGTGGGATTTTTAACCTATTGACTTTGTACACGTTTTCAAGCCACCATTTTCATAACTTGGCGATCTGGAATTGTCATCAAAGTTACAGCCAAGAAAGACCCTCATACAAAAATTATGCCAAGACTATGACATCATGATGACGTCATCATCAAATGATTTATTATGGATTCATGAATAATTAAGTTTTCTCATAGACTTTGTACACAGCTTTCTCCACAAGTCTTTTCCTATACAACACTGATAAATCTTACTGAGTAGTTCTGAACTTCGGCTGAGAATTATTATGAGAAGGAAAAAGAAATCGTATTTTTTTTACGGCTGTCATTTGATTAAAAAATATTCCCAAGAGTCAGAGTATCAAGTAATATTTGATAAAAATGTTTCAGTTTAAAGGCAAATCACGTATTTAAAGGTGCAGTTTTTCTGCTGTTGGATTTTTAACCCATTGACTTTGTACACGTTTTCAAGGCACCATTTTTATAACTTGGCGATCTGGAATCGTCATCAAAGTTACAGCCAAGGAAGACCCTCATAAAAAAATTATGCCTAGACTATGACGTCACGATGACATCATCACCTAATTTTTTATTGATTTTTGAAAATTTACGTACATATTGTGAAGTCTTATATCTACAGAAATGTAAGTCCGATTGGGTTGAAACTTGGTATGTGGCTATACCAGGATGTGTTATAGATTAAAATGAGGTGACGTCATGATGACGTCATCCTGAGATTTTATATGAATATTTATTTGTTTGGACCTTTTAGCCATATCTCCCGAACGCAACATGCAAAATGCAAAATTCTTTTGACAGATTTTATGTTCATGAATATTCAGCGCATATTATTGATTAATAAAAATCATAATGCGGAAAAGCCCTGTGTTCTGTTTCGACAGACATACAGTTCTAGTTGGCTTTTCCGCATTGTTGCGGAAAAGCCTTTCTTTTTGTTCTGATTTTTTTTTCTTCTTCTTCTTCTTCTTCTTCTTCTTCTTCTTCCTCTTCTTCTTTTTTCCCCAAAACCCCATAGACTTTGTACACGTTTATTCTACACGCCACTTTTGCCCTTAAACTTTGTTGCATATCGTTCAAACTTTGCATAGACATAGTCCATACAGCATAGATGTGTGCGGACGAGCGACGTCATGATGACGTCATCATGGGTCACGTGACGTCATCATTAATATGCATATTACAAAGTCCTATATCTACAGAACTGTCAGTCCGATTGAGTTGAAACTCGGTACGTAGGTAGATCGGGATGTGTTATAGACAAAAATTGAGGTTACGTCATCATGACGTCATCGTGTGATTTTATATAGATTTTTGAATTTTTGGACCTTTAACCCTAACTCCTGGGGCTCTTTTACTAGAAAGTATCCTGAATCCGCCAAAATCCACCAATTTTGTCATGCAAAAATTGCTGGTATCCTGAATCCATCAGAATCCCCCAGTGTAGATTCTGGAGGTATCCTGAATCCGCCAGAATCCACCAGCAAAGTCTTGATGGATTCTGGCGGATTCAGGATACCATGGTGGCATAAAAAAAAATACAGCATGTTTTTCCATAGGGTCTTCAAAATCCATCACCTAAATTTCTGGTGGATTTTGACGGATTCAGGATACCATGCTCGCATGAAAATTGTGATGTGTGTTGTTGCATAGAATCCGTCAAAATACACCAATGCATGGCGACCCCAGCATGGATCAGTACCGAAGTGAATACGTCTCGCGCACAAAATTTGTGTGAAAGACATAGCGCATGTTTCAGCCCGTAAACCATAGATATAGAATGAAAAGACTAGATCGGCAGCGCGTCCACGCGCCCAGTCACTGTGCGATAAATCTCTGCCATTTTGGTTGTCTCTCATAGACGCGCAACAAATGAACGTAAAGTAATGGAGCTAAATGTATCTTTCCTCCAGCACGTGACCTAGCTCAACACGCGCGAAGCAAGAAATGCGCACCGAGTATTTACGCGATGCGCACACATAATTATTAGCGATGCACATGGTGTTCTTTGCGCGAAAACGTGACGAACGCAACGCCGTTTACTATTTGTATCTTCCTCCAGCAAGTGACCCTCCATGCAAGTCCACCCAGTACATGTGTGTACATGTTTGTACAGTACGTGACAGACTTGGCAGGGCTAGTGCCAGCAGTATTTACTTGACCACAAACATTGCAAAAGAGTTAAACTGTTGAGATCCTGAATCCATCAAAGTCCCCAATAGCTCAAAATGGAGGTATCCTGAATCCATCAAAATCCGCCAGTTCCGCTAGGCTTCGAATCCTGAGTCCATCAAAATCCCCCAGTTTGTTCAATATGGAGGTATCCTGAATCCGCCGAAATCCCCCGAAACAGGGGTGGATTTTGATGGATTTAGGTACGTTAGGGTTAAGCCATATCTCACTAACGCAATATGATAAATTCAAAATTCTTTTTGTATTAGGTTCGCTGGGCAATAGATGAAATGCACAAAATTTTGAAAAATGTGTGACGTCATGATGACGTCATCAAACATGCGCTTTTTTGAAACACATATAAGATAATGTCCGATCGTCATGAAACTTGGTGGGTTGGTAGATAATAACACTAGTACACAATATCTTAAATGACGTCACGAAGACGTCAACAGTAGATTTTTTTACGATTTTTTTAATATTGCCAATGTATTCTACTTACAAAATTAAACACTTTCATTAATCCGATTGTTTTCAAACTTTGTACAGACTAAAACCGCAATAAAATAATGAGCACTGCCGAATATTGTTACAGTGACGTAATCATTAGACATTCGACGTCATCGTTTGTATATTTTAAGCCCCTATATCTCATCAACAGTGATTTAGATTGGGTTGAAACTTGGTATGGGGGCAGGCCGGGATGTGTTACAAATAAATATTGAGCTGACGTCATAATGACGTCATCTTGTGATTATATATATATTTTATATATGACAAATGCAATATGCCAAAATCAAATTTCCATTTGAATGAGTTTTGTTAGACAAAACGTAAATGCACACAGTGTTGCACAAAACAGCAAAACATGACCTCAATTTGAAAAAAAAACATAATGTGGAAAAGCCCTATGTTCTGTTGCAAACAGACATAGACCTCTAGTTTTCTTTCTTCTTCTTTTTGTCGCCTCAATCCCATAGACTTTGTGCACGATTTTTCTGCTCACCACTTTTGGCAGAAATCTTTGTCATACATCATTCAAAGTTTGCATAAGCATAGTCCCTATAGCAAAGATGTGTCCCGAAGATTGACGTCATGGTGACGTCATCGACTAATTTATTATAGATTTGTGAATATTTAATTTTTCCCATAGACTTTGTACACAGAAATTTTAAAAAAATTGTCGCTTTTCAAAGGGCATTTTCGACTCTTTGCCAGTAATTCATTTACACCACTCTTTGTCCAAGCAAAGACCCTAATTCAAACAACATTGTGGAATGATGACGTCATGATGACGTCATCCTGTGTTTATTGATAGGCAATTAAATTGTGACACTTTTAATATTTACAAATGCATAAGAAATCAACCGTACGCGTCCGCAGCATTCTGGTGCCGGCAAGCGGTAGAGTAGGTTGAGGTCTTTATTTCATTCAGTGTGCGTGAAATCACGTGACTCTTGCTTCCGGTCGAAAAAGGCCAAAACCGGAAGTGGCTTATTATTTAAAAGTGGTTATAGATATGAACTTGCTTTTAACAGTGTTAGTCTCTTGGCTGATAGTATTCTTTAAATCATCTACCGATGACGTCATGCAATCTTCGAGCGCCCTCTAGCGACAGGTTGAAAATTTTCAAAAATGTATTTTGAATAGATGTCTGTGGCGAAGTTTGTCGGAATCGCCCAAATATTGGTGTATATGATGATCTTGACCCACTTAAGACCTGTGCGAAGTTTTAGGCGTATGACGCCATCAGACCGGAAGTTCCGTTAAAAAGACCTTTTCTTTTTCAAAAATTGCTAACAAATCAATCCGTACAGATATAATCTTCAATTGCCCAGTAAATGATAGCGTAAACATTTGCCTCAACAGTGCCAAGTTCCCAGCTTGTCAAATTGTTCACACAGTTGACGCGACGTCGGCAAAAAATACCCAGACGCAAGTTGCGGTAGAGAGCTGTAAAACATGCACAGGACTTCCACAATGTGTATAGCACATGCACGTACGTTGTACGTACCGTACGCACATACATCGTATGTCAGTCAGCCCGCAGCGCACGTGTTGCTGAGGTCAAATCCTGTTCCCAGTGACCGTTTTAGCCGTTTCTGGGACGTATTATTGATAAAAAAAATCATAATGCGGAAAAGCCCTATGTTCTGTTGCAAACAGACATAGATCTCTAGTTGGCTTTGGGTTTTTTTTGGCTTCTTCTTTTTGTCGCCTAAACCCCATAGACTTTGTACACGATTTTTCTGCCCACCACTTTTGGCATTAATCTTTGTCAGACATCATTCAAAGTTACCATAGGCATAGTCCCTATTGCAAAGATGTGTCCCAAAGAGTGACGTCATGATGACGTCATCAAGTGATTTATTATAGATTTTTGAATATTTAATTTTTCCCATAGAAATTGGAACACAGAAATTTAGAAAAAATTGTCAATTTGCAAAGGGCATTTTTGAGACTCTTTGCCAGTAATTCATTTGCACCAATCTTTGTCCAAGCAAAGACCCTAATTCAAACAACATTATGTAATGATGACGTCATGATGACGTCATCCGGTGTGTATTTATAGGCAATTAAATGTGACACTGTTAATATTTAAAAATGCATAAGAAATCAACCGTATGCGTCCGCAGCATTCTGTTGCTGGCAAGTGGTAGATTAGGTTGAGGTCTTTATTTCATTCTGTGTGCGTGAAATCACGTGACCCTTGCTTCCGGTCGAAAAAGGCCAAAACTGGAAGTGGCTTATTATTTGAAATGGTAATAGATATGAACTTGCTTTTAACGGTGTTAGTCTTTTGGCTAAAAGTATTCTTCAAATCATTTACCAATGACGTCATGCAATCTTCGAGCGCCCTCTAGCGACAGGTTGAAAATTTGCAAAAATGTATTTTGAATAGATGTCTATGGCGAAGTTTGTCGGAATCGCCTAAATATTGGTGTATATGATGACCTTGACCCACTTAAGACGTGTGAGAAGTTTTAGGCGAATGTCGTCATCAGACTGGAAGTTCTAATAAAAAGACTCTTTTTCATTTGAAAATTTCTGAAAAATCAACCATGGCAGTTTTTATATTTGTTTTTACTTTAATTGTTGATTGAAGGGTAGGTCTAAAACATTTCAAAGTTTCGAGGCGATAAGCGAACTCGAACATACCCTGCGCACGCTTAAAACTTCACGTTGACAATACCTCTGCTTCAAAACATGCACAGGACAGGACGTCCACAATGTACATGTACATGTACATGCACGTACGTTGTACATAGGCACATACATCGTATGTCAGTCAGCCTGCAGCGCACGTGTTGCTGAGGTCAAATCCTGTCCACAGTGACCGTTTTAGCCGATTTTCGGCTAACTTTGACAGATTTTATGTTCATGCATGCGCATAGACAGGGACGTATTATAGCACTTTTGGCATTAATCTTTGTCAGATATCATTGAAAGTTGGCATAAGTATAGTCCCTATAGCCAAGATGTGTCCCGAAGAGTGACGTCATGGTGACGTCATCAAGTGATTTATTATGGATTTATGAATAATTAATTTTTCTCATAGACTTTGTACACAGCTTTCTCCACAAGTCTTTCCCTATACAACACTGATATATCTTACTGAGTAGTTCTGAACTTCGGCTGAGAATTACTAGGAGAAGGAAAAAGAAATCTTTTTTTTTTACGGCTGTCATTTGATTGAAAATATTCCCAAGAGTTAGAATAGCAAGTAGTATTTTATAAAAATGTTTCAGTTTAAAGGAAAATCACGCATTTAAAGGTGCAGTTTTTCTGCTGTGGGATTTTTAATCTATTGACTTTTCCCCTTTTTTAAGCCACCATTTTCATAACTTGGCGATCTGGAATCGTCATCAAAGTTACAGCCAAGGAAGACCCTCATACAAAAATTATGCCAAGACTATGACATCATGATGACGTCATCATCAAATGATTTATTATGGATTCATGAATAATTATTTTTTCTCATAGACTTTGTACACAGCTTTTTCCACAAGTCTTTTCCTATACAACACTGATATATCTTACTGAGTACAGTAGTTCTGAACTTCGCCCGAGAATTACTAGGAGAAGGAAAAAGAAATCGTACTTTATTACGTTTGCCATTTGATTGAAAATATTCCCAAGAGTCAGAATATCAAGTAATATTTTATAAAAATGTTCAGTTTAAAGGCAAATCACGTATTTAAAGGTGCAGTTTTTCCGTGTGGGATTTTTAACCCATTGACTTTGTACACGTTTTCAAGCCACCATTTTTATAACTTGGCGATCTGGAATCGTCATCAAAGTTACAGCCAAGGAAGACCCTCATACAAAAATTATGCCAAGACTATGACGTCACGATGACGTCATCACCTAATTTTTTTATTGATTAAATTTGAAAATTTATGTACATATTGTTAAGTCTTATATCTACAGAAATGTAAGTCCGATTGGGTTGAAACTTGGTATGTGGCTATACCAGGATGTGTTATAGATTAAAAATGAGGTGACGTCATGATGACGTCATCCTGAGATTTTATATGAATATTTATTTTTTTGGACCTTTTAGCCATATCTCCCGAACGCAACATGCAAAATGCAAAATTCTTTTTTGCATTTGGTCTGTTATGTAATAGCTATTCGCACAAAACTTGAAAAATGTGTGACGTCATCATGACGTCATCAAAATGTGATTTTTCAAAACTCATATAAGGAAAGGTCCAATTGTCATGAAAATTGGTGGGTAGGTAGTTAATCGTACTAGTATGCAAAGTTCGAAATGACGTCACGATGACTTTAATAAAAAATTTAAAAATAATTGTCGATTTTCAAAGTGCGTTTTCGACTCTTTGCCAGTAATTTATTTAGATCACTCTTTGTCCAAGCAAAGACCTTGTACACACGCACATACATCGTATTGCCGTGGTCAAATCCTGTCCACAGTGACCGTTTTAGCCGATTTTTCGGCTAACTTTGACAGATTTTATGTTCATGCATATTCAGGGCATATTATTGATTACAAAAATCATAATGCGGAAAAGCCCTATGTTCTGTTGCAAACAGACATAGACCTCTAGTTTTGGCTTCTTCTTTTTGTCGCCTAAACCCCATAGACTTTGTGCACGTTTTTTCTGCCCACCACTTTTGGCATTGATCTTTGTCATACATCATTCAAAGTTAGCATAAGCATAGTCCCTATAGCAAAGATGTGTCCCGAAGATTGACGTCATGATGACGTCATCGACTAATTTATTGTAGATTTTTGAATATTTAATTTTTCCTATTGACTTTGTACACAGAAATTTAAAAAAAATTGTCGATTTGCAAAGGGCATTTTTGACTCTTTGCCAGTAATTCATTTACACCAGTCTTTGTCCAAGCAAAGACCCTAATTTAAACAACATTGTGTAATGATGACGTCATGATGACGTCATCAGGTGTGTATTTATAGGCAATTAAATTGTGACACTTTTAATATTCAAAAATGCATAAGAAATCAACCGTACGCGTCCGTAGCATTTTGTTGCCCGCAAGTGGTAGAATAGGTTGAGGTCTTTATTTCATTCTGTGTGCGTGAAATCACGTGACCCTTGCTTCCGGTTGAAAAAGGCCAAAACCGGAAGTGGCTTATTATTTGAAAGTGGTAATAGATATGAACTTGCTTTTAACGGTGCTAGTGTCTTAGCTGATAGTATTCTTCAAATCATCTACCGATGACGTCATGAAATCTTTGAGCGCCCTCTAGCGACAGGTTGAAAATTTTCAAAAATGTATTTTGGATAGATGTTTGTGGCGAAGTTTGTCGGAAGCGCCTAAATATTGGTGTATATGATGACCTTGACCCACGTTAGACGTGTGCAAAGTTTTAGGCGTATGACGTCATCAGACCGGAAGTTATAATGAAAAGATCCTTTTTCTTTTGAAAATTCCTGAAAAATCAACCATGGCAATTTTATATTTGTTTTTACTTTAATTGTCGATTTAAAGGGAAAATACAACATTTGCAAACATCAAAAAATAAAACTACCAAATCATTTTGAAATACCTTGCTGGACTGTTAGTGAATGACAGTGTAAAGCATCCTGTAAAATCATGGCACCTGGTATACTGTCATTTTCAAGAAAAGTGGTATTTTTGTATCAATTTCCAACGCTGATCGGCCGATCAGCGTTGGAAAAAAATGGCTTTTTTTCAAATACTGGCCCCAATTGACCATCGCACTTGTTTGCAATCGATTACAAACCTATGAACGGGTACGAGCCAGCTAGACTGGTTCCCTGACCTTACAATTCCCCAATGTATGTAAACTGCTCTGTTTCTTCTTATATGGAGTCAGGGAACCAGACTAAAGGAAAATGATTGTTTTTCTTGGTTTTTATAGCATTTTCGAACCCAAAACCTCAAAAAAGTCGGTGTAACTATATTTTCTATATATTTCCAACCCCCCAATTCCATCCATTTCTGAAAATTACAGCAAAAGCAAATGATGTATATTCCATTTAAGGGTAGGTCTAAAACATTTCAAAGTTTTGAGGCAATAAGCGAACTCGGACATACCCTGCGCACGCTTAAAACTTCAGGTCTACTTCACTCTACTTACCTGTAGAGCAATACTACTTATGCATATTCCCCCTACCGGCAGGTATTTTCGCTAAGAGTTATATACAATAGCGCCCTCTGGCGCCCTACCCATAATAGCCCGCGGCATGCGTGCCTCGTGAGCGTCCTCTTTTCTCTTAGCGGCAGGTCGGGTAGGACGTGCGTGAAATAGCTCGCTGTTTGCCTCGTCATTTACTACCCTTTTTTGCGTTTAAGAGAAGTATTTAATAAAAGAGTTAGTAATCATTAGTTTGCAGAGTTTCATCATCTTCTTGGTTTTATTTATTTCATAAATATGAAGCGTTTGGGGAGGGCCGATCTGTCACTAACCGGAGGGAATAATTCTCCCACGGGACGGACCGAGTTCTCGGGGGACTCTGCCGTTAATGCTCCGACGTTACCGCAGCAGCAGTCTCTCGTCCGGCACCCTCAGCCACAGTCGGCTGGGGAAGTTGGCAGTTCCGCCGATCAGTTAAGGGGACCTCGGTCACCTTCTCCGGTCAACTCGGGCGGAACACCCAAACTAAAGGCACACTCCGGCAAGGTTCCCCTAAAACATATCTCCTGTGCCGGAGCAAAGCCTAAGAAGGGCCGTCAGGGCAAGCGTGGCTCGGCAACGAGCACCGCTTTGGCACCTAGCCCTCCCCCGATCACGGGGCAGCCCGAGGGGACTAGCCGTCACACTTTGGTGGGCTCTAGTCACCCGTGCCCTCCCGACACAGTGCCGAGCACCACTGGTTGTCGGGATGGGCTATTGCACGGGCTACCGGTCCGTCCAGCGCTCGCTCAGCCCGCGGGGCCTGAGGCGCTGTCGGCCGGGTGCATTATGAGCGATACGGAGCCGGTCGCCCGGGGGGATCCCGGGCCGACGGCCCCCGTGCTAGCTCGCTCAGAGGGACTACTCTCATCATCGGATTTTTTCCGTTGTTCGGGGGTCCCGGTGTCCCAGGTGTCTTCCGATTTTTCCTCGGACACACCTCGGGGCCGTTCTTCTAAGAACAAGAATAAGAAGAAGAAGGCTGCACGTCGATCGTGCCGTTCTTCTTCGGGTTCTGACGACTCCTCTGACCGGTTCCGCCGGGGCAAACGCTCCCGGGGGGAGGACGCGGTTTCTAGAGCAGATTTCCTGCAGGCTTGTCAGTCGATTTCCGATACGCTATCGGCTATGTCGGCAGGCCGCCGGGCGGGCCCTATTGGGGGGCCCCCTGCAGCGGTGGACTACGGCCCACAACCATGAGTCGTTGGGCCCGCATCGCAGTCTTCAGTCACCGGTCACGCTTGGGTGACCCGTGAACAAAGGGACTTACCGCACAGTTAGCCGTGCTCCTGGAGTCTTTATCTGCAGTGAATGCTTCATAGTCGTCATTCATTGGTCACGATTGCGTGGCCCAAGCACAACGAGGTACATGTACAAAAATGAAAAAACACATGTTCATACATGTACATGTATACCACACATGGTTGCGCGCTATACCGGAAGCCCGGCCTACGGCGAACGGGACTTCACATTCGCTGGCCGTGGACCACGGTCGCGTGGTCTAGAGACAACGGGACCTACTGCACACAGTTAGCCGTGCGCCAGGATTCCCGCTTGTGTTTAGTCTTCACCATCTGCATAATATTATGTATATTATCTCCGAGGGTGTTGCCCAGCCACCACCGCGTGGTTCTGTACAACTAGCCCCTCCAGACGGCTCTCAGTCATCGGGGTCATTTTGGCCTTCGCATTCGGCTGATTCATCCGATAATGACGGAGAATCAGACCGGTTACAATGGCTGTCCATCGCGGAAACGAAATTCCGTTTGCTGCAGAGGGACATTACACGGGTACTTAAATTACCCTCTGCCGATGAGCCCCCTCTGCCCGATCACAAGAATTTTCAAATCAAGCGCAGGACGGGCTCCAAATCTAACAATGACAAGGTGTTCCCCATACCTCCGTTGGATCAAATGTGAAACACATCGACAACGGACAAAGTGGTGTCCATTTCTCAGGCGGGAACGGCTTTATTATTTTTCTAATCCGGGCGAGTTTATTGCACAGATCCCACCGCGGCATACGCTACCGGGATGAGGACTCGGTTTTTCGGCCCACTCATTACAAGCCTTGCAATTGTTCTCGGCTTTATTATCGGTCATACATGTACATGTATACGTTTTATACACGTACATGTATTGCCAGGCGGGCACGTTAATGAAACGTCCGTCTTCGTTCAGTTGCGAGCCGTGAACTCTGTAGCCCTCTACATTAATCACGGTTGGGTGATTCAAGGACAATGGGACACGCCGCGCTGTGCTTAGCCGTGCGGCGGTGTTTCTAGCTGTACTGAGATCGCTACATTTTTCATGTACATTGTACATGTGTGCATTACTTGTGTATGTACACTGTCCATTGTCTCCGATGGAGTTGTTCAACAACTGACTGTGGCCGTGTGCAACTCGTCCCTTCAGATGTGTTTTACGGTTCTCGTTTACGGGGTCTATTCGACTCTTGCAGGCATGTTGTGGACCACATTCGAAAGATTGTGCCTGTATTCAAACTGCCTGCTGCTCTTCAAGCAATAATGTGATCATTACCGTTTTCCGTTAGCGAAATTCGGTATTTTGTTGTTGTTGTTGTTGTTGTTGTCACATCTTCCCTCTTCAATGCAGCTAAGCACAAGCTGCCAGCAGTAGAGGGACCCCATTATTCAAGCGGCTCTTCGTAAATAATACTCGCAGAAGCTTGAATACACTTTGCAGTAGAATAATAAAGTGGGTTCGGCGATACGCGTTCAGCCTCCCTCTTTACCCTCATGAAGTACATTAGGTTTAATGTTTTAATCTTGACTCGACAGTCTTAGCGGACGTGTTGACCGCTATTTTCTTTATCAATTTCACAGTCTGCACTCAGTACTCTATAATTTTACACGAGTGCAGACCCTAGCAATCTTGGCCCGCCGGGGTAACATGATTGATGAACTGTTTCTCCCGTCAAAGGGCGCCCGCCAAAGATTCGAGTCCCACCTTTTAAATTTTTAACGGACAAAGATCTTTTCTTTTGCGGTGGATATCGATGTTTACATCCATATTGGTCGATGTCGACTACATGTGGGCCAGCGCAGGTGAAGAACAAACAGTTGTTTGTTTTCTCAACTGCATACCTCTTGAAGTTGGCCCAGATGATTTTGTGTGGCCGTGCTAGCAACATTTGCTGTACGCCATGCCACATAGGATAATGTAACAACGATTTCGATTCGGCTTCTGTTGTTTTGATGATTTCCATAAGTGACCTACCTGACTCATGACGACCTCCACCCATCTGTTTCGTAGGAGCTCGTCAGAGAGACTTTGAGGCTGACATCAATACCATCGGGCCAGCACAGTGTTGCGCCCGTCTTGTATTTCCCTTGGAAAGATGTTGATAAAGACAGACAGGCTACTTATATACACCTTCCTGTCGTCTTCCTCTTATCCCTCGGGTACTTAATCAACTGGAGCAGAAGGATGACAAGGTCCTCTTCTTAACTCCATGTTGACCCCATTGATTGGTTTTCCAGGGTTATAACCATTCCCTTGGTTCAGCAGTTGGGGGTACAAATGTTCTTCCGAGCAGAACAATATTCTGTTCCAGCACAGCTTGGGTTTCCTTCACCCAGCTCCGCAGGAATTTCTCCTGATGTACTGGATGCTGTAATGCTCTCCTGTTCACATCAGACCTTTCTCAAACAAGCTATGGCTTTTACAGCCTGCACTTGAGGGACTTCTAACATGACAGTAGATTACTTAATGTTAGTCAGTTGAACGTCCGTGTCAGTTAACTTAAGGGGATGTTTTAACACCCCTGAATTGCAGGACCTCTTCAACACCTTCTTATCCAAAAGTGTTATAGAGATCTTTAGAGTTCTGTGAACCAGTGAACAATTTCACATCTGTTTCATTGGTTCCTACGGTTGCCTTTTTTCTTTTCTGTTTTGTAAGCAGTTGTTACTTCTTGGTATACATGTAGTAAAGAACTGTTTTCTGTATAATAGAGACGGACCACATCTGATGGGAACCGAGTGTGCCCATCCGATTCCTACGGGAGGATTTTTGTTTTTTAACTAAGAATGTCGGAGTCCTCTTTACCTCCGGACATCTTTGTTCTAGGCATCAAATCATTGTCCATTCCAGATGGAAAATGTTGGTGCCGCTCATGACTTTGGCGTCTGATCCCTAAGGAAGGTTTTTTGAGCTAAGACGGTCGGAGTCCTCTTTGCCTCCGGATGTCTTTGTTCTGGGCATCAAATGATTCTTGTCCGTTTCAGACAGCGAATTTTGGTGCTGATCATGACTTGATGTCTGCTCCCTAAGGAGGGATTTATACTAAGGACTGTCAGAGCCCTCTGGGCCTCCGGACGTCTTTGTTCCGGGCATCAAATCATTCTTGTCCAGACGGAGAATTTTTGGTGCCAATCATGACTTAAACGTCGTACATTAGCTGCACTGGGACGCTTTGAATCGGTCACTTGCAATTACAAATGTAATTGTCACGACAACCCTGCCATACCAACAGGCTTCTCGCGACACGTATTTGTCATGACAACCCTGCCATACAAGCAGGCTTCTCGTGACATGTTTTTTGTCATGACCACCCTGCCATACAGGCAGGCCTTTCATGACATGTATTTATCATGGTGACCCCACCATACCTGCAGGCTTTCATGACAAGATTGCCTGAAGGTTGGCTACGGTCATCCATGAAACCACGGACGTATCAACGGTAGAATCCGTGTGATTGATCCGCATGCACAAAATAAAAGGCAGAGCATGGGAGAACAGTGTTGAGGGCGACTGACTGAGCCCCACCATGTTCTCAAGACATTTTCAGACCGGAGACCTCCCCAGCATTGGTGTCTCCTAACTCTGATTCTTATTGAACTCTGTACATGTACATTGTGCATATTATAGTGTCTATATGTACCATGTCATGATGTTTTGCCTTTCATGATAATTCTTATTTTGTGTGCCCCACCGAACTCTTATGTGTAGGTATCGGTGGGCTGTAATTCATTACGTGTGATTCCCACGGGGATCACATCTCTGTTGGCATGTTGAGGCTACCATTATGACTAATGTCTTTATCATGCCGACCTTTTTGGGCTGCCTTGTCCACCCACATGTGGAGCGACGGGCCCATCCAGGGTTTACGCGTATTGTTACGTGCCCCTGTGAAAGCACAATAGCATCTCGCATGACCCACCTCCTTGACGGTGCTAGTCTATGCATAAGTAGTATTGCTCTACAGGTAAGTAGAGTGAAGTAGACTCCCCCCCCCCCCCCCACAGAAGTGTGGTTGGGGTCTACAAACGAATACTTACCTGTAGAGCATCCCTCCCTCCTACCTCACTCTTCTCGATGCCTTGGGTACTTTGTTGTATTCCGACTTAGCGCTCGAGAAAAGAGGACGCTCACGAGGCACGCATGCCGCGGGGTATTATGGGTAAGGCGCCAGAGGGCGCTATTGTATATAACTCTTAGCGAAAATACCTGCCGGTAGGGGGAATATGCATAAGTAGTATTGCTCTACAGGTAAGTATTCGTTCGTAGACCCCAACCACACTTCTGTGGGGGGGGGGGGGGGAGTTGACAGTACCTCTGCTTTAAAACATGCACAGGACGTCCACAATGTACATGTACATGCACGTACGTTGTACATACACACATACATCGTTTGTCAGTCAGCCTACAGTGCACGTGTGGCTGAGGTCAAATCCTGTCCACAGTGACCGTTTTAGCCGATTCTCGGCTAACTTTGACAGATTTTATGCTCATTCATGCGCATAGTCAGGGATGTATTATTGATAAAAAAAACAATCATAATGCGGAAAAGCCCTGTGTTCTGTTGCAAACAAACAGACATACAGCTCTAGTTATTTTTTTGTTTGTTCCATGCAAAATCCCTTTGACTTTGTACACGATTTTGGTACACACCACTTTTGGCATTGAACTTTGTCATACATCATTCAAATTAAGCATTTGCATTGTCCTTATAGCAAAGTTGTGTCCCGAAGAGTGACGTCATGATTAGGTCATCAGGGGTCACGGTCATCACAAACGTGCATATTTTGAAGTCCTATATCTACAGAACTGTAGGTCCTATTGGGTTGAATTTTGGTATGTGAGTAGACCGGGATGTGTTATAGGTAAAAAATGAGGTGATGTCATGATGACGTCATCATGTGATTTTATATGAATATTTGAGTTTTTGGACCTTTTAGCCATATCTCAAGAACGCAATATGCAAAATTCCAAATTATTTTTGTAATTGGTTTGTTAGGTAATAGTTACTTGCACATGAAAAATGTGTGACGTCATCATGACGTCATCAAAATGCGATTTTTCAAAACACATATAAGGAAAGGTCCGATGGTCATGAAACTTGGTGGGTAGGTAGCTAATGGTACTAGTGTGCAAAGTCCGAAGTGATGTCACGATGACGTGATGGTTTAATTTTTTTTTGATTTTTTTAATATTTATTATCATATTCTGCTTCCAAAATTGCTCTAACGTGCATATTTTGAAGTCCTATATCTACAGAACTGTGTGTCCAATTGGGTTGAAACTTGGTATGTGGGTAGACTGGGATGTGTTATACATGTAGGTAAAAAAAATGAGGTGACGTCATGATGACGTCATCATGCGATTTTATATGAATATTTGAACTTTTGTCCAAAGTGACGTCACGATGACGTCATCGTTTGATTTTTTTAATATTTATAATTATATTCTGCTTCCAAAATTGCACACTTCCGTACATCGGATTGACTTAAAACTTGGTACAAACCAAGACCACAATGACAAAAGTGTTGTCAAGATGACGTCATTGCAAAGTTTGTGTCGTCATGTGATAAAATTATATTAATATGGAATTTTTCTAAGCATTTTAAACAACCTTTTAAGCACTCTAAAACGTGACTGCAAAAGGACCAACAAAGCATAAACATGTTTAAAATGCGAAAAAGCCTCATGTTCTGTTTTCAAACAGACATACAGCTCTAGTTATTATTATTATTATTAAGGGTGCTCAGACAAAGACATGGCCTCTTGACACAATACTGACCTCTACTGTGAAGGAGCACATCAAATGTTGATGCTTTCGTTATTCTTTTTCCTTACATATAGGTCAAGGTGGTATTAAGAAATCAGGGAAGAAATGACAGGAGATGTGTGGTACAGGAGAAACCTATCACAAGGAAACTGATCCAAAATTGTTCAGGATGTAAGTTGCAAAGACTTCATGTGAATCTATCATTAGTTTTTAAGTACCGGTAGTATGTAATTTTAGGTTAATATCAGGAAACTTAATGTTCACACTTAATTCATGTAAACCACTCATGTCACGTCTGTTCACCGTGTACTCAACGGGCATTTAGTGTTTGTATGTCTGGTTTCTGAAGATGATGGATCTTATTTTAGTAGCAGACGATGGCTCGACGATGTCGACGAAAAATATAGACCAGTGCATTATGGTCTGCAAAATAGACCTTAATTCATTGGTTTGTTGAGTTAAAGATGAAAATTGGTTTCATTGTCTAATATTGTCAAATTTGTGAAAAGATTTTATTACTAACGTGAGTCTTTTAATGCCAATTTCTACCAAGATTGCATTTTCCCAGCAACAAAAGCCCCTTTCTAAAATAGAAGGAAGTCAAGCTGATTGTTTGATTGTATTTTTACCACGGGTCTTTCACAAATTTCTTCAAAAATATGGATTTTTAATAGCTGATAATTCTCTTAAACCATTTGTAAATGGTCTGGTGTCCATACCCTCCATTACAGCTACGAACAATTTGATGAGGAGGGAACTAGTCTTGTTAGCTATTGAGAGCTTGGACTATTCGCTGGACTGTTGCATTCAGTCTCAATTCTCCATGTACCAACCTCACCTCACTTTATACACGGTGCACAGTATGCATTTCATCATGTACGCTTTATTGTAAGCTGTACACTCAGAATGGGAGCCCAAAAAAATGAGCCTTACATTTAAACTCAACTTTCACAAAATCTGCTAAAAGAGCCTGATTTAAACTCAGAATACAGGCTTTTGAAAACTGGTAGTTCATTAACTATACACATAACCTTATTATTGGGAAATTGCAATCTTGGGAAAAATGAGGTCAAATCAACAGATATTTTATTTTTAAAGAATCATTGAAAAATACAAAAGTAAGTTAAAATACTTTCAATTTTTCAAATGTCAGATAATAAAAATAGCTCTGAAAATTTCATAAGTTTACAAATGTAATGTATTACAGTATTCTCCTGGTGTACTTTTTGCAAAATTATTCAACGAAAACATTGCGGACATTTTTTCCCTGAAAGGACGTGAAAAAATTCATTCACTTTTTTGCACTTGTGCACAAGCTAATGACGTGTCCATGAACAGACATGATGTGATTTCCATATGCATGTACTGGTAGAGTGTACATTGAGGTTCATGCTGAGTATTGTGCATTAATAAAAATATACATGTACATTTATACCGTACAATTGTATCTTAAAAATCATTAGCATCACCAAGAATCCTTTACTAGTAAAAAACACGATAAGCAATGGAGCTTAGAATATTGTACAGAATTACATGTAATATCTACACCCCAGTCATTTTTCAGTAAAATTAAAAATGTGTCTCCATTGCCTCAGCGGGTATTTATTTCCACATGTACATGTATCATTGATTTCAATGTATTTGAAGATAATAAAAGACTTTTTATGGGTTTTCATGTAATATTTGTTAATTTTTGTGATCTACTGTTTTAATACAGGCTCAGGAGATCACAAACATGAATGTTTAACCGTTTTAACACTGGACTTTGTGAGATTCACCAAGACATGCAATGTCAAAATCCGCATGGGTAAACTGTTACCACACTGCCTGCTTTTGGGCTTTTGACTAGGAAAGTTGAGAGCATGGCTGAAGTATTCAATCTGGGCTTAAAGCTACAGTCCATCATTTGCAGCTATCCAACAAGTAAATGACGCAATTATTGTTGAAAAACATACTTGGTTGAAAGATAGTAAGGGGACTACACTTCCTGTGAAATTATTCTTTCTGGCAAGCTGTCATTTTAAAGAAATCAACAAAAGAAGGCCTTTCCAATCGTGCGTCTAAGATGCACTGTTGGAAATTTCTGTTAGTAGTTCGTTTTTTTATTCGGCGAAGCGCGCCCAAGTTTTGGCATGATGCACACGTGCGCGGTTGCTATAATTCGTTGGATCAGTGCACGACATCGCGTAGCTGCAATCGACTCAGTGAGAATGTGTCTCAGATGCTGAATTCAGGCCCAATTCAAAACATGATTCAGCAACTTGTGATTTGAAATCAAGATCCTAGAATGCATTTTTTCTTAGAATATACAGCTGGAGCTGAGCTGAAACTTCATCAAGTTAGTTGTTCAGCACTCTTCTTTAGATTTGAGCACTTTTGTTGCTTCGAACG
The DNA here is from genome assembly GCF_015706575.1 of Patiria miniata. NCBI lineage: Eukaryota > Metazoa > Echinodermata > Asteroidea > Valvatida > Asterinidae > Patiria > Patiria miniata. The sequence goes on from NW_024037049.1 coordinate 2,035,325, forward strand.
AGCAAAATGCAGAAATTACAAATGATGGACTATACCTTTAAACACTGGTTGGCCTAAAATGGCAAAAATAATCATCGTCTGAGTTTTACCTCCCTATGTGGAAACAGATTTCTCCAAAGCTGTCTTGATTATCTTGATTATACACATTCGAGGGTCAATCTCACAGATTTTCTTCAAATTTCAATGCTTCAATTATTTGGTCGTATGAGAAGATTCGAAAACCAAAATTATAATGTTTTGGATCACGCAGTTTTGAGTTACAGGTCATTGAACTTTCGACCTTACAATTGTTCACTACAACTTTGGATGTCTATATCGCTGGTAAGGAATGTCTTACAAAAAGGATTTTTATTTTAAAATAAAGCTCTTTACATGGGACATCATCTAGTTTGCAAATAAAAAAGGATCAATTATTTTAGCGTGTGGTCAAGCAAAATAAACTTTAACCTTTGACCTGGTACTGGCCACAAAATTAACCTTTTGAAATTTTGTCCATAAGGGGCTTCAGGTGTACTCATTGTGCTTGTGGAGTATAACAGTTGGATCTCAAGGGGTTAAGTTGGAATGTAAGTTTATATGAGAGCAGTACCTAAAAAATGCATTAAAATGTGCACCTTTGTACGGGTACAGTGGAACGTCGCTATACCGAACGCCGTTATACAGAACATTCGGCTGTATCGAACATCGTCCTTGGCTCCCGATTTTGGTGAACAAAACCAACCGAACATTGATGTTAAAAAATGTCAACAGAAGAGTGACAAGTGGCTATTATTTCCTGAATAAATAGAATGGGAAAGCCACCCATTGCTGTAGGTAGTATACATAATTCAATAGTCCGCACATGTTCAAAAATCGTCTTTCAGTTAGTACCCGAGCACCACCAGCTTCAAATTGATACCGAACGATCTCTATTTATACAAACCTTTTCTGTGGATCCCGTGATGTTCATTATTATAATAGCGCCGTTCCACTGTATATAAATGTATGCATACTTAAAAAACTGTAAATACTGTATAGCATACAGTTTAATCCGTCTAAACCCCTTGAGATCCCATTTTTATATTTAATAAGCACAATTAGTACACCCGAGGCTTTTTTTGTACAAAATTTAAACATTTTAATTTTGCAGTCGCACGAGGTCAAAGGCTACATTGATTTTGCTTTTACCTCACAGTGAAATTTCAAAGTTGTTCTTTTTCATGGCAAACTATTATTTTAAGAGTTTCAATTACTATTTACTATATGTCAAAATTTAAATGACCTCTGTATCTCCAAAACCGCATGACACAACGCATTCAAATTTGGGAACGTTTTCATATGACCAAAGAGTTAAGCAAATTTGAGGAGATTGACCTGGGAAGGTGTGTTGATTTGAATGACCCCAAAGGTAAATCCATCATTAATGAAATTTAAATTATGAGCAAAAGTGCTTTTCTTACAACTTCTGTTAACTTTGTGTGTGCAAATTTGTTTCTGCATTCAATAGGAGACATCGAATAGGGTCCCCAATTCCCTAGAGGTCCCTAATTTGGATTTGTGTACAAAACATATGGGAGGTCTTCCTAAAAAATTAAAGTACAAACAAAAGAGGGACAATAGGGGTCCCCGAAATACACGCTTGTGCGCGTTTGTTGATGGTGTAAATCAAGGACACACATGTGCAACATCATCAGTGAATTGTGGATAGGAACCAAATCGAGGACGACCTCGATTAGAAAACATGTACAAACCACCCATGTTTGTTTTACATACGCTATGTGGATATTGTTTGTTTTCGTGTAATTAAGAAAACTTGGTACAAAAAATAACTTTACTTAGAACTGTGAAAACTCTTTCAACCCCAAATTTGTCTCTTTATTTCCTTGAATGTTTCTCTTTATTCTGCGACAGGTAACCCTAACCCTAAAATGCCTCTAAACCTGTTTCCAGAGAGGGCGAAACGTTATGTGGACACAGCTTAGTCCACATAACGTCAACACACCCTGCATTATGTCGACATCTTTTGTTCACATGTCAACACAGTGACTGTAAGACAAACTCAATGAGAGCTGTTGTGAAAAAGTACAAACAAAGGAAAAGGGAAGAGGAATAAAAGAAAATCCTTGATTTACACCATAAACAAATCTGTGTTCATGTAAGTGTAAATGTATTGTTTCTTAAAATGTTTTCTTTTGTTAGTGTTGGTTTTGTACATGTATGTAATGTCCACAATAAATGAAACTATTCGGTCTTTGCCTGTTCATCTGTAAGATGGTGTCGATGTTTTATATTTTTCAATCTATAGATCTGTTCAGTTTTCAGGGTTTGCTTCAATCTGAGCATGTATGACACATATGAACATTCAAAGGAGACATCTGACTTTAAGTTACTTGCTTGCACAATGAGAAAAAAAAACCTTGTTGATTTTGCATTGTGCTGAAAATGTTTTACCATACAAACTACATGTTCTATTTAGTCACAGGGAGTAGGCCTAAGTGATTTTGTCACAATGCACGTACATACGTACCGGTATTTTGACAAAATCCTTTATGGGCTCCTTGCACCAACATAAAAGTAAGAGGGCGTTTTTTCATTACCACTTTCGATAACCCCCGTGGGCGGGACATGCCGCGTGTGCGTACTACCGTACCGGTGTCACATGAAAATCAGACTCTATGAAAATCGGACTCTTTCCCTTTTATTAGTTAAACCCTCTCACGTGACCGGTCCCTCTCCTATCTATGCATGAGCATGCGCAATACCACCAAAGAGTCCGTATTTCGTAAAACCTAAATTCATGCTACACCGGTACCATAGATATCTATGACCGGTATATGTAGTTCGTGCGCGTTTATCGCAAAGTACACACTACTTATTATATTCTGAATGTGCACAAAGCCATAGTGTCTTTGCATGAGTGTCGGGCGTCCCAGACAGTGCGTTGCCTAGAGAGTCAAGTCAGAATTGCTTTAAGTCGGTATCTTAAAAAAAAAAAAAGTAGCGAAAATCACTTAGTTTACGCCTTTCCAGATGCCCAACAAGGTACACTTCAGCGTGCGTTCCACTTCAGTGCCGTATAACAATGCGCACACACTGTATGTACATTATACAACACGCGTATTACCCCTAGAACTATGGGTATTACTTGTAATACCCATAGATAGGCATATCAACGCAAACATGCTGTATAATACATAGCCTTGGTCAAGGCGCTAGTTGCACTTGTACGCATGCGCATACTATCATTTCGCTTGTACCGTACCCCCCGCGGCGCAAACCGAAAATCATCGCTGGATCATATGCGTGCACGTTTCTAGTGTCAGGTTGGCTCAGTGCGGAAAGGGCATATTTTTCATCATTTTGGCAAAAAAACCCACAAAATCCAGCGATGTTTGCTCTGCGCATATTACGTGAGTATGTCATGAGGTGTAGTACGGAGTTTGGGGGCAAACTGTGCAGCGGTTCTGTGGGAAATGTCTCCATTTTGATGGACGTTTTTGTACTTAATTAGTGTTTTGTGCTGAAAACGATTTTGCGGGGTTCTTAATCTGCTCCTCACCATGGGATGCGTGTGCGTTCTCCGCGAAACTTTGGATGCGCGAATACGCAGACAACGCTGATTGCGTGTTAGGAATATTATCAAAACAATCTGCGCGCGTTTTTAAGAATAAAAACGCTCATTACCTGAAATACTGTGAAATGATTGGCTTCTACCGAAATCGATAGAAGCCAATCACATCGAGAATTAATTTCCATAGACTGTGTACAAACGTGGAACAAACCAGCGCGTACGCTTGGCAGATTGACCAAGTCTGGGCTGCTGCCAACCTCTTGCCCCATGGGTACGATCTTGCAGTGCCATGTTGTTTCCCATCATGCCTTGCGAGTGTAAGTGTAACCCGGAAAAATGGCACAAGATCAAAAATAAAGAAATACCTAGAAAAATCTGAACCGTGGGGACTCGCTTCTCTTCGGATCAACAAGAAAAAGTAAACAGGAATCTTTTAGGGAGGAATCGCGAGATAATCCTAAGAATAGAGACAACCAAGGCAGTGTTTAGATTTCCACTTCAACAAAAAAAAACCCAAAGAAAAATTTATTTCATGAAAGAATTATCTAAAGAGGCAATTTCTACAAAGCAACAATGTAGGGAACAAAAGGAATCAAAATATTAAATTGTATATTGAAGACCTTCATGAAAACAGATGGAAATATAATCTAATAATCAAAACTCCTTGTTCAAGTTAAAAAAGTTAAATTTGAGGTACACCACTTTTGAAAGCCAGACCCACTGTGACCTAGACCTGAAAAAATCCAATCCTTTACAGTTTAAAACAACAACCAAATATAAGTAGCAATGTCAAAAAGAAAAAGAATCTAGAACAAAGTAACCAAAAAAACCAACAACAGTGTTCAAAGAAAGTCATAAATCAAAAACACTCAAGCTTAAACAAAAAGAAAAGAAAACAAGAATATTCCAATTAAGCATCATATCAACAAAATGTGTGACAATACAGTAAAACATAATAATGTAAATAAACGGATAGTAAGTTTTGTTCTACACACAACTAATAAAGTTAAGCACCAATAAAGTTAATGTGAAACACCTGTCAACCCTGAACTAGAGATTGGCTACAGTAATTGAGACTAAAGCCAACAAAAAAAAGTCTCCGGTTTCTGGTATGCGCGCGCGTCGCCGTAGCCATGCGCGTCAGCAAAATGAAATTTTTTTTTTTCAATGAAAGATGATGTCTCAAAACCGCCACACTCACTGGTTTGACGGATCCTGTTGCTGCACAATTTTAACGTCCCATAATATTTGCACTAAGTTTAGTCGGGCACCATTTGCAGTCATCAGCCGACATTTGAAGCAAAAAAATCAGGTAAAAAAAAAAAAAAAGCCGCGTCGCCGCACCACTTTTTGGACAAGCTCCATACCAGAAACCGGAGACTTTTTTTTTTGGCCTAAGAGTGATATACTGCAAAAATACACTGCACCCGATTTGACCAATAGACAGGTCACAGAGTTCAAAAATTGTCACAGAACCACAAGCCAAAATTTTTTTTTTACCCACCGAGTTCAAGCTATAAATCTTAAATTTTTAACCTTCTGAGTTAAGTTGCCATAGAGCAGTAGAGCTTAATTCTTAACCTTGTCCTGACCTGAACGGTGAACTCAAAGTTTCCTGAACACAGAGTTAATTTATCCATCTGTCTTATTCTTAACAGAAATACTTATTTGACATAAACTACATTGCTATCCTATACAAGCTATTGTAAAAATTCTAAGAGTTCTCAACAACTGTCTTGCATAATAAAAACAAGGCGAACAAAACCGTAAAGGCCTAAACACTTGATCAAATAATTTCTAGAAATGAGTAAACTACCATACAACTATTCTAAAAAAAATCTCTTTAAATCTAAGTACAGGGAAACATATGAAACTCTTCTTACACACACACACACACCCACCCATACTTACACGAAGGCATATATGGGGTACCAGATTGTGGGGTACCGATGTAAGTACAATTGCTCCTTGTGGGCCATGAATATGGGGTCCTCAATTATTCCCCACAAGGATTATCAGTGTTTCAAAAACACAAAATACCCCACAAAGTTCCGAGTCAACAAAACTGTGCTTGAACAAGAAACTCTTTAATAAATGAAACATTGAAAACCTTAAGTACAAAAACTATGCTTGTACAAGCATGGAGGAATTCCTCCATGGTACAAGAAACTCTTTAATAAATGAAACATTGAAAACCTTAAAAGTACAAAAACTGTGCTTGAACAAGAAACTCTTTAATAAATGAAACATTGAAAACCTTAAGTACAAAAACTATGCTTGTACAAGCATGGAGGAATTCCTCCATGGTACAAGAAACTCTTTAATAAATGAAACATTGAAAACCTTAAAAGTACAAAAACTGTGCTTGAACAAGAAACTCTTTAATAAATGAAACATTGAAAACCTTAAGTACAAAAACTATGCTTGTACAAGCATGGAGGAATTCCTCCATGGTACAAGAAACTCTTTAATAAATGAAACATTGAAAACCTTTAAAGTACAAAAACTATGCTTGTACAAGAACATCTTTAATAAATGCAACAGTGAAAACCTTAAAAACACGAAACTTTATGCTCGGCCAAAAAAAAAGTTTTGCTTCCGGTTTACCCGACCAACCCTATTCGAACAGCCTCGGGGCTATTTTTTTCAGGAAAAAAGGACCCTCCCCCCCCCAAAAAAAAACCACCCACCCACAACATAAATTAGGCCCCTACTACCTTTAACCTTTAAACCTCAACTACACGTAAGCTGTGTGCAAAAGAAATTCCCTACCTACCTACCTACACATTTTCAAATACCGTGTAATAATGAATCGGAAACATAACTATTTTTGTGGCCTTGTACAAGAAACTCTTTAATAAATACAACAGTGAAAAATGAAATAAAAATACAAAATTTTGAAATTTCTGGTAAAGTTCTAGGAATGGATGCATGCAGCTGTGGTGCTTTGCCCAACTTCTCGTTCAGGAATCCCTTTGGTTCAGGAAAGAACTGAATCGTTCAATACGTGACTTAAAAGCATCCACAATGTCTGACCAGTCAATATCCAATAACAACACATACTGTTGGGAAATGGCATGACATTAAATCATTCAATTTAAAAGAAAAAGATGCCATATAGACCTATTGGTTTATTTTGCATGTTCGATTGAGCAAGCTGCGTCAAAGGCAACAAGACTACAAGTTATTAAAAATGCACACATCTGGTCCGTTTTCCAAACCCCAGCTTAGGCTCCATCACTATTGCCAAACTGCATGAACGAAGCCAAAGCGGAGACGAAGCTGGGGTTTGGAAAACGGCCACTGTGTTCCAGAAGATAAACAAAGGGATAGTTTGGAGGCCAAGTTGCATATAATCTGCGAATGTCTAGCTTGGGCAAATCATCCTAAATTTCATGAACATTGTGTCCATTTTGTGCCTGAAATTATACCAGTATTGCATGAATATTGATCAATCAAGGAACGTCCGCCACCTGTTTAACTTACCATCCCATGGTATGTAAAGAATTACAATGTATTTTTGTGTGTGCGCGTTTCCAGTCTACTGTTCTTTTTCTCTTTTGATGTGCCGGTGTAGCATAAATTTAAGACTCTATGAAATACGGCCTCATTGGTAGTATTACGCATGCTTAATTAAGTGATGATCAGGATAATTAGGAGAGTGACCGGCACGTGAGAGGGTTTAACCAATAATAGGGAAAATGGGTCAGATTTTCACTGGAGTCTTTTTTTCATATCATACCATTACCAACACGTAAATTTGGCTGTATTAATCTAAAGCTATAAAAACAGTAAATACACCACGTGAATTTCCCGCTCGTTTTTTTTTTTCCGGTTATTTTCGGTTTATTTCTTCTTTTTTCACAACATAGCTTACCTGACCCGACCCAAACCAAAAATCCCAAAGCAAAACCGAACCGAAACCGACCCGACCCGACTTAAATGATGAAAAAAACGTCCCGACTTGACTGAAATGATGGAAAAACCGACCCGACTCGACTGAAATGATGGAAAAACTGACACGACCCGACTGAAATGATGGAAAAACCGACCTGACCCGACTGAAATGATGGAAAAACCGACCTGACCCGACTGAAATGATGGAAAAACCGACACGACCCGACTGAAATGATGGAAAAACTGACACGACCCGACTGAAATGATGAAAAAAAACGACACGACACGACTGAAATGATGGAAAACCGACACGACCCGACCCCGTCAGTTTCGAGTTGGGTCGGTATCGGTTCTGTTTTGCACATTACTTGCCAGTGTGTCTGCATGGAGTCCAATTCTCTGTGTACTGGACTAAGGTCCAAATTCTACATAAAATTGGCAGCAGGTAACGTTTACTTTAAGCTATAGATTTGGATACAGTCATAGCGACTAGGCCTAGAAACAGCCCTGTTGCAGCACTGCCATGTTTGAAAATGGCCACAGTAAGAAATTACTTCACCATCAAGAAAAGATTTTGCCATTTCTTACAGTAAATGTTCCACCAAGAAATGCATCGAGATGTTACAATTATTACCTTTTCACTATGGAAATCAACTTCAATTTCTTTGTTTTACAAACGCCCATATTAAACTCTTAAAACCTGCAGTATCTATTGGTTGTCCACTTCATCTTCTAAATGAAAGTCGTAACATTTTAATTGGTACACCAAAGCAAAGTAAAATTGTTGACACGATATGGCTTACACAAAAATAAGAAAAAAACATGTACCCATATAAAAAAACTTTCACTGGGTATTCCAACATCATAATTTGTTCCTTCATCCTCATGCCATGCATAAATGGACAATAACAGTCTGTGTTTGCACTTCAATCAAGTGCAACCTGCAAAATATGGACAGAAATGATCCTATTTGATACATGTATAAAATAGGGACATTTGCTGTAATGTGGAATAAATGTTAAAGTTAACATTTTTCAACTGCAACAAGGATATACTATGCAACTCTATGAATGTTTCAGTTCTTTTCTTTGTCCCGTTCGATGCCACATAGAATAGTTTTCACCTTGTACTTAACATCCCTCCACGACCGCTGATTGAGAGCAGGATGCATTTTTTCCATGCATGCTTCACACTCACTTTTACCAGGAACTCTGTGACACTTTATTATTTCGTGTAGTCCTGTCCAAACAGCCGAAGTTTCGGATTTGCTCCATGGCCTTCGAGATTTGGGAGCAGTGCCTGAAAGAAAAATCAATGCACACTGCAACTGAGAACTCGGGCAAGATTACACAACACAAAGTGGCTTTAATAAACAGATGGCTTTTGCTAGTTTTGTTCACTGCATAAAATACGCCATTTGTGTGCAAGGATTGAATAATCCAATGTTCACATTCCACATTTAAATTGTAGCCTTTAATAGTTTTGCTATTTCAATGGTCTCATAGACTGCTAGCTATTTGACCATCTCGATATATACATGTATAGACTGGGTTGAAACTGGTTACTGCAATCTGCCTTGTTGCTCAAATGGTATAAGGAGAATGAGTTAAACCAACCATTGGACTTTCCTGTTGGCCTGGGACCTGGTTCTGGAGACTGCATCGGGCTGGACACTGCAGAGGCACGGACATCTGTCACATCTCCAGTGCGTTGTTTCTTCCTGGTGTGCGTTGTGGACCCTGCTGCTGCTTTGGAAGTACCGACAAAGCAAATATATATTATACAGCAAAGCAAAATGTTTTAATGTGTTTTAGAAGATATATCATTAGCCACACCTTCCTGTTTTGGTAGTTTTGGTATTATCTGCAAAGTCGCGTAACAAACAATCCATTACATTGTCTTGTACACAGCAGTAACCCCCAGCATGCTGTTCGATTTGCTTCCATCAAACAGATTCCGTTGTTATTTGAGTTCCACTCAGGTACTGCAATTCGTCATGTGAGTGACCACTTAGGTCTATCCAAATTTGTTTGTAAAACAAGAAATAATCTAGTGCATTAGATCACTTTGATCTGAAATTACTAGTTTGCAACTTAATTAACATATGTCACAAATCAGTATTTTGTGAGATGGTTTCAAACAGGCCTGCAGTACGGTAGCTTTCAAAAAGATAAGCTTTTTGCCATTTCTGTGTCTTGAGCCTTTACGTATTCTACCCCCTTTAAAGTGTAGCACCAGTACTCAAATACAGTAGCGAGAATGAGTTAATTAAACCAACCATTGGACTCTCCTGTTGGCCTGGGACCTGGTTCTGGAGACTGCATCGGGCTGGACACTGCAGAGGCACGGACATCTGTCACATCTCCAGTGCCTCGTTTCTTCCTGGTGTGCGTTGTGGACCCTGCTGCTGCTTCGGAAGTACCGACTGGATTATACAATGTACAGCAACAGATTAACAATTGTGCATCAGCAGAAAACAATTACGTTTTAGTTGTATTACATGCCCATTTGTAAATTGTTTGCACTAGGTTGGTCTGCAAATCTTTTTGACAGCAGATGTTGCGGTAATGAGTTGCTTCTTCTTATGTGCTGGGCTGTTGCATTATACCAACATTTCTGGAGGAAAACCAGTAGTACACCCAAGGAAAAACAAACAAACAGTCATGTACATTATGCATGTATACAGCAAAAGGGGATTTTTCTCAGTAGGGCACTGTGTACAAAAACTAAAGAGGTATGTGTTTATAATGTTAAACACAAAGACACAATGGGACGTCCTTAGTTTGAGCCCATATACACAATTATTTGCACATGTATGTATGTTCACTGCAGTGATGAGCCAAGCATTAATTCAATTCCTGAACCAGCTATTTACACTTGGTAGTTCTTGGCAAAGCAATTTAGCAAGAAGTGAATCAATAATGCAAGAACATCACCCATTTCCAAACACAAATAATGGTTCTGGGCATTCAATATTAGAAACGGTTGTAACGGAAGTATGTACCTTGAGCTTCTTCAGTGTCTGAATCCATATCTGGCACAGGAATGTCTGTAAGCAAAATAGTGAACAAAAAAACCCCCAGAATAATAAGTTTACAAAATATACATTCAAAAACTTATGCATAAAATATGCATGCTAGATTCCATCAAAACACCTGCAGCTACATGTATGACTGGGCATGGAAAAATACGGAACAATTCATAACTTTGAGTGTCAACACTAATATCAATCATGTGGCATACACAACATCAAGTGACGCGGCAGTGATGAATTAAATCAATTATCAGGAAAACAAAGCTTGTGTACATGTACTATGAATTTAGTCAAAATTTACTGACAGGTTTGTTTGCAACTTTCCAATGATGGAATGCAGCTGTTATTTTATATTTACTTGGGGATAATTAGGAGAAAAGTAGGAGATACGCATTCTGATCACTAGGTAAATCTTAAATTGTCTAAGCTCCACATGTATCTAAAATGATTGAAAACTTAATGAGCAATTCTAGTTATGAGCTGTTGCAAAAAATGAATGCAAAGTTGAGGTCGGTGGCATGACAGTATAAGGTGCAGGGTCTTCATCAGAGGTTAAATTCAAGACCCTGATGTAGACTCTGCAAGGGGTAAACATTAGGCTACTGACTACAACCTCTAAAGCTTGAATATGTGACACTCACCATCAAGATCTATTTCGTCCAGGGACTTCCCCACAAACTTCCCTACATTGCCACTGTCAATGGCCAACATAAGTTTGGCTACTTTTGTCAGTTCGATAGTGGGTGCAGAGAGACGATAGTAGTCTCTGTGAACATTGATGCTGTGTCCAAGATGGTCTGCTAACCAATCCAACTGAGAGTCCTTGAGGTTGAGGATCTGGCTGACTGTTGCTGTATACTTTCGCATTTTTGTGGTGCGAATTAGATGCGGTTTCTGCAAATTGGCTTCCTTAGTGAGTTCTCGCAGACTATCACAGGCTCGTAGGTTGGTGTTACAGCCAGGTCGAGCAAAGAAGTATGGATTCTCTTTGGGTACCCCACAAACATCACGACAAGTTGTCAGCTGATCCATCGCTGCCTTGGTCTCTGCCGGAATCAGAATGGGTACTTTCCTCCCGCGTTTACCACGTGTATACACCATATCCAATTCCTGCATTAGGTGGCGTTCAAGAGGCGTCAGATACTGCTTTATGTCGGAGATACTTGCTGCATCCCAGTTGGGCCGACTTGTATACGACTTGAGACTACATGAAAAAAAAGAGGTTTTTTTTAAGTACATGTTAAAGTGTAATAATAGGGTTTAAAAAGATTTTAACATTTGCTTGGTGGAAAGACAATATACACTAGTTAGAGGTTTGTGGATGCACAATGTGTTTCATCTCTTTTATGGTTACATGTATGTGTGGCTCTGAAAAGAACCAGGTTTACTCAACATATATCAAACATATGTATGCTCTGTTTGCATTCAGGAAACTGAAGATGGATAGAGCATACTGTTTGACATGTCGAGTAAATGTGGCCAGTTCTTCTCAGAACCACATACATGTATACTCACCAAAGAGATCAACAAACCTCTAGTGTAATGGGGTTGAAATACATTTTTATTGCCAATTTCATAACCAATTCACAATGAACAGGCATACATCATTGATTCTAGTAGGGTTGGTGCACCATCTGATATTTTTTTTAACTGACAAACATAGCTGGGCACATTTATCGTTACATGTTTTCAGTGGTGGCTGACATGTCCACTATTAAGTACTCAATGTTGGCAACACCCCGATGAAATTATCAGCTAAACCATAATGCATAAAAGATGTCAAGCAGGAAAAGTGTATTATTACCACAGAGAGAAAATTGGGTATTGACTCCAAGATGTTTGTGACTATTAAACATTTTAGGAAGTTGATAAAGAAGAGCAAATATGAGCAAGTCCTTGTGACATTAACACAACTTACGCAAGCTGCTCTGTTTCGCCTGTTCTTCGTTTGTTGAAGGTTGTGAGTCGAGCAAGGACTAACTCACTACATCTCCGAAAATTCACGGCAGATGCTCGTTGTTCCAGGTTCACTGTTGCTTTCTCGATGTTTTCTTGCAGGAATGATGTGAACATTTTTACATCATCAGATTCAGGAAGCTCTGTAACCTTGTTATACTTGCGCTGAGAAATTTTGCCAAGGACTTCTGATGAGATCTGCTCGGCCCATTCAGCTTCTTTGAGCTTAAGGAAACACTTGGCCTCCTGCTCAGCTTTCTTGTCTCCTCTTCTCAGGGCTGAACACCTTTTGATTGCCGCCAATTTGGAAAGAGTGTGGCCCAGTTTTAAGGCAACTGAAGGTCGCTCAATTTCATCAGTCTGGCCTGATGTCAAGCGCACACCACGTACCACAGTGTCAAACTTCTGGGGCTCAATAAAGTCATCTACTAAAGCATTTGACTGTGTGATCTCATGTAGATTGATCATAAGCCTTGCAACCAGTCGCATTTCTTGAGCAACATAATGCCTTCTTCTCTGCGGGTCCATCCCAAAAGTGCGACTATGTGCATTTCCCAGCTGAATTATTAGGGGATCTTGCTTCACCACTTGGGATATCTTGTCCTGCTTCATTCCTACTAGAACAGTTTTCACCAATGGGGATGCTTCTGCGAAATCATTCATGAGTAGACAACTTTCAAGCTTTACATTTCTGAAACTGTCTTCGGTGTCTATTTCACTTTCCTTGGCAATGCAGTAGTACTTCATGTGCTTTCGAAAGTCACTGATGCGATAAAACCCCAAGCAATCTGGGCAGGGCCCATAGTCTGTGCTGTCACTACCATCATCTGAAGGTCTTCTAACCATTATGAGCTCTCCTTGCTTCAATTCCTTGACCATTTTGTTGTGGTAATAATTTCCACGATTTCGCAAAAGTTCAAAAGCTTTGGCCCTCTCTGTGGTTTTAACTTCCATAGATGCAATCCTTTTCACTTCTTCTTCATCTTTGTGAGCATGTAGTAAGTGCTTGCTGATTTTTGTTACAAGTTTAGAACAGAAAAAGCAAGCCTGACGTTTGTTGTAAACTCTCTGTTTTGTTTCTTTACTTCTTGAGACAGGGGGGAAATATATCGTATCTCTATCAGGAGGGATTTTGGATTCATCAGAAAAGTGCATGTCATCATCTGAAACACACAGAGATTCGTCACTACCATCAGGGGTGTTGCCATCACCATGTCCATCAGAAGAGTTCTCATCAGGAACTGTCGAGCCATCAAGACAAGAACCAACAGGACAGGCCCTATCAGTAACTGGCAAACATGAAGATGGTGAATTTCTCGCACTGGCATGTGATGCAATGCCACTTTCAATGTGAGCAGTACTACTAGCCCTTTCCCCTTTGCCATTTGGACAGTTTTGCAGTACACAAGAATCAACAAGCTTAGAAGAATCTCCATTTGCCTGAGAATTATTGTCATCACAAGCAGTGTTTTCCCCCGACACAGAAATCAAGTGTTGACAATCTCCAGCACTGTCATTTTGCATACTCGCCAACAAAGACATGACGTCACAACTTACGAACTGTGCCACACCATCAGCAGCAGGTGACATGGCCATGTCTGCATGAGCAACTTCTGTCCCAAGTTCTTGAGGGGTAGAGCATGATGAATTGAGGTATGTTTCATTGTACAGAAATACAGGAACTGTGGCTCTGTTTGAAGTTTCCATCAATGGTTTTCTCGAGTTGCACGGTAGTGGAATGATGAAAGAGATCTCTGAACTTGTATCAGAGTCCTCTACATATGACTTGTTTGGAGAAACATCAGCAGGGCATTCCCTTTTGTCACTGGCTACGGAGTCCTTAGTAGCCTGAGCGTCAGCACAGTATTCCATGTGGCCATCGGCTGTAAAGTTCCTGTTAACCCAGGTGTCAATCAGCAAGACATCACCATTGGCTGCAGAGTCCCTAGATGCCTGAGTGTCAGCAGGGTAATCCAAGTGACCATACACTGCAGTGTCCCCAGTAGCCCGAGTATCAATAAGACTTTTCATGTGGCCATCGGCTGCAGAGTCACCAGAAGCCTGAGTCTCAGCAGGGCATTCCATGTGGCCATCGGCTGCAGAGTCACCAGAAGCCTGAGTTTCAGCAGGGCATTTCATGTGGCCATCGGCTGCAGAGTCACCAGAAGCCTGAGTTTCAGCAGGGCATTCCAAGTGGCCATCAGCTGCAGAGTCACCAGAAGCCTGAGTTTCAGCAGGGCATTCCAAGTGGCCATCGGCTGCAGAGTCACCAGAAGCCTGAGTTTCAGCAGGGCATTCCATGTGGCCATCGGCTGCAGAGTCACCAGAAGCCTGAGTTTCAGCAGGGCATTCCATGTGGCCATCGGCTGCAGAGTCACCAGAAGCCTGAGTTTCAGCAGGGCATTCCATGTGACCATCGGCTGCAGAGTCACCAGAAGCCTGAGTTTCAGCAGGGCATTTCATGTGACCATCGGCTGCAGAGTCACCAGAAGCCTGAGTTTCAGCAGGGCATTTCATGTGACCATCGGCTGCAGAGTCACCAGAAGCCTGAGTTTCAGCAGGGCATTTCATGTGACCATCGGCTGCAGAGTCACCAGAAGCCTGAGTTTCAGCAGGGCATTCCATGTGGCCATCGGCTGCAGAGTCACCAGAAGCCTGAGTTTCAGCAGGGCATTTCATGTGACCATCGGCTGCAGAGTCACCAGAAGCCTGAGTTTCAGCAGGGCATTTCATGTGACCATCGGCTGCAGAGTCACCAGAAGCCTGAGTTTCAGCAGGGCATTCCATGTGGCCATCAGCTGCAGAGTCACCAGAAGCCTGAGTTTCAGCAGGGCATTCCATGTGGCCATCGGCTGCTGAGTCACCAGAAGCCTGAGTTTCAGCAGGGCATTCCAAGTGGCCATCGGCTGCTGAGTCACCAGAAGCCTGAGTTTCAGCAGGGCATTTCATGTGACCATCGGCTGCAGAGTCACCAGCAGCATGAGTGTCAGGCTGAAACACAATTATAGTATTTTCATTAGATGAATTACACTAGGACTCGTTTAAAAATTGATGATAAGTGTTGATGGTGTTTGATTACGACAGTGGTTGTTGTGGTGCATCTGCTCCACCACAAACACTGTGCTGAAAGTGGTGATAGCGATGATGATGATGATATTGACAATGGTAATGACGATGACTGTGATAAAAATGATAATGATTTTAACAACGACAATTTATACATGGAATAATAATGAACATATCCATATAGCACCAGCATCTATCCAAAAGTGCTCATGGTGCTTTATATTAATATACATGTATTTAAATGAAATAATAATACAGACTGATGGTCTCTGGGAGTGGTCCCGTAGATCATACACATGACAAAATATGGATCCATTAACTTATTCCCTATTTGATACAATTCATGTTAATATAAATACAACTTACAACTCAAAAAGTCACTCATCCTTTTGACTGCAATCAGCATTTTCTTTAATGAAAAAAAACAGAGAAATGTTTGTGTTTACCTGCAGCTGGTTCCATGGGAGGTCTTTTTCAGAAATCCCATAATCATACAGGATCTCTTGTCCAGGAGATATATTGCGCAGGGCAAACAGGCAGAGTGTTGGCTGTGTGTCTATTTGAAGCACCTTTACATGTGCATTCTGTTGTCGTTTAGTGCCATGGTTGACTAGCCTCCCTAAGATCAGTCCTTCCCCATCAGGTTCTCTGGTTGCATCCACACTTGAATAATAAAAATGGGAAAAACAACAAATCCATTTTAAATGGAATCACATAGTGATGCAAATTGGTTGTTGAACAGTCGTGTACATTTGCACAAGCCATGTACATTTGCACATTTGATTAACATACCCCACATGGTAACCAGTGTGGGGTTGGTTGGTTGTGGGAACCATTTACATGTAGCACACAATGTTTGACTGTTACTACCGTATTTGAACAAGTACCCCACATGGTACCCAGTGTGGGGTTGGTTGGTGGTGGGAACCATTTACATGTACATGTAGCACATAATGTTTGACTGTTACTACCGTATTTGAACAAGTACCCCACATGGTAACCAGTGTGGGGTTGGTTGGTGGTGGGAACCATTTACATGTAGCACATAATGTTGACTGTTACTACCGTATTTGAACAAGTACCCCACATGGTAACCAGTGTGGGGTTGGTTGGTGGTGGGAACCATTTACATGTAGCACATAATGTTGACTGTTACTACCGTATTTGAACAAGTACCCCACATGGTCCCCAGTGTGGGGTTGGTTGGTGGTGGAAACCATTTACATGTAGCACATAATGTTTGACTGTTACTACCGTAATTGAACAAGTACCCCACATGGTACCCAGTGTGGGGTTGGTTGGTGGTGGGAACCATTTACATGTAGCACATAATGTTTGACTGTTACTACCGTATTTGAACAAGTACCCCACATGGTACCCAGTGTGGGGTTGGTTGTTGGTGGGAACCATAAATGTAACACACAATGTTTGACTGTTACTACCGTAATTGAACAAGTACCCCACATGGTAACCAGTGTGGGGTTGGTTGGTGGTGGAAACCATTTACATGTAGCACACAATGTTTGACTGTTACTACCGTAATTGAACAAGTACCCCACATGGTACCCAGTGTGGGGTTGGTTGTTGGTGGGAACCATAAATGTAACACACAATGTTTGACTGTTACTACCGTAATTGAACAAGTACCCCACATGGTAACCAGTGTGGGGTTGGTTGGTGGTGGAAACCATTTACATGTAGTACACAATGTTTGACTGTTACTACCGTAATTGAACAAGTACCCCACATGGTACCCAGTGTGGGGTTGGTTGTTGGTGGGAACCATAAATGTAACACACAATGTTTGACTGTTACTACCGTAATTGAACAAGTACCCCACATGGTACCCAGTGTGGGGTTGGTTGGTTGTGGGAACCATTTACATGTAACACACAATATTTCACTGTTACTACCGTATTTGAACAAGTACCCCACATGGTACCCAGTGTGGGGTTGGTTGGTTGTGGGAACCATTTACATGTAGCACATAATGTTGACTGTTACTACCGTATTTGAACAAGTACCCCACATGGTCCCCAGTGTGGGGTTGGTTGGTGGTGGGAACCATTTACATGTACATGTAGCACATAATGTTGACTGTTACTACCGTATTTGAACAAGTACCCCACATGGTACCCAGTGTGGGGTTGGTTGGTTGTGGGAACCATTTACATGTAGCACATAATGTTGACTGTTACTACCGTATTTGAACAAGTACCCCACATGGTACCCAGTGTGGGGTTGGTTGGTGGTGGGAACCATTTACATGTACATGTAGCACATAATGTTGACTGTTACTACCGTATTTGAACAAGTACCCCACATGGTTACCAGTGTGGGGTTGGTTGGTTGTGGGAACCATTTATATGTAGCACATAATGTTTGACTGTTACTACCATATTTGAACAAGTACCCCACATAGTTACAAAGCAGAATTAGAGTAAAAAAGATTGGAAAATGGAAAGCATTTTTGAAGATCAAACTTGTTTTTAAATGTAATGCATTTAAAATCAGAACGTGTTTTAAAACATCGAATGTATTTTTCCAAACCGGATGAAATTTTACATACCGAACATCTATACGATTCGAACCCATTTCCTAAAACCGAATGCAATTTTACAGACCTGTAACATCTTTTTACAATTCGAATGCATTTCTTAAAACAGAATAAAATATTACAGACCTACTGTAATATGTTTTTACGATTCAAATGCATTTCTCAAAATCTAATGCAATTTTACAGACCTAACATGTTTTTAAAATTCGAATGCATTTCCTTAAAAACCGAATGCAATTTTACAGACCTAACATGTTTTTACAATTCGAATGCATTTCCTAGAACCGAATGCAATTTTACAGACCGAACGTGTTTGTATGATTCGAATGCATTTCCTAAAACTGAATGCATTTTTACAGACCTAACATGTTTTTACAGACCTAACATGTTTTTACGATTCGAATGCAGTTCAAACCGAATGAAAGTTTACAAACCTACACTCCAATGCAGATAACCCGACATGAAACAGCCGTATATGTTTTGAATTTGAAAAGCGTTTCAATCTTTTTGGCCACATTCAGCCCGAATTTTACCGATGATCCGAAGTGCACCCAAATCTGCGTGAACCTGGCCGCGTATTCGGCCCGATCCTCCAGCCCCGTATTCACGTAGTACGTAGGCCAATAAACAACACTATAGTTATGAGTTTTAAAAACTATTGTTTTTGCAACAAAACCGCCACATTGAGGACTAAAGAGCAGTCAAAATGCCCATGACATAAATAAGGGTGTCGCCCTGTCTACACTAGATTTTTCCCTGTTTTAAAGGGGAATAGGGTTCCCCCCCTACAATTTGTTGTTCATTTTTTTACTCAGTCTTGTGAATTTCTCATTTCTTTTGTTGGTTTACTCGGGATGGGTCCACTAGGTCCCCTCGTAGTTTACTTGTTTTCAATATTTAAATGTTTATATTTTTTCATATTTCAATTTTTGATATGAAATGCCTTGTATTGATATTTTTTACATCTTTTTTTAAGTATGTTTTCCTACAACTGTTATTATTTTATGTTTAGATTGGCTTATTTTGTAAAAACTGCAAAGTGCCTTGAGGGTCTTTTAGGCGGATTTTGGCTCTTTATAAATATCCATTATTATTATTTTTATTATTATTACACTTTATTTTGGTTTCAGCTGTATGAGGTGTTGCACATCAAGTTTTGCAGTTTGTCCAGCTACGAAACATGAAACGAATTCGAAGTGTTGTTATTCCGCGAAGTTATGATGGCGCTGCACTATTGGTGGATTAAAAAGGCAAGTAACGTTCGAGTTATCCTACACAGGCAACCCATCGCGCAACACAGATCTGCGCGATCATCCAATAGTACAGATTGGCCAGATCGCGCTTAACATAAACGTGCACACAATCATGAGTATAACTGGTTTCCTACTTCGACTACGCAAAGTGTATATGAGTTTTGTGGGAATCATCGAAATTGCAGTTTCTCACATACTGCATACGTATAAGGACATGGCTTATACATTGCCTAACGCTATGTATGAATCGAATCCTTGTACACGTCCATGTGGCATAGGAATTAAGTGCTGTTTTTGTGTGCCGGTGGGGCCAGGGACGGGCGAACTTCCCATGCGGTGCGCCATCAAAAATCATGGTACTCTCGCTATTTTACCCTATTTTATTTTATTTTCCCCTCATGTTCTCAAAAATCGTACTCATATGATTTTCAACACTTTTAACAATATTTGATTGTTACTATCATTGAACAAGTACCCCACATATGGTAACCAGTGTACATGTGGGGTTGGTTGGTTGTGGGAACCCCTTTGCATTCATTGTTAAACAGCCGTACATTTCCACAAGTACCCCACGTGGTAATACCAGTGTGGGGTTTGTGGAGTTGGGTGACTCTGGAACCAATCAATTGCCAGTCATTGCTTTACAGGCCCAGCACATTTTCAATTGCACATGGCCGTTGTTATCATCTACATGTAGCACCCACTGTTTTTTACAAGCGTACATGTACAGTACATTTGCACACTAGTACCCCACATGGCAAGCAGTGTGGACTTGGCTGGTTTTGTACTATTTGGCAGTTTGTGCTTCACATACCGGGCCATTTTTAACACCCCCACCTCCCCACAGTTACAAGTCTGTTTTAGTTTTCAAAAATAAAACATGTAATACAGTAATTCCCAGGATAGAAGTAGAAATAAAATAAAACTTACCACATCCTAATTATTCCAGTGTGTGAAGCAGTGTTGGAGCAAAGGCTTTCACCCTCAAGGCCAAGGCCAAGGCCAAGGCTTTGACCCTCAAGGCCAAGGCCAAGGCCAAGGCTTTGACCCTCAAGCCTCGAGGCCAAGGCCAAGGCTTAACCCTCAAGGCCAAGGCCAAGGCCAAGGCCCTGTTTTATGAAATGACCACTGATATAGAACTAATTACATGTATAGTCAAATGAGTGACACATCATCACGAAAGGGCGGATCCAGAACACAATTGGGGGGGGGGGAGGGGCAAAGAAATTTTGGTCCCCCCAAAAAAAGTGGGTCAAAAAATTACGGCTTGGGCTTCGGGGCCCGCTTAAGGGCCCCGAAAAAAAAAAATTGGATTCGAGATGCTCTGTGGTGCGATTTGAGGCAATTTCTGACCATTTTAACCGATGTTTTTTTAGGAAAAGATGGTGGTGTACTCATTGCCTGCCTTTATTACGACGTCACATTAAAAAAAATGGTTTCAGGGTTTTTTTAGGGGGGGGGGGCATGACCCCTTTTGGCCCCCCTGGGTCCACCCTTATCATCACGAATTGCTCGTTATGAAGAACAACATTTCTTTAATTGCAATCAACATGCTCGCATAGGCCTACACCGTTTTATGACTGCACTGTATCTATTAAAGTATAAGTTCAGGTCTTCAATATGGTTTAACTAAACAAAATAATGATTTACTTCTATATTGACACACAATTCTCCCAAGTGTAACAAAAGGGGGATCCAAGAAACTGATTTGGGAAATTTTTATTTGCTGGCCCAACATGGTCAGAAATATCAGCATTATCTAAAACAGATACATGCAAATCTTTAGCACTTATCAGGGAGACATATACAACCAATCAGATCTATTCCATAGTTATATGCAATTAAAGTGATCATCTCATTAGCCCCACAAGTGTACCGAATATTTTTGCAGCAAATCTACTACAATGGTAACAAAATGTGATGCTACAAAAGTGGAAGTGTGCCCAACACACAAATCTATAGGGTGCTTCCCTCCTCCATGGTAATACGATTAAAATGGTAACAGCAAAATTTCGAACAGATTTATCTGGAATATGCAAAAATCTATGGGCCTTGAAGAGCCTTGACTCAAAATTGCAAGGCCCTGAACTCTCAAGGCCAAGGCCAAGGCCAAGGCTTTTGCCCTCAAGCCTCGAGGCCAAGGCCAAGGCCCTAAAATCCAGCCTTAAGGCAGCCTTAAGGCCAAGGCCCAGCATCAAGGCACTACATCACTGGTGTGAAGTGCTTGGAGTGGTGAAGAAAAATCGAAAACATGAGCCTTCTTCCTTCTCTCTTTGCCTTCCCTCTTCCTCTGATATGAGGTCGCCATTATATATGCACAGAAATTCCCCCTTATGAATTTGTTCAGTTGCAAACACACCTCTTCCTGTTGACATGGCAAAAAGTGAACAATTCTGTAAATATACCATTTGTTCATTGTAGTCACTGAAAATAGAATTGTCCCATTCAAAACTGTTTAAAATGTGCAACTTGATCAGAACTGTGAATACTATCGGACATTGTTGAAATTTCACATATCCTGTAAAATTAATTGAGTCAACTCAATGTTCTACAGAAAGATCAGCTGAACAAGTACTTTTGAGGTGCAGTGTATATCCACGACCTAATAATGAATCATCTTGGGCTTCTATCTTGGTCAGCAAAGACTGGAATCAGAGATTTCAGGATAAAGTCTCAAACACCAAACCAACATACTAACATGTACTTCCCTAAACCTTATAAAATGAGCTTTCGCTTCAAATTTCTTGCAACAAATAGTATTTTATAGAAAAACCAATGTGCAATATGTCTTACCTTTAGAAACTGTTTCCTGCACGACAAACTTCTGCAGGTCCCTCCCAGTCCGTTTTGATGTTGTAGCAACATCAATTGGGTTCACTGCACCACTTCGAGCAGATTTGCGAGTTTTCCTTGGTGATCCACCAGGATGGACTCTGTAATTTCCAAAGCATTTTAGTTGTTTTAAAATTTCAAAAGTGAAGGGGGGGGGGGAGGGGGGCTTACCATCTTGACAGAAAGTTGAATTTGCAGCTATATTCCGACAAGTTATTCTCACCGTACCACTGCGTCGCGTCGTTCACGTAAAATTTATTTGAATTGTCAGCTACATTGTTGTTATGTTATTGTCATGTGACCCCGGGGCTCACGTGACGTGACGTGCATAATCCCATTCTTAAAATTGGGGGGGGGGGGGGGAACAATTTTCTCATGCGATAAAAAGGAGTTTTTGGGCATCCAATCTTAACATCTTGTCTTTTATAGCTGACAAAAAGGTTGTTACTTCTAACCTTTTTGTCAACTATAAAAGACAAGATGTTTAGATTGGATGCCTAAAACTCCTTTTTATGGCATGAGAAACTTAATTGTTCCCCCCCCCCCCCTATTTTAAGAATGGGATTATGCACGTCACGTCACGTGAGCCCCGGGGTCACATGACAATAACAAAACAACAGCTGACAATTCAAATAAATTTTACGTGAACGACGCGACGCAGTGGTACGGTGAGAATAACTTGTCGGAATATAGCTGCAAATTCAACTTTCCGTCCAGATGGTAAGTTAACCAGCATACCACCCACTTAATCAGGGAAGTCTACAGATATCTTACATGTCTTAGGCTGCATATCTTGTCGTTTTATGGCTATTTGGGGGCTGAAAATAATGAAGGTTTTTTTTTTTTTTTTTTTTTTTGTGGACGTGTGTCACACACAGGGATTTCAACGCGAGTTTGCGCTTGGACTCTACTATCGCCAAACCTGTCCAAATGTTAAAAAAGGCAATTTGTGCGGCCAAGTTACTCGGACTCGTCTAATACGGGCCTAATTTTGACAAACTTACCTTATGCAATATTTAGAACGATAGACAGCCATATAATTGTACTAAAGCAACGAATGTACCCAGCAGCAAGCCAATCAATAGGGTGACACAACAATATGTTACATTGTTTGCATGTTGCAGTTCTGATTTCAGTTGGTTACACTTGGTACATTCAAGTTTTGGCCTTGTACTAGTTGTAGTAGAAGCAGAACCCGAGGCTGCAGAAGGTTCCTCATGATCAGAATCATTGTGATGAACTAAAGTGCTGTCCCGGTCGGAGGGGAGTGAAATTGAGAAATCATCGCTGGATTGTGAGATTACATGTAAATCTCTCAGTGTAGACATTTTTTTCAACATGGCTGCACGCCTACCGCCGGTAACGTTAGGATTCATTTCGTTACAATATAGGCCTAATGTGTATAGCCTAGGCCTACTACATACATAGGGCCTACATGACCCTAGCCTAGGCATAAAGCACTGATCAACTAAATGTGCCAAAAAGTAAACTTACTGTTTATATCCACGTCGATCCATGTCCAAAAGTCACTCATAAGTCTGTCCTATGGGTTTTATCTTCAGGGAAAACGCTCCACTTTAGCATCTTTAGTGGCCATCGAGGCAGACATTTTTACTAAATTGCAGCGCACGCCGTAATCTGTGTGTGTGAGCACCACATGTTGTCACTTGTGGGGCACCAGTATTGTGCCAACAAAAGAGGGCGCTATACTGTGTATGAACATGTAACTAGCACAGCTAATCTAGCCATATTCTAGTGCCAAAATAACAACACGTTCACACAACCGCCTTAAGGGGTATCACTTTTTTTTTATTTCTAGAGGTCATTCAAGGTCAGTGAAGAAAACTGAGAGAATATCTTTATGGGGTACTGATTTTGTACCCCACAAAGGCATTGTACCCCATATGGGTATGATGGAGTTGACAAAGTACCCCATATCTAGCCCTGCGTGAGAGCACACCCACACACAAACACAAAAAGAAGACATCGACAGTGTTGCTTATTCTACAGACCAAGGGTTTTCTGATCAGAACACTTCACTTCATCTATAGACCACAAAATATAATCTATCAATTCTAAGAAAAACAGTTCCTACATAATCAGGTTCAGTTAATCTCATCTAATCTACAGCCCAAACTAAGTGAAGAAAACACCCTGGAAAATCTTACACACACAGAAAAATAATTAAGTACATAAATTCATTCATCTCTTCCGTCAAATCCAGCTAATCATGAAATAACCCATATCTTGACTTTCCACAACAGATTTTATTGCAACGCACAAATAATCAATTAGACTCTTTCTTTGCACTGTTAAAAAGGAACATTTCTCTGTCATTCTAACTTAAACTTGAAACGCTACTTGAAACAAAATAACAAACGCATTTTACTTTCATCAGTTTAAAAAGTAATTGAACATCCTAATAAAAACCCTAAAATAAATTTCTAGTTATACAGTACACTAAAACTGATGAACAAACTTTCAAAGAGACCTAAACAAGAACAACTTTGGTTAAACTTACTAAGTCTACGGCAGACCAAGTCTCTCAAGGCAGAAAACAAATGAATGAAGGAGCAAAGAAAATGTGATGTGCTCACTCCACTGCCAGTCTGAAAATTGAAGGGCTATTTGGAAAAGGCATGGTCTTCAGGAAAATAATTAGGTTGCCCGGGTCAAATTCGCATACAATGTAAAGGGAATGGCAAGGCCAAGATCATAGGGGCACTTTTGAACTCTTAAAAACAATGATGGAGTATTAAAGGGGTGTCACTCCTGTACAAAAACAACAACTAACTAGAAATCTATGTCTGTTTGCAACAGAACATAGGGCTTTTCCGCATTATGATTTGTTTTTATCAGTTATATGCCCCTGACTATGCATGAACATAAAATCTGTCAAAGTTAGCCGAAAATCGGCTAAAACGGTCACTGTGGATAGGATTTGACCTCGGCAACACGTGCGCCGCAGGCTGACTGACATACGATATGTACAACGTACGTGCATGTATATGTACATTGTGGACGTCCTGTGCATGTTTTAAAGCAGAGGTGTTGTCAACCTGAAGTTTTAAGCGTGGGCAGGGCATGTCCGAGTTCGCTTATTGCCTCGAAGCTTTGAAATGTTTTAGACCTACCCTTAAATAGACAATTAAAGTAAAAACTAATATAAAAACTGCCATGGTTGATTTTTTATGAATTTTCAAAAGAAAACGGGTCTTTTCATTATAACTTCGGGTCTGATGATGTCATACGCCTAAAACTTCGCACACGTCTTAAGGGGGTCTAGGTCATCATATACACCAATATTTAGGCGATTCAGACAAACTTCGCCACAGACATCTATTCAAAATACATTTTTGAAATTTTTCAACCTGTTGCCAGAGGGCGCTCGAAGAATGCATGACGTCATCGGTAGATGATTTGAAGAACACTATCAGCCAAGAAACTAACACCGCTAAAAGCAAGTTCATATCTATTACCACTTTTAAATAATAAGCCACTTCCGGTTTTGGCCTTTTTTTTTCGACCGGAAGCAAGGGTCACGTGATTTCACACACACTGAATGAAATAAAGAGCTTAACCTACTCTACCACTTGCCGGCAACAGAATGCTACGGACGCGTACGGTTTATTTCTTATGCATTTTTAAATATTAAAAGTGTCACAATTTAATTGCCCATAAATAAACTCCGGATGACATCATCATGACGTCATCATTACACAATGTTGTTTGAATTTAGGTGTTTGCTTGGACAAAGATTTGTGTAAATGAATTACTGGCAAAGAGTCAAAAATGCCCTTTGAAAATTGAGTTTTTTTTTTTTTTTATTTCTGTGTACAAAGTCTATGGGAATAATTCAATATTCAAAAATCTATCATAAATTAGTCGATGACGTCATCATGACGTCGCTCGTCCGCATACAACTATGCTGTATGGACTATGCCTATGCAAACTTTGAACGATATGCAACAAAGTTTAATGGCAAAAGTGGCGTGTAGAATAAACGTGTACAAAGTCTATGGGCTTTTGGGGAAAAAGAAGAGGAAGAAGAAAGAAAAAAAATCAGAACAAAAAGAAAGGCTTTTCCGCAACTATGCGGAAAAGCCAAAAATTCACCCTGCAACATAAGGAACGAGCACGCGCCCCTGGAGTCGAGGCTGGGTTGCTGCATCACTTGAAAATAACATGTACATGTACGTTTTTAACATGATGGTCTGGATTCGACGCATGAGGGCGTGCGTTATGTACTGTAAGGACGTTCTGACCCAACCTCGTCCCCAGTGCTTACTTTATTTCCAACCGCGTTTCCAATAGTAAACCCTGGATAGGAAACTTTCTTCCTGTATCCTGATTGGATACCGCAATTGGCTAGTAATGGATTTTTATCGTGTACATGGATTTTCGATGCTCTGTGGTGTGATCTGAGGCAATTTCTTACCACTTTAACCAATAATTATCTTAGCACAAAAGATAATAATTTAAACATAATTTTCGAGGTTTTCTCAGCTAAAGGCATAAGAAAATTTTTTGAACATTGTTTTCGAGGTTGGAGTTATTGAATCAGCTACCAGAATTCTGAGCTATAGGCGTGGGTTCGGGGTCCGCTTAAGGGCCCCGAAAAATGTTGGATTCTAAATGCTCTGTGGTTCTATCTGAGGCAATTTCTGACCACTTTAACCATATTTTCTAAGCAAAAGATACATTGTAGTACATAATAGGGCCCTGTAAATGAGACACAAGTTAAAAAATCTGGGGGGGGGGGATATTTGATATTTTGCCCCCACCCTTCAAAAAGTGGGGGGGGGGGGGGGGACAGTGGCGTAGCCATCGGGGGGTCGTGGGGGGGCGACCGCCCCCCCATGAAACCTTGTCGCCCCCCCCCCCCCCAGGTGCCCCCCCACTGAGATTTTGAGTTTCTAAAACAAAATTATCATTGATCTACATGACGCCATGGGCCCTATTATGTACTACAATGTATCTTTTGCT
Source organism: Patiria miniata (assembly GCF_015706575.1). Classification (NCBI taxonomy): domain Eukaryota; kingdom Metazoa; phylum Echinodermata; class Asteroidea; order Valvatida; family Asterinidae; genus Patiria; species Patiria miniata. Next base: position 2,062,456 of record NW_024037049.1, read on the forward strand.
TAGAAAATATTGGTTAAAGTGGTCAGAAATTGCCTCAGATAGCACCACAGAGCATTTAGAATCCAAAATTTTGGTAGCTGATTCAATGACTCCAATCTCGAAAACAATGTTCACAATATGCCTTTAGCTGAAAAACCCTCGAAAATTATGTTTAAATTATTATCTTTTGTGCTAAGATAATTATTGGTTAAAGTGGTAAGAAATTGCCTCAGATCACACCACAGAGCATCGAAAATCCATTTTTTTTCGGGGCCCTTAAGTGGGCCCCGAACCCCACACCAATAGCTCAGAATACCGAAAGCTGATTCAATGTCTCCAACCTCGAAAACGATGTTCAAATAATTATCTTTTGCCGAGAAAATATTAGTTAAAGCATGGAGGAAAGTCGTAAGAAATTGCTTCAAATCACAACACAGAACATCCAGAATCCATTTTTTTTCCCGGGGCCCTTAAGCGGGCCCCGAACCCCATGCCGTAAGGGCTTTGCGCTTCGCGCTTGCATCAGTAATGATCAAGGTATTCCCCCCCCCCCCACTTTTGAGAAGCGATTGACGCCCCCCACTGAAAAATTCCTGGCTACGCTACTGGGGGGGAACCCAGTCCCCCTGTTCCCCCAGGATTGACGCCCATGGCGTCATGTAGATCAATGATAATTTTTTTTAGAAACTCCAAATCTCAGTGGGGGGGGGGGGGGGGGGGGGGTCTGGGGGAGACATCCCCCCACGCCCCCCCCCCCCCCTCCCCCGTGGCTACGCCACTGATTTCAAGGAATTTTAATTGGTCTATTATTATTATCTGAGCTTATATGAATGGAGGAAAAAGTTTGTGCTTGGCCGATTTGCATGATATCGCTGACTGATACTGTGTGACCCACGGACACCTGTCTATAAAACGTGTTCCGTGGTGTGAGCGAGCAGTGCAGTGGGTGTTAATACGCATTTTAGATTATCATTATGCGCTACGTCACGCCGGTTGTCAGCTTACTGGTCCGCGGTCGCCGGTCGAAGGGTGGTTTCTCAGTGATCATCATGTGGACCATTCGCAACTATTTAGATTTAGATCAATGATAATTTTTTTAGAAACTCAAAATCTCAGGGGGGGGGCCGACTGGGGGGGGGGGGGGGGGTGACAAGGTTTCACGGGGGCGGTCGCCCCCACGCCCCCCCCCCACGCCCCCCCGGTGGCTACGCCACTGTGTATCTCACAAAATGTGTAACAAGTGACTGTGAAACCTCGTACATGACAAAAGCTTGGTAGAATCTTTCAGTTCTGCTAAAATATAGGTTTTCTCGGTCAATTTCGGCAAATGAGCAGCCAATTTAATTTTCGTGCGTTCCAATTGAAGCTATTTTGCCTCTCCAGTTGTTACTGCGTTTCAAATTCAGAATTCGGCCATTCAATTTCGTTTTGAGGCATTCAAATTCCTTTAGCACTGTGTTCAATTTAGCAAATCGTCATTCTTTTTCGTGACACACAATCATCATTCAATTTAGCAAAGCTGGTTCGACTGGAGATTTTAGTGATTTAATTTTTTTCAATTTCGTAAAGAGGCAATCAATTTCGCTTAAAGAGAATTCAAATAAGTACGACTAAAGAAATATGAATAAACAGATAAACTGTACTAGGCAACTGTTTCGTATCTTCACTTTAATTCAAGCAAACCTTGTTTTCTTTATTTATGCTTCCAGTAGACTTTACATGGGGCCAATGAGGTTTTTTCTTCTTTGTTTTCTTCTTCATTCTTTTTTGGGGATCTTTATTGGTTAACTGACCAAGACCTAATTTTGTATTGTGTTTGAATGGGGTGTTTCTTTATGTTTTTCCTGGTTTTTTATTGTTTATGTTGTTTCTTCCTCAACCATCAATCTGTTGGCGTGCCAGACATCTTGGCAAATATGTTTGGGTATGGTTGTACCACTGCATGCACTTCACTTGGGTGATGACATCAACGCTCTGGATGGCTGCTTGTTGAAGGAGATCGCACCTCCACTGCTGCATGTTCATTCCTGCTTGCTGGGCAGCCTGTCTGTCTCCGACACGTTGTTGCCACTCAGGTAACCCAAGGATGCGTTTAACTGCAGCCTTGAATGCAGAGTGTGCCATCTCCGTGCTGTTCAGGAATGGGGAGTAAGGAGGGAGGCGCTTCAGCTGGATCATTGGGTTGGCACCTTCAGGGAGTTGGGCTCGCACGTGAGGCCTCTCATTGTCGTATATGAGGTAAATGGGTTCGTCGTCTGGGAAAACTGCATCACACTCTTGAATTGTGTCCGCAAGAAACTCCTCGAATCTCTCTCGCGTCACAGTTTCGAATGCGATTCGGTGGTGCACCAAGCCTACTTCACTAGAAACAGCGAAGGTGACATTGCAATTTCTCCCTCGTCTGTCGACGACTCGTCTTGCAGCGATCCCTCATGGAGCTCTACCCTGGGAGCGTCGAGTCCAGACGTTATAACCTGTCTCGTCAATGAAGACTAGATGCGCCAGAACACCATGCTGCAGGAACTAATCACCATACTGGACGCGTTGATCAAGAACTTCAGGGGAATTTCTTGCATCAGGGACGTCCTCCACTAGTTTCAGTGTAATCATCATCCCATCCAAGGCCCTGGCTATGGTGGCAGTAGAAACCTGGGGCTTCTCTGGCAGATGCTCACTCAAACTAGCCTTCATTTGTTGAAGTGTCAAGACGGGATTAGCGTCAAGGATGCCTTGCAGATGGTTTCGCATGTCATCATCCATCTTGCTGTGGGTTGCTCCTCCTCTTGCCAGCATCTCTCGCCTTCCAGTCCTCAAATATGTTGCAACAATTGATCTGGCTGTGGACTTGTTGATGTTCAAATTGACCGCAAGCTGAAGGTAGTCTTGCTCGTTTCCCTCGAAGGCCTCAATCAACCTTTCTCGATCTACCTGGGCCACTCTAGCGTAGGGACCACGAGCTGCCATTTCTAGAAATATGCGTGTAAAACTGTAGCGAAAGCTCGTCTTCGAAGTACATCGGCAAAGTGACTAAAGTGCCAAAAAGTGAACCGTATTTATGCCTTCAACATTCTTAAGGAAACAAAAATTTAACAAAGCGTTTTTTAGATTGCACAAATTCCAGAAATGACTGCCCAAAAATGAATTTGAATGACTAAACACACGCCTCAAAAAGCTCCTGCGAATTTGAATGCTGCTTTGTTGAATTGTTAAATTGCATGATTATTTTGTTAAATCGAATGACGCAACAGTACATTTGACTGGTCATAAAACGAAATCGAATGACCCTTTTCAGTAGCATTTAATTTCGCGCGAAATAGAATAGCGTAGTGGTTAAATTGGCTGCTCATTTGCCGAAATTGACCGATAAAACCTATAGAATAAAGAATGCATTAATTTTAAAAGTTATTGCCCAGTAAAAATTGCATATTTACAGAAAAATGACTTTTTTTACATAAATGAACAACTGGGAATTTGAAGTGCTATCTTAAAAAAACCCAGGAATTTTCTGTCGGTGTTTTTCCCTCTCAAAATTACATGCTCGTCCTTCATAGATTGTACAAAGATACTTTAAAACCTACAAATTGCTATAATTTTGAATATATAGTGTCACAAAAGTCGTAATTTATTACTTTTTTCAGAATCCACTATTTTGTCCAAAAATAGTCAATATTTGGCACTTTTATTTTAATCGTAACTCAAAAACGGCAAATTGAAATCCTATAAAGTTAAACATTTTTGAAAAGCACTCAATGAGATCTATCCAACTGTAGCTGTTTCAAGACCCTTTTACCATTGCTGAAAATTGGTTGTTGGGTCTACTCTTAGCTTGAGTAACTCCAGCTGACATGCTCATCAGGAACTCACATGTAATGCTGGAGACAGAACTATGTTGTAAAAGTGAGATCGTAAGAGAACCAACACAAAAAAAAACAGCCTCCACAATATGGTCCCTTTCCCTCTAAATCCCAACCCAGATTCCATTTACATACCTCATAGCCATGCAGCAGTCATTCACGAAGCTAATGAATGACTTGAAACTGATTAAAAGAAACAAGAATGTGAAAAATGTTGATGATTTCGGTGGCTTGTCCATAAAAAATTCCACTTCCCCGGCCGTCATCCATTTTGTGTGGTTAATTATGCAAAGTGGGGCCGCCTTGATCGGTAAGTTCTTTAACCTTACGGTATTTAATTTTATGAAAATGTTGAAGGAAATTTTCTTTGTCTTGACACAATAATACTCGGGACAACGCTCTTGAGTATATAATACCCTTCTGAGGTCAGTAGCCTTCATGCTCGCATCACATATGTAGAATATCAACTCTGTAGCTTGTGGATTACACTTTAAGACATTATATTCCTTGAGTTCAGTATTAAACCTCCATTCTTGTAATTGTTTGACGCAACATATTCTTGAATAGTATAGGTTTTCCCGTCCAATTTCGCACTTAGTGCATGCAAAAATAAAGATAGGTCATTCAATTTCGCACATAGTGCATGAGAAAGTATAAATAGGTCATTCAATTTCGCGGATAGGGCAGCCAAAATCACCAATCGGCATTCAAATTCGCTATAGTGCAGCCAAAATGGCCAATTGGCATTCATAATCGCTGTAGGGCAACCAAATTCGCCAATCGGCATACGAATTCGTACATAGTGCAACCAAGTTTGCCCTTGAAACCCACTCGAGCTAAGTTAGAGCATTCAATTTCGCCATGGGGCATCCAATTATACAATTTGTGCATCCAATTTAGCACATGTAATTTTTTTTCTATTTTTTTTTTTACAGCTTTCTCATGTTTATATCTTCTTCCACTTTATGAGTTACTTTGTCTATATTAAGTCGCCGAATAAAAATCATATTTATCGGATGGCCCAAAGGCATATGAATTAACATAGGGAAAATGTCCTTACATTTCCCTCTGTTAATTCATATGCCTTTTTTATCTTTGTAAATTTTCTTTAATAATGTATATTTTCTTGTGGTCATTTGCACCATCTCTTCAATTATATGCATTGACTAGAGACATAAAACATAGCATGTATACCTTTCTAAAATGTAACCCAATATACACAGTACATTTGGAGGAAAAGGAATGTGTAACAGTTGATGTTAATTGCGTAATGTCTGCCAATGTAAATTCTAAAGCTGCTGATAATTATATGTGGAAACCAAAAGGTGAAATGCAAACAATGCATTACCAAAGGAGATGAAAGAAATATATATATACAATTTGCGCCAAGGCGCTGGTGAGGAACAAAATAACTTGCTCAATAAGCAGGCCAATGCTTCTATAATTTACATTTCACCTCTAGGAGACAAAACAAATACAACTATCGAAGTCCAGGCATCTGTAAAAAAAAAAATGTAAATTGTCCAGTGAAGTTTTATGAATGGTCATTGGTGGCACACATATTGCAGGTTGGGGAAAACGCGCAAAGAAGATTTGAATATGTATTACTGTATACAAGTCATGTAAATACAGTGCTAAATTTAATGCACTAGTTATGAACATGAATACCCTATGGCGAAATTGTATGCTCTATCTTCAGTCACGTGTCCTTCCGTGCTAACTTTGAATGCACTATGGCGAATCTGAATGTTGTTTTTACACTTTTGATTGCTCTATGGCGAATCTGAATGCCAATTATGAATTTTTGGCTGCCGTATGGTGATTCTGAATGACTGTTTTTCTTTTTTGACTGCCCTATGGCGATTTTGAATTACTAGTTTCAATTTTTGGTTGCCCTATAGCAAAATTGAATGAACTATTTATACTTTTGTATGCACTAAGTGCGAAATTGGACGGGAAAACCTATAATAACTAAGAACACACCACATGATCTTTGCATTTTAAAAAGTCGAAATCCTTTAATTGACCATTGCATTCATACTCACATTTATGTAAAATATTGTACAGTACACAATTAATAAGATCTGCTTATTTTGGATCGAGAATCGAGGATTCGAGGAGTTTGATAATTTGGATAATAAAAGTACATGTTTGGCGAATGAGGAGTTGTACATGTTGAAAGTACTTGGCAAGGAACATTTTGTATATTTATTTGTATTAGTTACAATTATTTATGTTAATACAGTGCTTGAACTTTGGATCATGGAACACTGTTTACCTGGTCGCAGATTACTAGGACAACTCTGAATTTAGATATATTCCTCTTTAGGAAATACATGAATTAATAATGTGCCTTAGACTTAAAGGTCAAATGGGAATAAGTCAAAGTCAAGTGTGTATGCATGTAGTCAGCTTAAATATTCTTGTCTTGAATACAGCATGTATAAACTGCATGTATCTGCAGTATTAACATGAACATTAACGAGTCATGATTTTTCTTAATTGAATCAAATACTGGAACTTACTTAATTTTTGCAACTGTGCGACGATGCGTCCAAAACCATGAACTACTACTGGATGACTGATAACATACATTATCATACTAATGAGTCATGTCATCCTCAGGTAAATCGATAATTTATATGACGATTGAATTGTGTATACAAATGTAACAGAGGATCTAACAAACTTTTCTATTTTATTTTAGGGGGGTCAAAGAAGGAGCATACACGTTGATCGCGATCCCTGTGAGAGCTTTCAATGAATTTTGATAGCCAGCAGATGGCATAGACTACAGCTGAACATCTCTACACTGTACACATCTGCAGCCAAACAGTGAAACTGGTTAGGTGTGACTCGCGTCTAGGGAAACCCACACCATCTGGTGGGGTGGAGTAATAGGCGGAAGAGGGTTAACTTTCCAAAGGTTGAGTCGGCCTGGAGGATGGCACCCCCAGGCTAGTACAGCATTGCAAAGCAAGATCACACGCAACATAATATAAACTAGAGATCATTTGTGCTTAGAGAGCACAACCTTAGTCATCGGTGTTTGACGAAGGTCATGCACTTTTCATAGCACAATAAATGTCTTCACCATCGCCTACAATGCGCAGCGTGGTCATCACTTCTCCCCTTCATACTTATGTTTATATTTACAATCCCCTCTCATAGTACGTGTCGTTAAGCAGGCGCGGATCGGGGGGGGGGGGGGGGGGGGTCAACCTCCCCAGCTGTCAAAAAAAAAAAATTATCATACAAATTCATAAAAAATAAGTCGAAACCCCCCTGCTGCGACACCCCAAAAGGAATTATACTGGAATAATGTCTGCCTGTTCAAAATACGGTACACCATTCTGTAAGCTAGTGTTAATAATCGTCGAATTTGAACAGCGCCCCCTATTGAAATATGGTACCAGGGCCCCCCCCCCCCCCCCCCCCCCAAGTTTGATTTTACGGAGGCCAAGTGTCTGGGGGAAAAAAACCTGTGTACATTTTTAGATTGTTTTGCTGATGACCCCCCCCCCCCCCCTGCGAAAATTCCTGGATCTGCCTCTGTTAAGTTGGACAAAACTAAGTTAACGTCTTCTTACCAGTAAATCGGTCTTTGTGCAAGTACGGGTCTTCGTACGTACATGGTGCAAGAAGACACTCCTATTTTTATTGTGTGATCCATTGCTGAAAGAGGGCGTTATAACACGCCAACCACAGGGTGTCTGTGCTTCAGGTGCAAATGTCAGCCCAATTGTCCGTGTGTCTCCAGCCACTTTAGCATTTACTGTGTCTTTCATGAAAGTGACCACTACTCACCGCTGTCAAGAGCTTAATTGACTATTAAGGATAAACTTCTTCTTTTTTGCATTCTTCTTGAAAATGACCGCTGCTGACCACTGAGTAAAATTATGGGCAAAATCGGCTAAAGAATTCGGCCTGTAACCAAAGTAAAGAGTACAAGTGAAAAATATGGTCTCAACATGAACCTGAAAAAGACGAAAGTTAATAGTACAAGCAGAGACATGCAAATTCCTAAAACTGGAGTGCAAATCAACGGTGGTATCATTGAGCAAGTGGACAAATACCTTTATCTTGGCCAAACAATCACACAGGATAGGCGTTATGAAACAAAGAAAGAGAATTGGCTTAGCGAAAACAAATTTTCTGAATATGCAAGTGGTACTCACAGCTAGAAAGTTAAACCTTAAATTAAGGCTACATGTACATCTGTTCAGATGCTACATCATCTCAACACAGAGGTATGCGGCAGAAACCTGGACTTTACAAGACTCCATAGTGAGGCTGGAAGCACTAGAAATGTGGTTTTACAGGAAAATGTTGAATCTCAAATGAAGAGGTTCTGGACAGAGTAAACAGGAAAAGAACACTAATAAATGACATAAAGAAGAGAAAGCTTCAATATTTTAGCTCCTTAGTCACCAGAGGCAGCTCATAGAGGGAAAGGTGGAAGAAAAACGGAAGAGAGGACGCCCCAGACGCAAGTGGACAACAGATATCTTGGAGTGGAGCGGCAAGACGTATGAGGGATGTGCGAGAGCAGCGCAGAACAGACAAGGCTGGAGATCTCTGCCCACCTGCTGACAAGGGGAAGGCACCATAACTGATTGCTGTAACAATGAACAAAGGGCAACAATAGGGACAATGGTACCCTGCAATAGGGACAATGGTACCCTGCAATAGGGACAATGGTACCCTGCAATAGGGACAATGGTACCCTGCAAGTCTGTCTTTAGAAATTGAAGTACAACATAGCCCTAACCCTATGTGCTTTGAGATTTCTAAAGGGACAAAAGAGATCAAAAGAAGGAGATTAGGGTTGAACAATAGTGGTACCCCATAAGCTAAGTGTGCTTGTGTGGGTGATCTGATACACTGTGCCCTCTGGAGATAGGGAACAAAAGATTGTATACGTCTCCACAGGACAATTTCTATGAATACGTCTTCACAAGATTTTCATGAAATAGATACATGGATTTTACTCGAAAACTAGGAATTTCCAAGGTGGGTTGATCAGTCGCAAATGAAATAGTTTTAGAAAAGGGATATTAAATCCAAATTTCAGCCAAGAAACTTTACTACACGAGAACAAAGAAATGTCTCCACAAGAATACAAATTTCAGTATTTGTGTGGGTGTTATGTTAATTCTTGTCAGCACCATAACTTGAGATATACTTTATCTTAGCAACTTGAAATTTGGTTTGTGGAATGTTCTTGATAGTCTTAACAAGCCTATTGATTTTGAGCCCGACAGGTCAAAGGTCAAGGTCACTATTGCTAAAACAAAAGAAATCTTGTCATCGCGACAACTTGAAAAATACTTTAACTTAGGAACTTGAAATTTGGTTGTGGGTTGTTCTTGCTAGTCTTAAAAAGCATATTGCTTTTGGGGCCGACAGGTCAAAGGTCTAAGCCAATATTGCTAAATCAATAGAAATATTGTCAGCACGAATGCTTGAAAAATACTCTACTGAGGAACTTCAAATTTGGTTTGTGGGTTGCTCTGGATAGTCTTATCAAGCCCATTAATTTGGGGGCTGACAGGTCAAAGGTGAGGTCACTATTGCTAAAACAATAGAAATCTTCCATTTTGGTTAGGGAAACTGACTTTATAAAAAAAATTGCCAGCATGTCAGGGGGATTGCGCAAGTCTCACCTGCAGTATTTTTAATTTTCACAAAATTCTGTATACACCCTATAATGAGGCTCGGGATGCAACTGACCAATTTTGGCTGTCATTGGATGAAGACTGTGAGAGAAGTAGCGTTTGTAATTTTCAATAAAATTATCCCTAGTGACCACTAGGTGACCTTTGACCCGGATATGACCAAACCCTGCCAAATGAAGCTCGGGTCATTTGTCAATATGGCCAAGTTTGAGTTGACATCAGACCAAGAATTTGAGATCATTGTAAAGAAGAAAAACGGCTAAAATACAGTACCTTAGTTTTTCCAACGACTAAGGTAAATCCCACACAACTTCCAGCGGTGGGAGTCCTCAGGAGACCCACTGCTGACCAAGATCCTGGTTCTTCAGGGCATTATGACGACGGGTCCTTAAACCCCCCAGGAAGGGATCAGTCCGACAACAGAGTCAAGGCCACTGCGCCCTTCTTAAAGGCAAAAAAAAAGTTGGCGATACTATCGACTTTCAATGCCTTCACCATATCAGGGAGGAGTTGAGGTGTGAGGAACTGGCAGGACGAAGTTGGAACTGCGGAATTGACATTCTGGGGATCCAGGAATATCACCATGTCCATGAAAATGAAGAGGTCAGGTTCGGAGAGGTGATGAGCTTCATCACATCATGTGCCTGGAGACAGCCAACCACAATATCTGCTCAACTTTCTGTCCGCTACACCTAGCACACTAATGAGTCCAACCGAAATGGTCAAAACCTAGTCAACCTTCTACAAGGACAGGACCTCTAGCAAACACACAGTTCGAGAAGCGATAAGGAAAGCTCTTGACGTTCCAAGACAGGGCTACTAGAATCCAAGCACCAGATCGACTTTATCCTCATCAGGCATAAATGGCGCAGCAGTGTTCTCAATGCTGAGGCGTACAGCAGCTTCAACACTGTCATATCAGACCATCAGGTGGTATCTGTGTGAGTGAGGCTTAGCTTGAGACAACCAAAGTCAACTGGCCCTAAAGAGAAGATTGACTGGAAGTACTTTTCTTCCGACATGAGCTGCAGGACCAGTACATAGTGGAGGTGGTCAACCACTTCCAAGCACTGGGAAAGGAGGAGGGAGGAGTGTGAAGAGGAGGAGGACATGGGAAACAAGGAGAGTGAGCATAAAACCGCATTACCAGCACTTCATGACTAACTCTGAGGCAACGACGAGTCAACCCAAGGAGAAACATGTGAAAAAAAGCTGCCACTCCTACCACCCTGATGTTGTCACAGCACGGAAGGAAGTTGAAGAAAGCCATGAGAAGTACATCCGGGGCAAGTCTGACAAGCTCAAGGACAACTTCAAGGCAGCCGAAGCTCAGCTTTTCGACTGAGGTGTATGACAGGCTGAGGGAGGAGCTTGAGTGCAAGATCAGTGAGGTGGTGGCAGCAAGTGACGGAAAACGATATGGAGAGGCATGGAGGATTGTGATAGAGATCAGTGGTAGGAGGAAATCCAAGGCAAGCCAAGTCAGCTGTCCTTCACCCGAGAAACGTGTAAAGACTTGGTTCACCCACTTCAAGAACCTGCTAGGTGACCTCCCCCCCAACGATCGCTGATAAGGACAAAGACATACAGACTGTCCTCATGAATACATGTATTGATATCGATGATGGACCCTTCAAAATGGAGGAGCTTTAGGAAGGTGAAGACGTCTCTCAAGTAAGGGAAGAGTGCATGTCCGGACAGCATCCCTCCAGAGGTGCTAAAAAAAGAGTGAGCTCAATGACATCGTACCGAAGTTTTTAAACATGGCATTACTGATGAATGACAAACCTACCCAAATGGCTCTAATCCAACATCATCCCCTTCCCAAAATCCGTTAACCTGATGAAGACCGACAATAAAAGTGGGATCTGCATCACGTGTCCTAGCCAAGATCTACAACCACCTGATTCTCAACCGTATCAGAGGACGGCCATACACCCCAAGCTGAGATTCAACAAGAATGGCTTCAGAGAAGAGTACAGTAGTCACACAAATCCTGGCCCTCCAAGCATCATTGAGGTCAAGAAGAACAATCTGCCAGCTGTACTGACTTACATTGACTTCAAGAAAGCCTTTGACTCATCCATCAAAGCAAAATGATCAAGATCTTGAAGGCATGTGGAGTCCTCCCTCGACCTCTCAAAGCCATTGAGGCTATACATGTACCTACACTGTCACCACCGCCAAAGTTGTCATCCCCGATGGAGACCATTCTTCTCTACAGTAGCGAGACGTGGACCCTCACAGCAGGCCAGACCAATTGATGGGTGCTACACCCGGATGCTCAGGATGGCACACAACATCAGCTGGAAGGCCCATATGACGAACACCGAGCTCTACGGCAACTTGCCAAAGGTCTCAGAGAAGGTCAAGTCAAAATATCTGAGTCTCGCTCAGTGGCCTAACTGTCCGTCCCCCCCCCCTTTGGAAATCTTATAATGAACAAAAAAATCTACACTGCACTGTCAAAATAAGCCCTTTGACTGGTGTTCATATCTAAAGGTAAGTAATGTATCAACCTGTATTAGTACGCATACGTCATGTATACATTTTTGTCATGCCAAAACTGTTGGGCAAACTACGTCCGCAATAATTATGAATGGTTGTATATAAAGTCGAGTGCATTCACTTTGAATTTCATGAACACATGAAGCTCGCTGTTAGTGAAAGTTTTTTCGTTCTACAAGTCACTCCTGGACTTTTTTTCAAATCCGATCGACTTCAAACCTTGCACCCACTTAGAACACCTTCTGAAAATTCAGGCTGAATCATGACATCATCATGACGTCATCACGTGTCGCGTGACGTCATCCTAAAGTGCATATTTTATCTTCACAAACGGAAGTCCGATTTGGTTCAAAATCGGTATGGAAGTATTCCGAGACGTTATATAGACAAAAATTGCAGTGACATCACGAAAAAGTCATCGTGTGATTTTATATGAATTATTCAATTTTGGATCTCATCAACGGAATGTGGTAAATTCAAAATACTTTTTGTAAAAGGTTTGTTAGTTCATAGATAGATGCACATAATTTCATTAAATGTGTGACGTCATCATGACTTCATCAAAAACATATTTTTTTATATTCACATATAAGGGTATGTTTGATCGTTAAAAAGTTTGGTGGGTAGGTAGGTATTGATAAAAGCATTCAAAATCTGAAGTGACGTCACGATGACGTCATCATGTGATTTTATATGATTTGTTAAATTTTTGGACCTTTTCGTCATATCCCATCAACGGATGGTTGTAAAATAATTTAAATCTGAGGCCAGCGGTACCTAGTTATGCATGTGCTTTTTTGACACTGCAGCTAATGAATAATTTCAACAGCTGTTCGGATTGACCGTACAAAAATGTGCGTTTGCACCGGATACGTGTATAGGCCTACAGCTTGTGTCGCATCGTTGCGAGAACACAATCATGAATGGCACGTGAAACAAGACTTGGAAAACCACGGGTTTTGCGATACAGTGAGAGGAACATACACAAAATAGCACAGATCATGATAGAACATAGGAAATGTAGTGTAGCCAGGCTGGTCTGGCAAAATAATTGATTGTCCTGGAAAGGATTTAATTTCATTATCCTTTGTTCTTACATAAATATATTCATAACTTAACTGGACAGTGTTTTATAAACTGTCTACCTGACCACTCTGCATTTGTAACAAACACGAATCTCTAGGTTTATATTGATTTTCAAAGATTAAATCTAGAAATCTTAAATCGCCTGTAATTTGACACCCGATGATGTCATCATGACGTCAGAGTAATATGCACTTGATATATGTTGAAAGTTATAAGTTCATACCATAAAATGATTAGGAAAAAACCCGCGGAGAAGTATTGTCGTGAAAAGAAAGAAAGATTTATCAGAATAATTCTAAATAGTGGACAACAACATAGATAATTCTATAAAATAAATAGCAATGTCAAGATCATAAAATACAATCATAGTCATACATTTTAGACACGGGGTTGAAGATTTACTACACCTCTGGGTATTTCTTATCCTGACAATGTAATTTATGTATGTTTTGTATTTTTAACTACATGAAATTGTTGAAATTGTAATCTTTCACTCAGATGTAATAAGTTATCTTATCTGCAAGGCTTCGTCTCGCCCGCTTAGCGGGAAAATGCCCACTTCAGTGGCGTATCCAGAGTGGGGGGGGGGGGGGGGGGGGGCGCAGAGGGGGCACTCGGCCCCCCTCTGGATTCTTTGTACAGCATTTATTTTAGTAAATGGTAAGAGAGTTCTGACATCAATCCAAAAAGAAAACCTGCTAAAAAGCCATCACAATGCGCCGTGAAAATGGTTACATAAGTTTGCAGTATGCATAATGATGGTCAGTTTTGAAGAGCGCCCCCATTTTGAAGGTGGTCGTGAAGGTGGTGGTCGTATGGCTACAATTTTGCTGGAAACAAATAAACATTTTGGAAACATTTTTCAAATTGACGATTACAATCAATAAAATAAAAAAATAGATCTATTTATGTGGACAAACAAAGGGCTGTTTCGGCAATTATTTTGGTATCATCTGGCATGTACAGTTACAAGTAGAAGTTCCATCCAGGTAGGGTGTATAGTTCTGTAGATATTGGGATTGTACAATTGCAAGTTGTGTCAAATAAAAATTAAAGAATTCAATAAACGACACGGTTGTTGTTTTTAGGGAATAACAGTGTGAGGAGCCAGTCTTCAATGCGGGATGACCAGGTTGGGGAATGGCCGCTGTTAATGGACAGAGCCTGTTACTCCTTTTAAAAGAAATAAACAGTTAAAATGCTCCAATTTTGTGACCTTTCTTTCTGCGATAATTCCAGACTTTTTGTGTTTATGCTGAGGGGCCATATTTTAGCTTTAATATGCATGCAATATGCTTCACCCTGTATATTCAATGCTTTATTAGTCATCTTCATTGCATTACAACAGATGTACAGGGTATAAACCTCTGCTGCCATATCAAAACAAATTACAAGAAGTTTTTTTCATAGGAACCTGGAATATTGTTTACATATATTCATTGTGTCCAGTATTACAAAGATGCTCGGTAAAGAAAAAAGTAAATTTTTCCGTGGGCGACGTGTTTACCAAAAAAAGAAGAAAAAAAAGAAGCAAATTCCAGATCCACGCTTTCATTATTAACATCCTCAGTACGAACATGTCGTGTTAAGACTTATTCCACAAGAGCATAGCAACTGTGTTTCACAGGCCCGCGTACCGGTAAGTCCTCACACAATGGTGGTTGAGTGCATGTGTACCATGTGTACTGCTGTATTGTTACAAGCTACCACAGGACTGTTGTTTATTTTGCCAATCATTGGCCTACATGATCCTGGAATGATCGATATCAATGCTGGTTTAGGGGCCATTTATTCAACAATATCTGTCAATTCTTTGCAAGCCTCGCGAATATTAATAAGTTTCCCATTTACTATGGTGTGCAGTAAAAATTTGCAGCATCGCCTCCTTCACGAGTTATTGCTGGCTTCCAATCGTCGATACCGAGACCCGTGCAAGTCACGCCGAGTTACGTTAATGATGTATGCTAATATGCACTTCGTCAGCATTGTTGCACCAAAATCGGCCAACCTGAAAACCATGTACATGTGCGTGAGTTTGGTCAGCCAAAAATCCTTGTCAAAATTTCTCTTGGAGGTAGTTCAAGATGTCACACAAGACTTTGCAACGATAGATTAAGCTGAATTTCAGAATATACTGAAATGATATCAATGTTCAGCTACTCCTGAAGTAACAACTTGAGGGGACTCCTAAAAATTGAGATAAATACATAGATTCGGGAACATTTTCGAATGATTTCTTCTCAACTTTAAGGTCAGTTTTACCAGTAACCAGTATCGACGTTACAGCAATCGATGACAGCAATTTTTTCACTGACATGAAGTTTAGAATTTCTTCTTCTGTTATAATTTTACATTTCAATCATACTGAGCATATTTTCTGAGAAACACAACATTCAAAAAGCCATTTTTTGGGGGTGCATGAATTTCACTGCTCTGTTATAGCGTCCAAGTACATATTGGGATTAACTTGTTTAACAACAGCGATGCTTAGGCCTTCACAACCACATGGCTGTGTAGCTGTATATATAGGCCTTTGAAAAATGGATCTTTAATGTGGTGTCACGTAACATGTGACGATGTCATCACACCCTACAGTGTTCATCTAAACACAACCAAAAAATAAGAAAGTTTACATTCATTGGAGGGACATAATTTTGAATCTGATCATTTAATAATAACGTCCTTTGTATAGACCTTTGGGGAATGTTGTTAAGCTACCAATCATCCAACACTAACAACAGTTTTTGAAAAATTATGCAGTTTGAAAAGTTTTCAAAATGCAGCATTTTTCATAAATTGTTGTCAATCTTGGATGATATACAGTCTTTAGTAGCAAATGGGATATCAAAACGTAGCTAACTAAATTTCCCAAAGGTCTATATGAATGACTTCATCATAAGACAATTAGATTCAAAATTACGAGCCCTCCAATGAGTGTGGATTTTCACTTTGTGGTATACCTGCATGGTCATACCAAGTTACAAGCAATTGGACACATACATGTATGTGATGTCATGTGACACATGATGAGGTTATGATGACATGAGAAGTTCATGTTCGGCCCAAATCTACAATAGTTGGTTGATGTCTCTGCCAAATCAGATTAATTAAAGTACCCAAATTGCCGGGCAGGGAAAAAAGGTGTTTAAATGCTGTTGACAGGAGTCTGGGGGGGGGGGGGGAGATCTTACCTGAAACTAACACTGTTTCGAAACAATTGTCTGGAAACAATGGCTGTTTTAGAAAGTAGGCCTACATGAAATCCGAAACATCCAAATAAATCACACCCCCAAAAAAGAAGCTTTTTTGCATCTTTGTGGGAGAGAAAAGTGGACGGGGACGAGAAACTTGCTGATTTTTTTTTTGACTGGCCTTGATAATTTGTAAGACATAACTCCTCTATATACATGCATTTATTGCAGCACAAAGACTGCATCTGCAAACTAAGGTCAGATACAGACTTTGTCATTCATCTCTGACACATCCTTGATCAAACTCTTAGTACTTGTACATCCATATGTGGATGATTAACAGTCTCCTTGCATCCATCTAAGACTTGTAAGGTTCAATGCTTGCCAAATTGGCTGATCATTTTCTCTTCATTGCTCGTTTGCCCTCTCCTTTTTTGGGCGGGGCCTTCCCTTTAAGACGAGCAACTCTCCTCATCTCAGCACGGAAATCAGCATGTTCATCCCTGTCAAAGACAAACACCAGGAAAAGCAATCAGGAAAAATATGCAAATAGTGTCTTAAGTTTGACGGTCACTGAAAATGGTAGAGCAGCACCTTTGCAAAGAATAACAATATACCTGTATTTAACCAGTTCAGGCTAGGATTATTTTGACATGACTGGACCAAGGCACAGGTAGCTGACACATATTTTCCAGCCTTAGTCATTGCGTGTTTATCCGTCATCTGTTCCGAATTCCACAAAACCTTTGTGTGTACAAAAACAAGTTGATGACATAATTCACATATGAGGCCTGTTACTCCTTTTCAGAACAATCACAAATGGAGTTCTTTGGGACATAGGCGTCGCGAGGGAGGGGGGGGCGCTTGTTTTGTGCACACACCAAAACAGCAATTTTTTTTGGTTTTTTTCCCTTCTTTTTTCCTTTTTCCCCCTTCTTTTCCCACATCGACTTCAAACCTGGCACACACTTAGACCACCCTATGTGGCCCGTTACCACGAAACCCGGACAAAGTAGCAAAAAACAACAATTGAGGTTTTGGTATTTTCAAATTCTCCACTTATTCAGATTTTCAATGATATGAAGTTTTTATTGTTTATTCTTCCCTATAATCCCATGAAAAGTGATTCTGACCCCAGCATTGCCCGTCCGATAAAAATGTTATTACGAGAAAACCAGCTTTGTGTGCACCGGAAGAAATCTCAACACGCACACAGTGAATGCAATGTACCGCATGATGAGTGCACTCTGCAAGGTCATTTCAAACATTCATTGCAACCACCAAGATCCTATTATTGGATTACCCATCGCGGTAGAATCGCGGTAGAATGGCATCAACGCAGCTTGTGAAATATTGTCCAATTACATAATGTACAAATGGACGCTTTTGCTAATTTATAACACTAAATTCACTTTTACACAGCCCAATATTTTAACACAGTCGAAACAGCTACGTGTTTGTCCACAAACACAATTCTAGTTATAGTTTGAAATTATTCAGATTAATCCATGATCAGCAGATCCATGATCAGCAGGAGGGATCATGCTGGCTATCTTCTCGTGGTGATCTCCGTTACGGCTCAAGCTCACAAGCTCACAAGTCTGCAAAGCTACAGCCAACCAAAGCCAGCAACACAACTCAACCTACGCGATATCGCTAAGGAATGTCAACCATCTCAACCGCCAATCAAGGTTAGATCCATCCAATCTCACCTTATTGGCCAACGAATCCGGGGCGTTCCCCTAAAACGAGACAATGTCTACTACCGAGATTCGTATACTCCAACTTAATGTCGAAGGACTCACCAGAGCCAAACGTGATCTCGTCCGACACCTGGCTGAAAAACATCAAGCCAACATCATACTCCTGCAGGAGACCCACATGCAGGATGAACAAAAGCTCAAAATTGAAGGCTTCAACACTATAGAGTTTATCCCCAGCAAACACCATGGGATTGCCTCATATGCACGCGATGGTATCACTGCCAAGTTGGACCAAAAGTCGACTGCAGACAGCCCAACTGAATGGATAACCATCGTTGCCAATAACCACCAAGTTGTAAACCTCTACAAGCCGCCCCCATCGACGGTCACCCAATGCAACCTGCCTCTGGTTACAGTCCCTGCCATCGTTTGTGGTGACTTCAACAGCCGCAATACAAACTGGGGTTTCCGTGACACCAACCTGAATGGTGATGTCATCGCCAACTGGGCTGAAAGGCTTGATCTCCACCTGCTTTACGCCTCAAAAGACCACCTCACCTTCTTCTCTGGTCGGCACAAGAAGTGGTCGAACCCAGACCTGAGCTTCGTCTCCTCCAATATCTCACAAAACTGCGAACGCATCATTCTTGACAAATTCCCAAGATCCGGACATTGCCCTATCGTTATCGGCACAAAGATCGAAATAAAGATCACCTCCCTCAACAAAAAGAGGTGGAACTTTAGAAGGCTGACTGGAACAAGCTCACATCCTTAACAGACGACCTCACCTTCGACCTCCCAAGCCCATCCGGGAACGCCTCCAAAGTATGCACCGCCTTCACCAATATGCTCTCATCTGCTGCAAAGTCATCCATTCCTCGCGGAAGACGTGGCCAGTATATTCCATGCTGGGATGCTGACTGTGACCGATTACTCAAGGAGTACAACGACGCGAGTGACACCGAGAAAGCAGACAAAGCTGATATACTTATGCATACCCTCGGTGAAAAAAGGCGTACCAGATGGGAAGAGATGGTAACCACCATTGATTTCACCCACTCCAGCCGGAAGGTGTGGACCACGATCAACCGACTCACTGGTCGAGGCAGTAAACCAAAGCCCTGTCCAGTTCCTGCAAACTCAATTGCATCTGTCCTTGTGGACAACGGAAGATGGAAAGACCGCTCAACTGATGCCAAAAACCACAACCGAAGAGTCAATGAGGAAATAAAAGAACTTATCTCCACCCAACGCGCCTCAAGCGACCTGTCAGGGCCAATCTCCAAAGAAGAACTCATGGAAGCCATTCTCTGTCTGAGGAATGGGAAAGCGCTGGGCATAGACCTGGTACACTCTGAGTTTCTGAGACATACAGGACCTCAGGCTGTCGAGTGGCTCCGCCTCTTCCTAACCAACTGTATGGATACACTGTCGATCCCAGCGGTCTGGATAAAAGCGAAAGTTATCGCCGTACTCAAGCCCAAAAAAACTGCTGACGAGGCGAAGAGCTACCACCCCATCTCTCTCTTGTGTATGACTTTCAAAGTAATGGAGAGGGTAATTCTCGCACGCATCAGTGACCTCATAGAACTGAGCCTACCACACGCGCAAGCTGGTTTCCGTAAGGGAAGATCTACCACGGACCAGATCTCACGCCTCGTCAATGATATCGAAGCCGCATTCCAGAGAAAAGAGAAGCTTGGGGCAGTCTTCGTAGACCTCACAGCCGCATATGACACCGTTTGGCATCGCGGCCTGTACCTGAAGCTGCTAAGAACTATACCAGATGTAAAGCTTGTGCAATTCATAATGACTCTGTTGCAGAATCGTACGTTCTTTGTTGAGACCTCCAGTGGCGACCAAAGCAGAAAGCGATGCCTACGGAATGGCCTTCCTCAGGGGTCAGTGCTCGCACCCATCTTATATAACATCTACACTGCCGACCTCCCGAACACCACCTTGGAACAGTATGTCTACGCCGATGACAGCGCCCTAGGTATTACTGGAAAAACCTTTGAGGAAATCCAGCAGCCACTCGAAGATGATCTCTCCACCCTGTGCAGCTACTACCATCACTGGCACCTGAAGCTGAGCGAGTCAAAAACCAGAGATGCCACAAATATATCAATAAAAAGCCTGAAACACTACTAAAAAAGCTGAAACTACCCTTACCCCCTTTTCAAAAATGTGTTTTCTGGATGTTTCAGACCAAATCCAGCACTTTTAATTTGTCACACTTTTTGAAAAAAAAACTGAATTCAGGTTTAAACCTGAAAAGTGGCATCTCTGAAAAACAGTATGCTCCATCTTCCACCTAGCAAACAGACTGGCTAAGAAGGAGCTTACCATCAACCTCAATGGCAGCAAACTTAAATTTGACCCCCAGCCGGTCTACCTTGGCATTACGCTCGACCGCAGCCTAAAGAGAAAGTAGCAGAGAAGACATCAAAGTGAGTGAACATCCTCAAAAAGCTTGTTGGCACCCACTGGGGCGCTAATTTTGCAACCCTCCACACATCTGCTCTTGCCCTGGCATACTCAACCGCAGAGTATGCAGCCCCCGTATGGTCGCAGAGCCGCCACACAAAAGCAATAGACACAGTGCTCAATGACATCCTACGACTTATCTCCGGTACCATGGCACCCACACCAGCAAGCTTACTGCCCATGGTCACAGGCATCCCACCCGCGAGCATAAGACGTGACCACCTGACTCTCAAGCTTTCTCAGAAAGCTAGCACGCCTTGTAGCCTAGTGCCCTACATCTCTGACAACTGCCCTCCATCAACCGCCAGCACTTCGTAACCCGTGCTTGTGAACTAAAGAACGGCCCCTCACTCTCCCCGTCCTGGGTAGCAGACCGATGGAGAGAGCAGTGGGAGATCATGACCACCAGCCTGCACGAGTTCATGCCTGTACCATCAACAAAGCCAGCAGGGCACAACCTCGAGCGCAAGCCCTGGGTTAGGCTCAACCGACTACGGACCGGGTGGGGAAAAACCAACTCGTTCCTCCACCTAGTCGGCACCAGAGCCGACGACACCTGCCCCTGTGGGTCCCCACAGACGACCACGCACATCCTACAAGAGTGTCCAATCTTCAGCCCTCCCAACGGACCTGCCAGCCTGATCGACCTTGACGACACCACACTGGAGTGGTTGAGAACTGACATTCCGGTGTGATACTGCACCTCCAGGAACGAGTTACACGAACGACGAGCAGATTTAGAGTACAAAGCTTGAATTATTCAAATCTTGCAAAAAATAAGACAAGTACAATTTTTAGATGATGAAACAATATGTTGACCATTCTCCACAATTTGCTGGGTTTAATGATGAGAGCATACAAAACAAGTTAGGTGTGTTTACAAACACAAATGCCCCGCAACCGTGACTGTTCCCATGACATAACACCACTCTTTTAACATCAACTTACATGTACCTTGGTCACATGGAACGTTCATTGACAGCATTAGTGTCTTCTGTAGGTTTTATATGAATTAATCCCTAATCCCTATGATCTCAGAATAAATACAAGATTTCTATTGTTTTAGCCACTGTGACCTTGACCCTTGACCTTTCGACCCCCAATGCGATAGGCCTATTTGGATTACCAAGAACGATCCACAAACCAAATTCGAAGTTCACATGTAAAGTATTTCTCAAGTAATCGCGCTGACAAAATTTCTTTTGTTTTAGCCACTGTGACCTTGACCCTTGACCTTTTGGCCCCAAATGCAATAGGCTTCTTAGGATTGCCAAGGACAATCCACAAACCAATTTGAAGTTCATATGTAAAGTATATCTCAAGTGATCACGGTGACAAAATAACTTTTGTTTTTGCCACTGTGACCTTGACCCTTGACCTTTTGGCCCGAAATGCAAAAGGCTTCTTAGGATTACCAAGAACAATCCACAAACCAAATTTGAAGTTCATATGTTAAGTATTTCTCAAGTTATCGCGCTGACAAGATTTGTCCGGACACACACACACACACCCAGACTTACGTTACATACCTTGTGTGGACATTGCTTTGTTTTCGTGTAGTTAAGAAAACTCGGTACAAAAAATAACTTTACTTAAACTGTGAAAACTCTTTTAACCCAATTTTTTTTCTATGATTCCCTATAGTGTTTCTCTTCATTCTGCTACTGATAAACCTAACCCAAAAATGCCTCTAAACCTGTTTTCCAGAAAGGGCAAAACCTTATGTGGACACGGCTTAGTCCACATAAGGTTAACACAACCTGCATTATGTGGACCTCTTTTGTTCACAAGTCCACATAGGGTATGTAACACAAACTCACACCCCCCCACACACCCACCCACCCACACACACACCCACGGAAACCCCCCCCCCCCCCCCACCCACCCACGGAAGGACAAGGCGGAAACAGTATGCCCCTTTGGCTTCGCCGCGGGGCATAAAAACGAGTCAGTACTAAGGGCATTAATAAATTAATTATCTAATTAGGATATCTGACCAACGCATGATGAATTAGAAAAAAGACATTTTATTTCTTTGGAGCTTTTAGTGTAATCCTAAAAAAAAATATATGTTAAATTGTTATGTATGGGACATCGCTCATTAAGAATATGCCTAATTTGCATTATTAATGAGGTGAACAAGTTTTCTTGTGTATTAAAAGGGCACATGATTGACTGTTCATGTCCTTTGAGGTGTGATTTCACACGTAAATTGACATTGAAATTTGAGCTGAATAGAAAATTCTGCAATTTGAGGGGACCTTCTCTTGGAATTGCCAAGATCCAGTGTGAAAGGCAATGTTGTAGACAGTATATGTTTTGTACTACATGCACCCACAGATGTACCTGTAAAGTCCCACAAACTGGAGCCTTCTCATCATCTTGTAGACTTCGGTGTGCGGTGGGTAGTACTCTGTAACCTCTGGTTTGTGTTCTCGTGGTTTCTCTCTCATTAGTTGTACAACTTTCATTGACTGAGAGGTGGTTGGTCTGAAAACATCCCCAAAAATACGGGCACTCAGGCGTGCCATGCGTCGTGCATAGAGAGATGACATGCCGAGGTCCTGTAAGGCTGTACATATTGACAATGACATTTACATTATTTTAATAAATATCATTGCATTACCAAAAATTCATATTCATATTTACATAAAAGATCTAACGCTGTCTGATGTCTGTCTGTCTGACATCTGTGTGTTTCGTTTTTGTTATAACCCTAACCCTGCCAGACGCAACACAGTGCACCAGGTGGAAAAGAACTGGTGCACTTTGATGCATTCAGCTGCCAACACCAGTGCATGAATGGCCAGCTCTGAAACGATGAGAGCTAAGTCCCACTGAACAATGCCACAGTTGTATCTTGCTGCGTGCAGTGACCACGGACTCTGAGGCAGTGTGGCCTTGAGACTTTTCCCCTGATGGATCTTGCTACACTGGGCAGGCTTGTCACTTAGTCAAGTGTTGCATGTTGCTGTGCTTGGCAGGGTTCTAGCAAACATACCCTGGAGGGTTAGGGATAAAGACCTAAAGAAGTGTGGGAAGACACAAAATGCGAGGAAATGCAAGGGTTTATCGAGAGGCTTCACGGTTAGGAGATACAGAAAATGATGATTTCTTCTTTGTTTTTCTCTTTTTTTGCCACATTTGTGTCTTTCAGGCTTTCAATAGTGAAATGGTAGAAAATTATCTCTATGAAAACACACTCCACAAAGCATTGGTTTAGCTAAACATACTGTAACGTTGACAATAACACATTTTTCAAAATTGCTTCACCAAGGATTACCATGCCCACTTGGGTTAACATACAAATTGAGGTCAAAAACATCCAGCAATTGAAGGCGCACTGATCATTCCTCTCGGATTCACAGCAAAGAACGTTGTATGGTGCTAAATCCCTCAAGTTTACTCTAACTCCACCCAGCTAGCAGGTGCCGCGCGAAGCACGGCATCCCACTAGCATGGCTAGTGTAAAAATAATAATAGCTTCTGCATATAGTGTATTATTCAACTTTATAATATGTAACCCATTAATAGATTGTAGTCATTTGATTGGTGGAATTTTGTCACATGACATTCAATCATTTGCCCCATTTCTTTGACCAATATTCTGTTGTATGATATACGTCATACATCATGCAATTTGATTCCATTTACCATGCATTTTGGTTCCATTCATTCCGCTCTTTGCATCAATATTGCTCACGGAGCAAACAGTTTGCTATTGTTATTTTTCTTTATTAATTGGTTTATTATTATGTCTTTTTTTTTGCTGCCAGCAGAGGAATTGTAAAGAACATAAACAATGTGTTAACATTAATAACATAAACTTTACTTTACAAGGGCAGCAAGAGACTAAAATCGTATAAAAACAAGTCAGGTGTGTTTACAAACACAAATGCCCCGCAACCGTGACTGTTTCCATGACATAACACCACTCTAACATCAACTTACATGTACCTTGGTCAAATGGAACGTTCATTGACAGCATTAGTGTCTTCTGTAGGTTTTATATGAATTAATCCCTAATCCCTATGATCTCAGAATAAATACAAGATTTCTATTGTTTTAGCCACTGTGACCTTGACCCTTGACCTTTCGACCCCCAATGCGATAGGCTCCTTAGGATTGCCAAGGACAATCCACAAACCAAATTTGAAGTTCATATGTACAGTATATCTCAAGTTATCGCGCTGACAAAATTTCTTTTGTTTTTGCCACTGTGACCTTGACCCTTGACCTTTTGGCCCCAAATGCAAAAGGCTTCTTAGGATTGCCAAGGACAATCCACAAACCAAATTTGAAGTTCATATGTAAAGTATATCTCAAGTTATCGCGTTGACAAAATTTCTATTGTTTCAGCCACTGTGACCTTGACCCTTGACCTTTCGGCCCCAAATGCAATAGGCTTCTTAGGATTACCAAGAACAATACACAAACCAAATTTGAAGTTCATATGTAAAGTATTTCTCAAGTTATCGCGCTGACATTTCTTTTGTTTTAGTCACTGTGATCTTGACCCTTGACCTTTTGGCCCCAAATGCAAAAGGCTTCTTAGAATTGCCAAGGACAATCGACAAACCAAATTTGAAGTTCATATGTTAAGTATTTCTCAAGTTATCGTGCTGACAAAATTTCTATTGTTTCAGCCACTGTGACCTTGACCCTTGACCTTTCGGCCCCATATGCAAAAGGCTTCTTAAGATTACCAAGGACAATCCACAAACCAAATTTGAAGTTCATATGTTAAGAATTTCTCAAGTTATCGCGCTGACAAGATTTGTCCGGACACACACACCCACCCACACATTCGTTTTTTTGCTATGCTTTCGAGGATTGGCTTTGTGTTTTCCTTTGTCCCTGTAATATAACACTCTCCCATAGACTAAGCACACAAACCTGCGTTCGAGGACAATAGGCACCTTCCTTCGAGGATCAATGGCCCCTTTGTGCTCCTTTTGTTGTCTGTCCTCAGGCGTAATGCCATGCAGGAACACCCACACACACACCCACCCACCCACCCACCCAGACTTGTTTCACATACCTAGTGTGGACTTTCCTTTCTTTTCGTGTAGTTAAGGAACACCAGTGGAAAAACTCATTTTTCTCAAACTGTGAAAACTCTTACAACCCAATTTTTTTTCAATGATTCCCTTTAGTGTTTCTCTTCATTCTGCTACAGATAAACCTAACCCAAAAATGCCTCTAAACCTGTTTTCCAGAAATGGGGAAACACTGTGTGGACGTGGGCAAGTCCACACTTCGTCGCTGCTACCTACATTATGTGGACGTCTTTTGTTCGGAAGTCCACACTGCGTATGTAAGACAAGCTCACAAACCCACACACACACCCATACTTGTTTCACATGACTAGTGTGGACTTTCCATTGCTTTCGTGTAGTTAAGAAAAACCAGTGAAAAAAATCATTTTTCTCAAACTGTGAAAACTCTTTCAACCCAATTTTTTTTCTATGATTCCCTTTAGTGTTTCTCTTCATTCTGCTACAGATAAACCTAACCCAAAAATGCCTCTAAACCTGTTTTCCAGAAATGGGGAAACACTGTGTGGACGTGGGGCAAGTCCACACAACGTCGGTGCTACCTACATTATGTGGACGTCTTTTGTTCGGAAGTCCACACTGCGTATGTAAGACAAGCTCACCCACACACCCACCCACGGAAGGACAAGGCGGAAACAGTATGCCCCTTCGGCTTCGCCGCGGGGCATGAAAACAAGTCAGGTGTGTTTACAAACACAAATGCCCCGCAACTGTGACTGTTCCCATGACATAACACCACTCTTTTAACATCAACTTACATGTACCTCAGTCACATGGAACGTTCATTGACAGCATTAGTGTTTTCTGTAAGTTTTATATGAATTAATCCTTATTATCTTAGAATAAATACAAGATTTCTATTGTTTTAGCCATTGTGACCTTGACCCTTGACCTTTCGACCCCCAATGCAATAGGCTTCTTGGGATTGCCAAGGACAATCCACAAACCAAATTTGAAGTTCATATGTAAAGTATTTCTCAAGTTATCGCGCTGACAAAATTTCTTTTGTTTTAGCCACTGTGACCTTGACCCTCGACCTTTCAGCCCCAAATGCAAAAGGCTTCTTAGGATTTCCAAGGACAATCCACAAACCAAATTTGAAGTTCATATGTAAAGTATTTCTCAAGTTATCGCGCTGACAAGAAGATTTATCCGGACACACACACCCACCCATACTTGTTTCACATGACTAGTGTGGACTTTCCATTGCTTTCGTGTAGTTAAGAAAAACCAGTGAAAAAACTAATTTTTCTCAAACTGTGAAAACTCTTTCAACCCAATTTTTTTTCTATGATTCCCTTTAGTGTTTCTCTTCATTCTGCTACAGATAAACCTAACCCAAAAATGCCTCTAAACCTGTTTTCCAGAAATGGGGAAACACTGTGTGGACGTGGGCAAGTCCACACAACGTCGGTGCTACCTACATTATGTGGACGTCTTTTGTTCGGAAGTCCACACTGCGTATGTAAGACAAGCTCACACCCACCCACCCACATACACAAATTCTTGTTCCGTAATTGTGGGGACTTACACTCGTTGCCACGAGGTATTTGTGGGGACCGAAAATGCTATGGGGACAGCAGAAAGTCCCCATAACTCAGTCCTAATTTGCCTAACAATAAAAAACTTCCCCATAACGTGGTGTATACCTACCCACGCACCTGTGTTTTACTATACATCAAGATTTTTTTACATTCATCAAGAGTAAAGACTATTTAACAGGTCCATGTAAAGATAATTTATACTGTTCACAAAAGATATGAATTCATTACAACAGTACGACCAATACAAACCAAAATTTGAAGAGGAAAAAAAAGAGTTCTAGCGCCCAGTTACTGTTTCTAGCATCGGATCAGTTTACCTTCGCCAACTAAAATATCGTGTGAATGTAAATTACCAGGAACAACAAACGTCAATGATAACAGCCAATCACAGAACATTTCCAGCAAAATGACATTTTGCATCTGTTTGCCATCGGCGGCTAATGGCCACTGCCCGAATGATATTGTTCAAAATTACCAAAAAATAATACTTTTTGAATTATTACGCTTTAATACCCGAATTAAGAGACGTCTGAACTTCTGGTTGCTGCAGTCATTTTGGAATGATACAAAACAACCTTCACTCTAACTTGGCAAAAACTTATTAAAAGAGGGGTCATAAGTTCACTATCGTCAATGCCTGGGAATACCGAACTGCAACTACATGTAATAGGCACTGCACACGAACCACCATGCATCGACCTGTGCATCAGTCACAACAATGCACAAAACTGTTTCTATGTTGTCGCACGGTAGGGTTTAGCTGATCAAAAGTGTCACCAAGTTTGGTGGCAATTGAAGTCAGACTTTTCATATTACAGCACTAAACAGTTAACATAACCAAAATCAACAATGACCTCATTTGACCCCTAGACAACCTTTAACCTCTAATGTCTCAAGTCATCTGAAGTTCCCCTACCCAAATATAATTGTCACCAAGTTTGGTTGAGATTGAAGTCTGCTTTTTCATATTACAGTAACAAAACAAAACTAGAGGTTCGCGTTTGTTTTACAAACGCAGAGTGGTCGGGTAGACAACCATTTTATTAGAGATTGTCCAATTAAGTTATGAATATGTTTATGTCAGAAAAAAAGGACCAAGAACTTCAACATTTCCAGTACCAATTATTTTGTACAAAAAGATTGCATCTTTTAAGGTATGATACATTTCAGTAAACAGTTGGGTACACGTACAAGTTATTTCCGGTTTGATGGCGTCATCAGTCAAAAAAGGGAAGGGAGGACACTTGTTTATTATTTAGTAAAATAACGCATGGAAATATGGCAATTTAGTGCATGTAATACTAACAGATAACTTCCAGTTTGATGACGTCACAGTTTTGGAAGCAAAAGGTCAATATTAAGTGTAACAGATGTCATTTTTTTTGGGGGGGGGGGGAAACAAAGTCATGAGACAGGGATCAAATGATGGATTTAAATTCAAAATAAAATGATCATTGTTGAATTCTCCCTACAGTAACTTCCGGTCTGATGATGTCATGATTATGAAACCTTGCAAATTCATTTGTGGTTGCATAAGGGGATATACAGTCGGCTCCCGTTATAACGAGGTCCGATGGACTTTCACAATACTGTCGTTATAGCCGGAACCTCGCTAAAACCGGAGCGCAGTTTTCCCCATTCGTTGTGCACAAGGTACGGTACATGTGCGTGCGTGTTTTAATCGTGTAACGCACGTCCGAAGACATGAAAAGATGGTCATTTGTTGGTATGTACGTATGTTAAAAATGTATATTAAATATTTAACTGATGGTGATGAATAAATGAAATAAATAAAATACCTTTGAGGGAACATTGTTCAATAATTGAGGACCTGAATCCGGAGGAAAAGGCATCATCGCTGAGAAGAATCAGGCAAGTAGGTCACTCGCACAAATCGTGCCGAGTGACATTTTGCTTTCATTTTGCATTTGCTGGAATCGGGCAAGAGAGGGCGCCAATACATGCATTACTTCCGGGTTTTAATGACTCCTGATCCTTATATGCTTTTTGGTTGTTGACTTTTTGGAACAGTTGGGTATTATTGTTTCTGAAGGGATTCTTTGAAATTGTAATTATTTCGGTTAACTATAGCGCACATTCGTGCCAAGTGACATTTTGCTTTCGTTTTGCATTTGCTGGAATCGGGCAAGAGAGGGCGCTAATATTACTTCCGGGTTGAAGTGTCTAAATGTGTAATTTCGCAGCAATTGGTGATTATTATTTGTCGGGAGGGATTCTTTTAAGATAATAATAATAAATAAACAAAAGTAATAATTTTGGATTAAAATTTGTACAATGTATATGTGGTGGGGCGTTTGAAGATCTTGGAAACCTGTTTTCATTGGGATTGTTTTTTCGGCGGGGCCGGAGGGGTTCTTAATTTGTTTAAGATTTTTATTTTTTTATTCTTCGGATTCTTTTTTGGGGGTGGGAAACACGGTATGTTTTAAACTTTATTTTTTGAAGACAGACTGAATTATCTCTGTTTGGAAGTTGTGGTGGCTCTGAAAAGAGCCGTTTGTTTTGTGATGCTGTGTTCTTTACTTCGTATTTTTTTTTTATAGCCACAAGCCATCAATAGGGAGCAATTACGCACCCGATGTTCGGGCGGTAGTACTAAAGGCTATTCCTTACAATTTTAACACTTAACTCCTGAGCGCCCCCATTGTTAGTTTGTAATAATATAGAAACGTGGTACCGCAGTCGTAAGCAAACTTCAAACCTGGTCACGCTAAGGGAAACCGCAGCGGGGGATTAGCGACTAGACCAGCGGTCCACTGCGCCGATTATCACAGTCCCATTGAATTTATTTATAAAGATCGGCGAGATGAAATAACGTTGGGTTGAAGTCTTTACAAAGGTACATTGATGGGTGAAGCTTAAGTGTGTTGCTTGAATTGGAAGACGGGAGCATGATACCCGTTTCGGGACAAAAGGTCTGTCGTTGACAAGCTGCAATGCCTGTAGTTTTGAAAAGATGTCGTTGTAAATGGGTTGAGAACAATGCTTTTCCTCGCATTGGGTCAGCCAAAATCGTCGTAATAGCCGAAGTCTTGTTATGTCCGTGCACGTAATAACCAAATATTTCCCCATAGTAATGTACACAAATTGATCAGGACTGGGAGAATGTGCTCGTTACATCCGGGTTATCGTTATGACCGAGCTCGTTATAATGGGAGTCGACTGTATAGGGGCAGTTATCATAAAAATTTGATTAAGGGCTGTAACATTTTAAAAGATTAAACGGTTTTCGATGTGCCGCTAGAGGGCGCCTTTTAGTGGGATGACGTCAAAAGTATGTTTTTGTGATTGGCATTCCTCACTTAACACTTCCATAATATATTTGTCTGTAGTAAAATGCTTCCGTTTTAGAGTAAGATTTAGTTTTTATTGCACTTCCAGTAACACCAGAAGCAGTTTTGTGCCCGGGAATAAGAAATGTTGCTCTAGGTACCGTCTACAACCTCACGAAAAAACAAACACTTTAAAAGATTAAACGGTTTTCGATGTGCCGCTAGAGGGCGCCTTTTAGTGGGATGACGTCAAAAGTATGTTTTTGTGATTGGCATTCCTCACTTAACACTTCCATAATATATTTGTCTGTAGTAAAATGCTTCCGTTTTAGAGTAAGATTTAGTTTTTATTGCACTTCCGGTAACACCAGAAGCAGTTTTGTGCCCGGGAATAAGAAATGTTGCTCTAGGTACCGTCTACAACCTCACGAAAAAACAAACACGATACTCTATTTAGTTCAAGAGATATAGGTAAAATTATTTTGTCAAATCATGCAATCAAATCGCTTGTAATTCGATACCTGATGACGTCATGATGACGTTACAACACTTATAACATCTTCGTAACATGGTAAAAGTTCACACTAGGTTTTATGATCAAAAATGGTAAACTGTTCGGAAGAAATTGTGCTTAGTTTCGATTTCAGGCTAATGTCTTCATTTTGAATTCACCTAAATTTGACCTTCCGGTAGACCCGGAAGTAAAGGTCAAGCGAGTTTACGTACACAACAAAAAATGTTGATCAATTCATGGTCTATCTCATTACAAGGTTGGAGCATAATTGATCATTTTGTTGAAGAGTTATAGATGAAAGAAGATCGTCATTTTTTCAACGAAAATCACTTGTAATTTGACACTTGATGCCGTCATCATGACGTCAGTGTAATATGCACTACTCGGAATGAGGGTCAATATATGCTAATAGTTACAAGTTCATATCATATACCGTTTAGGAGAAAACACGCGGAAACATGCTGTACGGAAAAAAAAAAAAAAAAGAAAGAAAGAAAGATTAGTCGCAACAAATCCAAAGAGTGGTCGGGTTGTGCCCGACCACTCAAAAAAACCTAACCGAAATGGAACACACAGACAGACACACGTTTGTTTATGGTGTAAATCAAGGATTTTCTTTTGTTCCTCTTCCCTTTTCCTTTGTTTAAACCCTGAACTTTTTTTTGCACCAGCTCTCATTGATTTTGTACATGTTTTCTAATCGAGGTTGTCCTCGATTCGGTTCTTGTCCTGGATTCACTGATGATGTTGCAGCTGTGTGTCCTCGATTTAAACCATAAACAAATGCACACGGATACAGAATACAGGACTGCATGGTAAGATTCCCCAAAACTTTGTTTAGGCGTAAGCACCGTCGACATCAGAATTTTCCATTTCGATATATCGGAAATCCAATATCGAGAATATTTGATATATCGATTATCCCATGTGAAAGTTAAAGACCATTAAGATGACACTTTGAAATAAAAAAGAAATCTGAAGTCCCAATTTTCCACAGCTTTCTCTGGTATGGGCGGCCATTAGGGCAAAAAAGACAATCACAAAATTAAAGTTAAGCAAAAATATTCGTGTTAAATGTACATTCATAAATACCTAAGACAGTTTAGGCATTCCTATTGGTCGAGAGCCCATCACGTGTCCGGTCTTAAACGGATGATAAAGACATGGCTAGCTGGTCCTAAACACTTTTCCAGTGTCACATGAAATTTGGACTCCCATGAAATCCGGTGCCTTTTAACACTTCATTGGTTGAACATTCAAATTCCCCACGTATGCATGCGCAATGTACTACCAGTGAATCATTATTTCATAGTCCGATATTCACACTACACAAGCCAAGCTGCGTTTTGCGTGACATCCCGTACGCGCGACCATGGAGGTGGAATGCGCGACGCACACGCAATTGTGGAGGGGCATTCCTTTTTATAGTCAGAGGGGGGTTTCGTAAACATGAATTAAAATTGTTGAACAAAATGGTTAACAAGGCCTAGTTTTTGACTTGTTTTGATTTTTGGACCGCAAAAGATTTGGTTTTTTGACCAAAAAGGTATTTATGAATGGGAATAAATATGTGTTCCGTCGGTATTAAACACTCTGTTTAAAACCAGTGTGAGCCTGGATGGGTGATAATTACCCTCGGCTTCACCTCGGGTAATTATTAAACAGAGTGTTATAATACCTCCGAAAACACACATTTATTCCCTTAATAAAACGCAAAATAAACTTAACCCAAAATTACTGTCAGCCTCAAGATGAATGTAAACCCCAAAATGATTGGTCAATTCGAATGCAGCGTTTTGTAATACAACAACAGCCGGGAGCGCATTCGCGTAACATGATACCGAGCGCCGCGCGCCGTGACATTTTTTTTTGAAATCCATGTCTATGACGCGCAACGGGTGAATGACCGAAGACCCGATATAGAAAGCGCCTGCTGATTGGTCAAAATCTAGGAAATCACGAGGCGGGGTCTTGCCTAATTAATCAGCAAATCTGTTCGCGCATAATATTTGCCGTGGTCTATTACATAGACTACATGTATCTCCGGTGTAGGCGACCCAAGGTTTGTTTTGCGTACATTTGTGGTTTTTTGGTTTTTAATTCACTTAAATGATGTGATTTCTACATAATATGCTGTCCCACCTGTTGTTTTTGTGACGGGTGAAAACAGAGGATATTTTTTTGGGGTGCTTTTTCCGAACTTCATCAGTCACCATATGTTTAATTATTTTCTATATTCACTCTTTTACTAACGATGGTAAAGAATAAACTACAAATTGTGGTTGTGAACAACCACAGAGCTGTTCCCAATATTGATTGTCTTTTGGACCGTAAACAAAATGATTTAATGATTTTTCAAAAAGAAATGTCCCGTCAAATTTCTAATTCATTAGAAAGGCTAACTAGGGTATAAAATAAACACTTCCGGTAACACCAGAAGTAGGGTTCACATGACCTTGACATACTAATTTTCATTTATAACACTTCCCAGTCTGTACACCTGCCAGGTTTGAGGTCAATCAGTTAAATACTTCTATAGTTATAAGACTGTAAAGATTGCCTCATTAAATATTCATGACGTCATAACATGATAATAATAATTAAGTGCACAGTAATAATAATGCAATATAATTATCTGTCAATATAGATTTGTATTAATGTGAAGTTTCAACCCAATCAGATTAATAATTCATGAGATATGATATAGGAGTCTAAAATTACCACTTCCCGTAAAACCGGAAGTGAAGGTCACGTGACCTTGACAAATCAATTTTCATCTACATGTATAACACTTCCCTGCCTGTATACCTACCAAATTTGAGATCAATCAGTCAAATAGTTCTATAGTTATAAGGCTGTGAAAATTGAATCTATAAATAGATGTCAAGTGACCCCCGATGACGTCACGATGACGAAAAGTTTCGGCACACATCTTCAGATGATGGTTAATGACTATGCTGAGTTTAAAGTTGATCAGATTTAAAATAATTCCCAAAGTGGCTTGTAGAATAAAAACGTGTACAAGACCTATGGGAAAAGTGGAAAAAGAAACTAGAAGTAGAACTGTATGTCTGTCGAAACAGAACACAGGGCTTTTTCACTTTCTGGAACCACGTGAGTGTAGCGAGCATAGGGCCGGCCCTATGAAGAACGCGAAGTGCTTGTTATTGTATGAACATATACGTACTGCCACTATTTGCGGTACTAAAAACTGCCAATGAAAGAATGAAAACGTCTTGCAGCACCTCTATCTTATTGGTGAGTTGTTCAACAAGGGAAATTTATATTCATGAGTTGACAATGTGGCGCTTGGTCGGTCCGCGCCCTCACGACCATGTGCGTGTGTGGTGTATGGGAAGCAGGCGATGCCGAATCTGGTCAATGTATACACGCACACACTTGCGGTTTATGCTTGGTATTTTTTGCCAACACCGCGTCAACTGTGTGAACAATTTGACAAGCTGGGAACTTGGCACTGTTGAGGCAAATGTTTACGCTATCATTTAATGGGCAATTCAAGATTATATCTGTACGGATTGATTTATTAGCAATTTTTGAAAAAGGAAAGGTCTTTTCAACGGAACTTCCGGTCTGATGACATCATATGCCTAAAACTTCACACTGTCTTAAGTGGGTCAAGGTCATCATATACACCAATATTTAGGCGATTCCGACAAACTTCGCCACAGACATCTATTCAAAATACATTTTTGCAAATTTTCAACCTTTTGCTAGGGGGCGCTCGAAGATTGCATGACCTCATCGGTAGATGATTTGAAGAATACTATCAGCCAAGAGACTAACACCGTTGAAAGCAAGTTCATATCTATTACCACTTTTAAATAATAAGCCACTTCCGGTTTTGGCCTTTTTCGACCGGAAACAAGGGTCACGTGATTGCACGCACACTGAATGAAATAAAGACATCAACCTACTCTACCACTTGCCGGCAACAGAATGCTGCGGATGCGTACGGTTGATTTCTTATGCATTTTTAAATATTAGAAGTGTCACAATTTAATTGCCTATAAATAAACACCGGATGACATCATCATGACATCATCATTACACAATGTTGTTTGAATTAGGGTCTTTGCTTGGACAAAGAGTGGTGTAAATGAATTACTGGCAAAGAGTCGAAAATGCCCTCTGAAAATCAACATTTTTTTTTAAATTTCTGTGTACAAAGTCTATGGGAAAAATTATATATTCAAAATTCTATAATAAATTGCGTGATGACGTCAGCATGACGAAAAGTTTTGGCATACATCTTCAGACAGGCGCGTACGCAGGGGGGGTGTTTTGGCTGTTAAACACCCCCCTTTGCCATGTAAAAATATGGAGGGAAAAGAGAGTTATGTGACCGAGCGCGGAACAATTACAAATTATGTGCATGTTCTCAACTTTAAGCTTTGACTACAGAAGACACTTTATAAGAGCAAGAGTATATAGGCCTATATCCCCTCATAATTTAAAAAACTTCTGCTAAAAAAAACAGGGGAAAGTGGCCAGGAAACGCCTCAGATTGCACCACAGAGCATCTACGATCCAAAATTTCCCGGGGCCCTTAAGCGGGCCCCGGACCCCACGCCGTAAGTGCTTCGCGCTCCGCGCTCGCATTGGTCCTCCGGCCAAATTAATCCCGGGACATACCGTTATTTAGTTTTACTGTTTTGGATTTCCTCAAAAACA
Source organism: Patiria miniata (assembly GCF_015706575.1). Taxonomy (NCBI): domain Eukaryota; kingdom Metazoa; phylum Echinodermata; class Asteroidea; order Valvatida; family Asterinidae; genus Patiria; species Patiria miniata. The sequence goes on from NW_024037049.1 coordinate 2,098,042, forward strand.
AAAACAGTAAACGAACCATTGACCGTTTTCTCGCTTTACAGTTTTGTAAAACGGTCAAACGGTATTAAGTCACACACACAAAATACTTTTTGTTGTTGTTTTTAATTGTAGAAAGCGTTAAACGGTAAGTTGCTTTATTTTTAGAGTGTTGTTTTACAAAATCATGACAATGACAAAACGGTCAATAGTCTTGCCGACCATTTTTTTGATTTTAGGTTCGGCAATTAAGCAATGCACCGGAATGTTAATTAATGCGTCCTTGGGATCGAGTCATTGCCTGGGCCCCGCTCCTTACATTTCGTTCTCACGACAAAATTTGCGAATTGGCTATTGAAGAGCCGCGTCGACTTGAACCCCAGTTTCCTTCAAAATGTCTGCAACTTCATCAAACGTCTTATTACCATCCTGTTTCCATTGCGAAAAGTAATGTCCTCCCCTGAAGTTTTCCAGCGCCATTTTGCTTGTAACTCTTTAAGCCCCACCAACTTGACAGAATCGCATGAGAAAGGGGTCAGGGTCCGCGCCAGGAATCACATCACGCATTAATTATGCCGAGGTAACACTTCTTCGTGTAAAACATGGTCCCCCTCCACCCCCTTGCCCACCGCCACAAAATGCACCACGGACTGTTAACCATGACACTGGAATAAAAAAAACAGTCTGTATTTGTGTAATCTGTAAAACAAAAATCATTGATCGTTATGCTATAATGAATTTTACTAAACTTATAAAACGGAGAAACCGTATTTATCTTAATACCGCTTGTCGTTTTATAACACTGTAAAACGACAAAACGGTCGATGATTTGTTTACTGTTTTTGTTTTTGAGGAAATCCAAAACGGTAAAACGAAATAACGGTATGTCCCGGGATTCAAATTCCCTCTATGCTATAATTTCACCCTAGCGGTGCCCCCACCATTTTGTACCTTCAGCGAATGGCTCTACAAGTGGCATAAATCCCTTTCCAAAATAGAAAATTGTGAAAAAATACGGAGATGGAACATGGTTCTCAACTTTGAGTACGTAACAAACTTTATAAACAAAACAAAAAAAAATAACAAATTTAAATGGAATTTTCGATGTTTAAAACGTTTTCTAAACGGTGGAAGTGGCCAGGAATCGCCTCAGATTGCACCACAGAGCATCTAAAATCCAATTTTTTTCCGGGGCCCTTAAGCGGGCCCCGGACCCCACGCCGTAAGGGCTTCGCAGGTCCTGGACCCTTCATTACAATAATTCTAGGCCCCCCGGCAAATGGCAGTCTGAATCCGCTCCTGCGACCAGAGCGCATATGTATCCTGTATCTGAAGTTTGGCCTTAGGGGTGGGGGCGGTTTACACAAAGATTCCCAACGGATGAGAATCATGAGATCCAGGGGACGAAGCTGAGTGATTTTAGCCAATAACAAGAACAGATCCTAGCACTTCCGCAGCCCGTGTCACTTTTTTTCTTGAATTTCTTCTTTTTTTTTGGTTTAAATGCTGTTGAGGGAGGGGACTGCCCACATTGACCCCTTTACTCATATGTTCATCATACTCTAAAGACACAGAACATTTCTTTTCCCGATTTACTATGCTTTAGCTCAAAAAGATAACTGATGGTCGTGGGTTCCCGGCCCTTCGAGTTTAACCCGTCCAAATATACCCTCTTTTATTTCTGGCGCCAACAAAAACTCCTGACTTTTATTTTAGCGTAAAGTTTAGCCCACTGATACTATTTTTTATTTCTGGCGCCAACACAATTTACCATCTTCATTTCTAGCGTCATAAATGACGACATCCAATTTTGAAACACCCCCCTTGAAAAAATCCTGCGTACGCCACTGTCTTCAGATGATGGTTAATAACTATTCTGAGTTTAAAGTTGACCAAAGTGGCTTGTAGAATAAAAATAGGTTTAATATATAATATAATTTATAAATAATTTAATATAATTCTTTTGAAATTTTGGAGCTTTAAGCCATATCTCACGAACGCAACATGCAAAATTCAAAAATCCTTTTGTAGTTGGTTTGTCAGGTAATAGGTATATGCACAATTTTTTTTTAAATGTGTGACGTCACGATGACGTCATCAAAAACGCGATTTTCCCAAACGCATATAATAGAAGTTCCCTTCGTCATGAAACTTTGTGGATAGTTAGATAATGTCACAAGTATGCAACATTTGAAATGATGCCACCCTGACGTGATCAGTTGATTCCGCTTACAAAATTTTACATTTTCTTTCATGGGATTGACGTCAAACGTGGTGCAAATCTAGACCACAATGAAAACATGTGCATTGACAAGTGTGACGTGGATCATGTTAAAATGTGTATATTTTCAAGTCCAATATGTGGAGAAGTTGGTCCTGTAACTACGGTATGTTCTTGCATATGGACACATACAAAAAAAGAAATACGGAAAAGCCCTATGTTCTGTTCATGGAACAGACATAGCTCTAGTTGGGTTTATATTCGTCGCGGGACTTGCAGTAATTTTGGGGTTTGCATTAGTCGCAGGGCTTACAGTAATTTTGGGTTTATTTTATTTTGTTTTATTGTACATTTAACATGTTTAACACGAATGTTTTATTTGTTATATTGTATTTTTTATTGTTTACTTTTCAATTTTGTATTGGGTTTCTTTATTTTGTTGTCCTACATTTTCATTGTTAATTGAATGTTATTGATTATTTTTTTTTGCATTTTATTTTATTTTATTTTTGCTTAACTTTAATTTTGTGATTGTCTCTTTTGCCCTAATGGCCGCCCATACTCTGGAGCATATTGCTCAAACTTTTTAAAACAAAGCTAAGTGTTAAATCCAGAACGGGTGGTTTCTTTTGAGCTTTTACATTGGGGGAGACTGCAAATTCCAGCAAATGAAGAGCACAAAGCTGCACCATTTTTTTTTTTTGGAAAAATGTGTTTTTAGAGCACATTTTGGATGCACACGTCGTGCAGAACTAAGTTCAAAAATCCAGATATCCGCTGCATAGTTTGCCCCTAAACTCCGTACTGTACTTCCTAACATACTCACGTATAATGCACCAAACAAGTACAGGTGGATTCGGTCCCAATGATGACAAAAATCTGTGTTCTGTACTGAGCAACATGGAGAAGTTACACATTCATGAAGATCGCTTGCGATTGACAGGGTTTGCATCAGACAGGCCAATCACAGTTCGTCTGGTTCCCTGACCCCATTGTCTTACAGTACACTTAAACTAATCAACAGCCTAATGTTTAAACTGGATCTTCGACCAAAATATTTCCCTTTCTTTAATGTACACGCATGAAAGGCACCGCATCTGGTTATGGCGGTATCATATCGGAAAAAAAAATTGCGTGTGGGATCAGAACAGCCAGCCAATCACAGTGCGGGCGTCTTGATGATGTATGCTCAATCGAGGCGTGCGGCACTGTGATTGGCTGGCTTTTTTTATATACCAAGAGTGGTGCCCTTCACGTGTGTACGTTAAAGAAAGGGAAATATTTTGGTCGGAGAACCAGACTACTTATACTTGGCTAGTACTATACTATAGCTGCCTCGACCTCGTCCCCAGTGCTCACTTTATTTCCAACCACGTTTCCAATAGTAAGCCCTGGATAGGAAACTTTCTTCCTGTATCCTGATTCGATACCGCAATTGGCTAGTAATGGATTTTTATCGTGTACTTGGTGCTATTATTCACAACGTGCAGTACGTGTTTTTGCTATCATTTGTCCACGACTTCTCGAAAATACTAATTTCCTTTCCAATTTGCTCATATTCTTATGAAATATGATACTGCATGTTGTCTCGATAAAATCGTAACAGTTTTTGTAACTCACGCCGCGCTCGCACTGCAACGAAATTACTCTGTTTTTACCCCAGACACCGCATACAGAAACAAACGCTATTGTAACGCATATCCAGGCACCAGACTATTCCTCATTTGCATACGTGTTCAAAAATCTTGCACATGCAAATGATCCAATACCAGGGTGAGAGAGCAGGTAGTGATGGGCGCATACTGTTTGACACCCTGGGGTCGACGTTGTAGCTGCCTGTCATGAACTGCTACGGTTGACCATGGGTGGACAAATCAATTTTTAATAAGAGACAAATTTCACAAGAAGGAAGCACGGGGAACTCTAGATTCAGTAACTCGAGCTCCAATGCTCATCGCATTATGCGATGAACATTCACTTACATGTACCATGGCCTTATTTTATCGATACTTTCAGTTTGAAATGGTTGATTGGCTTGTTGAGAAATCAAGATTTCCTGATTTTCTTCTGTGCATGTCCAGACAAACACATTTAACAGCTAGCCGTGAGTGGGTCTGTATATCGGTCTGACTGGGCCTGGGCCAATTACACACAATGAACCATTTGCCGTATGGCCATATTCGGAAATGCGAGTACTCGCACTCGTACTCGGAAGTACAAGTACTTGTACTCGGAAGTACAAGTACTCGTAATCGGAGACCTGTTCTTGTACTCGGAAGTACAAGTACTCGTACTCGTATTCGGCAACCTAAGTACTCGGCAGTACTCGGTACTCGGAAAAAAGTACTCGACTACAACACTGCCCAGCATATGCAGAGTGAGTGTGGTGTTGTAAAGTCCTCACGTAAAACACTCAAATTTATCACACGCATGTCATTTCACCAGTATTTTTAAGTACTTAGGCGAAATAAAAATTAAAACATATCTAACACCCCCCCCCCGCTTCTTTTTTGGAGGCCGCCTCCCCCTTTTTTTATATTTAAACCGCAAAAAAATGATAAATTTTCAGCAGTGATATCATTTTGGCCCCTTTATCTGTTGCATCTAGCCCATGTAAAGCTGTAATGTCATTTCCTGAGTCCAATGGCGGCCATTTAAAAAAGAAGTGGCGGCCACCTTAAAAAATAGCCCAATAGGGCGGCCATTTTGGAGTGGAAAAAAAGGAGTTTCAAAAAGGCAGGACGCTAAACATGTTTTTTTTTTTATTTCGCCATACTTATGAAGCTTCCTGTGAATTCACGCGAGTGTAGGTTCTTGCATTTCCAAGAAATTTGAGGGAAAAAAAAAATACCTGGACACGACAACAAATGTATGAGAGACTAAACTTTTGATTTTCTGAGGTCACGCATGGTAGGCTGGTACTCCGAGTCATGCACACGCGAAATGGTAGGAGCCGTCCGGGTCTGGGTACCTGTACAATCTCGTGCGCCCAGTGTTTCTACGAAACTCTAGAGCGTGGTTATGTATAGCCATGTTCACGGGTCTAATGCAGAGTCTACTCCAGTGTGGGCCATAGACTAGGGTTACCATTAAGCCACCTTGAGTAACTCCAGCTGACATGCTTATCAGGAATTCACATCTGATGAGCATGTCAGCTAGCTGGAATTACTCTAGTTCCATAAATGGGCCCGGTTCCTCTTAAGGGAACAAATTCCACTTTTAAATGAATTGACCTACCAAACTAGTACACGAAAATAAAGATGGCGATCACCGCAAGATGTTAGTGATGTACAGTGAACGCACAAGGTGTGATGAATCGCACGGCACCAACCGTGAACCGTGTACGAAAATCCAAATTTCTACCCCAAGAGTAAGACATTGTTCAAAAATAAAAATTGGTATTTATACGCCTGTGCGCAAAATAGTCCAAATTTCAAAAAGAGAAAAAAATGTAAATGATTTTGAAACTTTTGTCTGCAGTGCAATGGCTCGAACTCACGCACGGACCGAAAATCTTTGACCCAGCACAGAATACGATACGTCACACAAAATCGATTAACGCGCGTACGTGTAGTTGGGTCGTAAGTGCACGCGCTTTCAGGAACTAGGCAAAAGCATACAGTCATACAGTCAGTTGGCAAATTTTCAAAAATTAGAGACTTTACAACTAATTTTGATTCAACAAACATTCGATGGAAGAGCTGTGCCCTTACATGTTCCTTTTCAAAATGCACATCGTCCAAAAAAAAATTATTGGAGACTTATCTAAAAGAGGTAGGTTTTTATTTGAAGCTATCCAGAACTAGGAAAAATCCGGAACAAGGAAAAACGGCTGCAGGCCTAGGCCTAGGTGACCGTAAGGTCATGACTCAATTCTGCTAAATGCGCTTCAAAAATCTGCCAAATTCCCCAGTACCCGAAATATAGTCATGTTCCCTAACGTGGCGCACTTCGAAGCCTACCTGACTTTCCTCGTGTATTGTGGATGTACCCTAACGTGGCGCGGCCCCTAACGTGGCGCACTTTGATTTTTCGCCTGTAGCGCCTAGCTAGAGCAACAGTTTTAACATCAAGTTATAAACACTCCTGTTCATAAATCGCGAGTTTATTTACCCGCTACAAAGTTAAAAGAAAAAAATATTTTGGCGTGATTTTCCGATTTTATTTTCAAGTGCAAAGTGAACCCTTTGAAAATGCCCCGAAAAATAAGAAAATAATTTTCTGACAAACATCTGGCTGGGTATGTAAGTAAAATTCAGTCTCTGTGGAAGCATCGGGCGTCTGGCCGTACTACAGAGCTTGCGATAGTACTGTACGGCCAGACGCAGTCGGGCTAGCCTAGCATGTGAATGAATATGAGCATGTCAGCTGGAGTTACTCAAGCTAAATTTTGGCAGCTTCTGGACATCGTTTTTTTTCGTGGCATGCATATGATACATACAGGGACTTGTAACTTGTCTAGCCTAAACAAAGCACTTCTCAGACTAGTTCCCAGTCCTCCGTTATTACAAAACTTCCCATAGTGGGCAGAAAAAAAGCAATAATAACAGGTTTAATTTGATTCAAATAATCGTAGTTATACGAGTACCGAAGCATAGAACATTTTCTTTCCTCTTTATATAAATTGTTTCCCTTTTCATGCTTTTAACCGCTATACATTTCATTTAGCTGGAGTTACCCAGCCCTGAGTTTTATCATTGGGTTGTCTATAAGGGCTGGAGCGAATTTTTCTCGTAACTTGTAGTATTTGCAAAAAAATTTGGAAAATGTTCAATTTTGTCCCCGTTACACACTAATTGCAACTGCAACTCACCCCAAACTTGCCTGGAATAACCATTACACAGGTCCTTGAAGTAAAAAACGATCCACGATGAAGATTCAGCCTACAATTGCAGTGAAAACAGGAGGAATAACCGCTAACCTGACAACCTTTCAGGCATGGCCAGGACTGCTATTGGTTTGTGCACAAAAAAAATTGTGTACAATGAATGGCAGTCGATTAACAGGCACAGAGAGCGATCGCTGTCAACTACTCGTTTTGCCGGCTGCGCTGGCGTTGGCGCGTGACGTCACGCGGAAGCGTAACACCCGATGACTGTTTCATGCACTATTGGTTGCGGTTCCAGTACCAAAGCTGTGATGCGAGTGGTAAACCTTATACTAGTGCATGAAACAGTCATCGGGTGTTACGCTTCCGCGTGACGTCACGCGCCAACGCCAGCGCAGCCGGCAAAAACGAGTAGTTGACAGCGATCGCTCTCTGTGCCTGTTAATCGACCGCCATTCATTGTACACAATTTTTTTTGTGCACAAACCAATAGCAGTCCTGGCCATGCCTGAAAGGTTGTCAGGTTAGCGGTTATTCCTCCTGTTTTCACTGCAATTGTAGGCTGAATCTTCATCGTGGATCGTTTTTTACTTCAAGGACCTGTGTAATGGTTATTCCAGGCAAGTTTGGGGTGAGTTGCAGTTGCAATTAGTGTGTAACAGGGACAAAATTGAACATTTTCCAAATTTTTTTGCAAATACTACAAGTTACGAGAAAAATTCGCTCCAGCCCTTATAGACAACCCAATGATAAAACTCAGGGCTGGGTAACTCCAGCTACATTTCATTTAACATAATTATGTTGTGTAATGTTTGTTAAGATTGGGCAAAATTCATAAATTGTGCATGTGATATTCCCACCCAATCTTAAGAATGAGCACTCATTCTTAAGAACGCGTGCTCGTTCTTAAGAATGGGCGCTCATTCTTAAGAATGCGCGCACATTCTTAAGATTGCGTGATTTTCAAGAATGGGGCACAACATCCCTAATGCAAATTTTGCAACGCTTACGCCTTTAAAATGACGTACCTTCTCTCAGATCGTATCCTTTGATGCACGAACTTTCACCAGCAGTCGAAAATATGTGGAAAGTGAAGGTTTTTACCATAAGGGGGAAAAATGAAAAACTCTGCTTTTTTACAGCTAATTAAGTACAAAATGCAGGCAGATGCTTTCCGGTGCGGGTTGATTGAAGGGATGAAGGATAGCATGCAGTCTGTGTGTGATAGCGCCCTCTATCAGCGATTGTTTGTGATATCGTCATTCGCTCGTAACCCCGGCCCGGCCCCACGCGTCCAGGCCTGCTGCAAATAACAAACAGGACGCTGGGGATACTCTGCTGAGCTTCACAGAATCTTGTGAAGGAAGTGGCCTATGACCTATGTATAAAGCATCTGGCTGCAGCTGTTCAAGACCGCAGTTAGACAATGTGCGCAAATGCTATCCGAAAATTCTCATAGAATTGCGCGCATTCCATACCGGATGTGATTTCTGTTTCATTGCGGACCATGCGGACAACATTTTGAGTAGGGCTAGTGAACTTTTTTTTAAATGGTTGTATTTGTTTAAGAGATTGCTTTCATTGTAAAGCCCACCCAAAAAGAAAACAAATGATGGTAAAATTGCAAAAATTGACCCATGCAATCCAAAGTTATGGCCAAATATATGTCGATCAAATGACGTTATTTTGTATAGGAAATGTGTACGAAAATGGTGAATTTTTGTGAAATTGAATAAAAAGGCATATTTGAACATCCGTTATGGTGTAAATAAACACTTTGGTAAACTTTAACTTGTTTTTGTCCATTGTTTATCACAAATACTATTGGTTTCAGTTGGTTTTGAGTTGATAAAAAACTTGATATGCAATAAAATGAATGTTAAAAATGTACTTTTACACTAAAAATCATGAACGGCAAGGTTGAAAAATGACTAAGTCCTACCCAAAAAGCACTAAAAGTAACAAAACTTCCATTCACTAGAACATATTTTCACCAAATTTGGATGACACAAGGATTGTGTGTAGATACAGCATGTGGACCCAAAAAAGACCACAAAAAAATCTAAAATCTAAAAAAAAACCTACTTTTTGGGGCAATTTTTTGGCCAAAATGGAGAAATTTCAGTCTGGCATGCGTAAACGTGTAAACTGGCCCAAGCCGAAGTCCAATTCTCAATGCCCAAAATCCCCAAATTTGACAAAAATTTAAACAAAGATATAAAACTTGGGTATCCCATTTAGGTTATAAAACGAAGTTTCTCTCATATTTGGGTTATTTTATCCCATTTTGGTGCAAATCTCATAAGCCTAGTAATTTTGTAAAAAAAAGTATGCGCTGTGCGTAATGATTTTCCTGCGTAATTCCAATGGCCTAACGTTCGTTACATCAGTGCCCATCACATTTGTACACAAAAATCGTACATGCTATAGCCACCCAACAAACTTCAAAAACATCAGATTTCACTCTCAAAAACGGCCACAAAGTTATGAGATATGCTACCTGAGATACAAGGAGAGATCGATTATTAAGATCGAGGAACTACGATGTGGGCAAAAAGTGAAATGATCGCCGGTACTGCGGTAGCAAAAACACTCCGAGTTCCATTTCGTTTACACCACGTGCGATGGAGTCTGGACGGTTTCCGAAAACGAAGGACTTACACTGGTATCCACTGATATATTCTGACCGTACGGGCCATGAAGGGAACCAGTGTAGAATATGCATTACGCGACAATAATACGCATCACGTGACAATGTTTTGGCTGCACTCGATCTCAAACGTGATAATTTTCTGTTGCGTTTACATTATCGCGTGCCGGGAACGAAACAGTGATGCTTACAAGACGCGCGCTGTCAAACAGAAGGCGCCATGATGAAAATCCATCGCGACACAAATGTGTCTATAACTCTAAAATACAATCATATTTTGAAGGTTTAAAAAAAAGCAATTCAAGCTTTGATATCACTAATTACAATTTTCAAGGTTTCATTATTATTTTCAATGTATTTCGTGATGAAAAAGTTTTGGGAAAAACAAAAAGAATCGTAACTTTGCAACGCGTAGGCCGATTATCATGGAACGTGGATGGTTGAATGGCATTTTCAATAAGCTTTCGACTGACGTATGGTTTCTTGACGTCTGCTATGCTACACTACCGTCGAGACCGAGTTAAACACAGTCACCAGGGCAGACAATTCTTGCCGTGGATCTTGAACGCATGGACCGGTCTGTGCGTGCCGCATGGCCCGTGAACGTAACATGTCATGCGCGCAGCATTTTTCGTACTCGGAGTTAAAATGAGACTTTTCAAACAGCAAAAACAAGTGTAATTTCGACTCAAATCACAATCACAATGGGAAAATATGTAAGTTTATTACATCATTGAACTATCTTTATAAATTACGAGGAATATTTCAAAATTTTAACTTATAAATGGGGAATGAAAACATCCGACTTTTTGAAACAAAATCACCGGGCGTGTGTATGTTGCTCGCATTCGTTTTGTACACAAAGTGATCACCGGCAGCAAACAGCGAGTGCGCGAGCCCTATTTTGAGCGTCGCATAATGCAATCCGACCGTTCGTGATTCAAAACGGAGCCTGAGCGAGTGATGGGAATTGTAAATTTACAACACAGATAAGTTTTACAAACTTCCTACATTATTACGCTTTTCAACAAGAAAAAAAAAACATCTGTAAACTGATAAAGAGTAATGAATCAGTCTTAACGGCCGTTTTAAACCTTGCAGAGTCATGACCGTGATGACGCGCAGGTCACTGCTCACGCAAAATCCAACCAATCAGAGCGTAAATTCATCAGAGTATCCCAGCGTCCTGTTTGCAGGGCGGGGGGTACGAGCGAAATATCGTCATAGCATATCTATATATATATAAGAGAGAGTTTAACTCGGCCTCCGAGACGATGTTTGCTCATGAAAGGATCCGAGACCGCGGGCTCCCGCGGCGCCAAAATCGCTCCACGTCCGTGGAAAAATACGGAGGGTGTCTTCCGCCGGGTCGGACACTTCGGGTCGTCCTGATTTTCCCGTACGGACCGGCGATCCTTTTCGTCTATTTTTCGTGACAGCATTTTGCACATGAATTTTCCGTCGTGTGCGCTTTCACGTTGACTGCCTGGCCGCCCCCTGTGCTGGCTTTTCTGCGAGTCTAGACTGTGCGAGGTCAGCGAGGTCAACGTAGGGGTTTCGTTTACGTGTTCTACTCAGCCGTACTGCCAAAGCGTTCACCAAATTGTGATATGGGGTGACCTTGGTAAAATATTTTTTCTCCATGGTGCGTGGCCACCGAGTGCCCCTATTCTTTCATAGGCTTCGCTTGCCGCCCCTGCGCCGAGTGCAACGAAAACTCAGAAGGACTACACATTAAGTATGCCTTGCGCGGTCTGACCAATCGAAAGTCTACACTGCGTAGTATTTCCGGGCTATGCAAAACTGTCGATGGCAACGCGTACTGCAGCCTGCTCCACACCCTGGAAACGAGGTTGGGTCTACGGTGCTCGCTATTTGAAGCGCAAGCATGTGACGTCGCGTGATAGAGTGCTGTTGCTTCCATAATGTGTTTACAGCTCCATGCTTCCACCACCAAGGCTGAGCGTTGTGAGTTCGCTGCCCGACACGTATAATTCAGTGTCGTGTTATAATTTCGGGGGCCTGTTTGGGGTCAACGAAGGATCGATGCATTCACAAAGAAATCGACGAAAGTGTCCGACCCGGCGGAAGACACCCACATTTTTCCACGGACGTGGAGCCATTTTGGTGTCGCGGGAGACTGCGGTCTCGGATCCTTTTAGGAGCCAACATTTCTCGGAGGCCGAGTAAAACTTGCTCTTATAAAGATGGTTGAACCAACTTCAATAAAAGCTAAATCAACTTTTTCCTCGAAGACGGTCTCGCAAATTGTAAGAAGTTCAAGTTTACGTTTGTTGAAGAGTCCAATACTGAAACTTAATTATGACCTTCCTCCACTAATCGTTTGTAATTTTATGGTAACACTCAACATTTTCATTTCAAATGACACCTTTACGTTTTATTGCATTATGATTTATTGTCAAAACTGTACAATCAGCCTTCGCCTGTGTACTACGGTAACCTTTTCACTGCGTTTTCCAAATGCGACTGCCTCACAAAATGCCAATTTAACAGACCAACGGGAACATTTACAGACAGTTGCCATGGTACATAATTATCATGTGCGTAAATCGACGGGGGACAGGGGGACCCCCCCCCCCCCCATTTTAAACGGGGGATATTGTTTGGTCCCCCCCCCCCACTTTTTCTTCCCCGAATAAAATTGTAGCCTACAACAATGATTCTATTGCTCAGAATACATGTAGCTGATTCAATTACTCCAAACTCAAAACTTTACAAGATGATCTTTTGCTGAAATTGGTTTTAGTGGTCAGAAATTGCCTCGCATCACACCACAGAAATTGCTTTTCTATAACTGCATGTCTCCTTAACTATGATCCCCATTTACATTTAACTCCCCAAATGTTCATCCCCAACACTACGCCCTACCCGATCTATGATCGGGTAAATCAGCTTGTATATCATAGAGATAAAGAATAAAATGACTAGATCGGCAGAGCTTCGCTCGTACTTCCGCCCTGCAAACAGGACTCGAACCCACGACCTCCCACCCTCTAGTGAAGGGCAAAACCTAATTTGATTTCACCCAAGTGATTTTTTCCAACTTTCACTCGGGAGGTGACACACTGAGTAAACAGTGTTTAGACGTCGGTGAAGGTTAGATAGAGGGCGCTGTGTCGGAGCTAGACGACTTTTATTTCGCGGGAGATTTTTAGCTTTTTAATCTTTGATTTTTCACATTTCCTCTGGCCATCCTGGTCTTTTAACCCATTTTATCGCTTTTGATGTTTCCAAGGATCTGCGTATTGGTTTATTGTTCGTCGTTTGTGTGAATTTTCGTCAAATTTCGTCATTTTTAGTCAACTGTGTAATTGAATCTTGAAGTTGGCCATTTTTAAAAACCACTGTGCAATCTTTAGATCGACATCGAAGTTTGTACTTGGACTTCCTACTGCCTCTTCTGCAGCTTTTGACTTGGATTAAAACTCTATGGAGTTCACCATTACTTATTTTGTGATTGGATTCCTGCTTACTTTTGCACGTATTAGTGATGGGATCTGCAAAACTGCAAGTACATCCGTAGACATAAGGCTGACAGATTGTGATCACGATATTGGCACAAGAAGCACCAGTTATTTTGCATCTGCGTTACTGCCTCGTAGACAATTTATCAAAACTCTGAAAAATTCTCATGGCCTATCCTGGACCCATGTTTTGTTGATTGGACTTGGAAATGATGTCAACCTAAACCCAGGCCCTCCATTAAACTCTTCGTTTGAAGACCCCCCTGCACCGTGTTGTGTTTGTGGAGAGGAAGTAGGATTATCCAGTGAAAGGTATCCAATGTGAAGAGTGTGAAAAATGGAATCATGCCGCTTGCATCAACATGAGTAGTAAAACTTACAACCTGTTGGCTAATTGTAGTACCTCATGGGTTTGTGATGGGTGTGGTCACCCCAATTTTTCTGGTTCGCTTTTTAGTATTGTGACTGATTTTGAAACTGAAAATCCCTTTACTCCACTTGACTCAGACCAGTCTTTGAGTGATGTACAACCCCTTGCTGCATCATCCCCCAAACCGCTTGGTAAAACCAGGAAGAGAAATCCTTCCCTGCGTGACACAGCAAAAACAAAGTCTAAGAAACCCACTAGAGCGAAGAACCTTACTCAGTGTCATTAACATCAATTTTCAAAGTCTGAAAAATAAGGCTTCTGAATGTTTGGCTATACTACATGAACACAAGCCGGACATTCTTATTGGCACAGAAACTTGGTTAAATGAAAAGATCCTTGATTGAATTGAAGTTTTTTTTTATTGTTCTTACCATTCTCGCAGTCCGAAGACTGAATTGCGATGGTTTACAATTTACAATTAACAGAAATCATTTAAAAAAAAACACCATTTATACATACGTTCGACATTAAAGTATTCTAAAAAGACTCTTATACATACATGTGCATTAAAAAATGTTAAAATTCTACCCAGACTAGATAAAAAGAACCGTGTTTTGTACATCTACACGCCTTTCAATCACACATAGTGATAAAAAGAATGCATTTTGTTTTACATCCAGACGTTACCATTTTTTATTACATTTCATTAGGTGTTGATTAATGAGTCTGACTAGGTAAGGCAGGGTACTGCTCCGCAGTCTCTCCGTTCTGCACTTAAAGTCTCTCAGTCGCTCACTGTGCCGAAGCTGACGCATTGAGCTCTGTGATTCGGGGAACCAAGGTCTGAAATTCTTATACAAGGATTTCGCAAACTTGATACAAAATTGTTCCCTTCGCTCACTCAAGGATATCAGGCCAGTCACCCGGAGAGCGTTATCATACTTCTCATAGTGATCGGAGAGGATAATGCGAAGAGCTCTCTTCTGGATCATCTCTACGTCGTTGCTTTGTTGTGCGGTTATTGAGGAGTGCCAGACTGGTACGCAGTACTCCAGCAAGGGCTAGGACGGATGTAACACGTGTATGAGCTCCGTGCGCTACCAAAAGAGGGCGCCCTTTTACCTAGCAACGACGCCCCATCCGGCTCGTTAGTAAAAACGTCATACACGCGCACGCACCACTGATTACTAGCGCCCATTGGCTGCAAACGCTCGAACTGCGTTAACTTCCGGTTCCAATCGTGCAGAGAGTGCTGGAGGTGACGTCACACTAACGAACCGGCAGGTACATTTCGCTGGTTGACGCGCACCGTTCCTTGTGTGTGACGCGCGTACACCAGGGGATTTGTTCTTAAAGGAAGTACAGTTGGGGGTGCGCGGCCACTGTGTGTACATATGTACACACAGTGGCCGCGCACCCCCAACTGTACTTCCTTTGCTAGTGAGGGGGGTACTTGTGAACGGAGCGGATATGGTCAATAAGTCTTACACTGGCAAGCGGAAAAAGCGTTTCAGTGCGCGAATTAAATAGAATTTGCGTGAGGCTCTCTTGGTTATATCCTGAATATGTGCTATCCCATCGGAGATCGCTCTGGATCATAACGCCCAGTAGCTTTAAACAGTTCACTTCCTCCAGGATAGTATCATTCAGCTCTAATTGGAGGGGTGGTGGAGCAACTCGTGAGAATGACACTCGTATCACTTTGCACTTAGATGAGCCTGACGCGCAAACCAGTGTCCGAACACCACTCCTGAAATTCGGTCAGAGCTGCGGGTATCACACTCTCGTCGTTCACCTTCCGGCTTTCTGCAAAAGTCAGGTCATCCACATACTCATCTCGCCGACTGAAGCTGGCGATGTGAGCGCGTCGTTTATCATCGCGAGGAAGATGAGTGGTCCAAGGCACGTCCCTTGAGGGACGCCTCCATACGGTGTGAGTGGTGCCGAGAATTCACCATTGTATCGGGTAATCTGCTCTCTCCCATGAAGGAAACTCTCGATCCATGGAATGAGTGCTGGGCGTGCACCCCTTGTGAGGAGTTTGGTTATGGCGATGTTGTGGTTCACAAGATCAAACGCTTTGCTAAAATCTGTGACCACCACAGTGGAGACAGTCCGAAGCACGTCAGCGTTGCTATGCAGGAAGTGTAGTAAATTAACAAGGTAGTGAGATGTGGAGAGATACCTTGTCTGTTTCCGAACTGTTGATCACCAATGCCTTCACGGATATCTGCGAGAAGTTCGCCATAGACAAAAAGTTCTGCTAGCTTTGCGAAATGATCCGTCAAAGATATCGGACGAAGTTTGTCGAGTGAGGGCGGGTATTGTTTATGGACTGGCACAACGATCGACTTCTTCCATTGAGATGGTACCTTCCCTTCTGTTAGTGAGGTATTGATGATGTCACAAAGTGGGGACGCTAGTTCCAGTGCAAACTCACGAATCAACTTTGCGGAGATTCCGTCTGGACCACAACTCTTTCCAACTTTGATTTTCTTGAGTTCGGCATACACGATCCAAGGCTGGACCTGCGGAATAGTTTTAGGATCTATAGGTTGATATGCTGGTAACTCCTTGTCAGTGGCGTAGCCAGGAAGTTTTCAGTGGGGGGGGGGGGGGGGGGGGGGGCGCTGGAACATTTCATGGGGGCGTCATGTAGGGGCGTCAATCGCTTCTCAAAAGTGGGGGGATACCTTGATCAGAACTGATGCAAGCGCGAAGCCCGAAGCCCTTACGGCGTGGGGGTTGGGGGCCCGCTTAAGGGCCCCGAAAAAAATGGATTCTAGATGTTCTGTGGTGTGATCTGAAGCAATTTCTTACCACTTTCCTCCATGCTTTAAAGGAAACATGCAGTCCAAAATTTTCATAACGTATTTTATTTTATATATACATTCATTTATGTGTATTAAATGTGAATTAAAAGCAGAACTGGTTCTGGTGTACGTTTAGTGTGGTAATTTGCCGTCCAAAATTGAACCCCCCTTTTTGATTTTCGCGGCAACTCCAAATGAGGGCGCTGTTCATGACATAAACAAAGGCAGAGAAATCCAGGGCCCGTAAATGTCGTCTGGGTACGAGACGGATTAGCGAAGCTACTGTGCTGTGTGTATGTGCAGCCGCCGCGTACCCGTACGTGGCATTATATGCACACGTACGAATGTGTCTACATGGGATATGTACAGTACACGTGGACGTGCCACGGTGCCACCGTTGTCGAATGAACACAACGACGACCGTCATGACCGTAAAAGTTCCGAAGACCGTCCTCTTCTTTCCTTAGCGAATCCAATGAAAATGGTACAGATTCGTCCGATTCGAATCAGAGTTCTAATGATTCAGACACTGACTCGATGTTTTTTTAGGGGCATGCCCAAGTTGCTGTACAGACCAGCATCAAAGCACGACGGCTCAAATAGCCTTGTTCAATGCGGTCTCTCGGTTTTTTGTCGAAGGGAGATAATCGGGCCCTGCACCCACAATCAACGCAGCTACGTGCGTGTACGACCCTTGTCCGTACGAACGGCTAACACAACCAGCAAGCACACACACGTGAGTACGGACTGTACGCATGGTGTAATAAGGCAGTAAATGTAGGCCTACTGTGTTCTGCGTGTGGGTGTACGTACGTGCGTGTGGGGGATATACGCGCCGCGTGGCCTGTCGAACCTATCTGTTGGGTTACGCGGACTAGCTCATGCATGTACATGTACTGTGTGTGCATGGCTGTTGTATATGTGTACGAGTACGTGTGTGTACATGTACGTGCGTACGTGCAAGCATAGCCTCGCTGTATGGTACAAGTTACTTTCTCACTAGCAGCGTACGGGCATCGATATGTGCACGCAAATATGCCTTGCCAAGTTGGGTAGGGATTTTCTTATCGGCGAATTTTTTTTTATCGGCGAATCGATAAGCCCAACGCCTTGGTCAAGGCTACGGCTCAAAGTGCAGCGCAGAGGGCAGCGAACTCACTGGGCCCGGACCACTTTGCTCTGGTATTTACCTTCACTTTGGCTCTCCAAATGCTCCGATATTTCGGATTTACTGGAAACAAATGAAGGCTTACTCCATCCTTGGTAGTTTTGCTACACCCAGCAGCCACACACCTTGTCGGCATGGCCGAAAATCGGGTGTTATTTCTCCTCGATTCCGAACGAAACACCAGAAAAACTTTCAGTGCCGCAATGTATATGTACAGTGTACATGTATTATGATGCACGCCGCAATGCCGGTGCACCCGCAGCGCGGCAAGTCTCTGCCTCCGCTTGCGTCATACCCCTCGCGGAGTTTTATGTTAATGAAGCTTCCCTTTGTGGGGCGGAGTAGTTTGACCAAACATGTTCACAAATTATTTTCCCCCATTTATCTTAGAAAATAAACACCGCCATACACAAAATATTGTTAAGAACATCATCCTTTATTGATTTAAGCAAAAAAAATGCAATCAAAATTTTATTTCATGTTCCCTTTAACTAATATTTTCTTAGCAAAAGATAATTATTTGAACATCGTTTTCGAGGTCAGTCATTGAATCAGCTATCAGTATTCTGAGCTATAGGCGTGGGGTTCGGGGCCCGCTTAAGGGCCCCGAAAAATTGGATTCTCGATGCTCTGTGGTGTGATCTGAGGCAATTTCTTACCACTTTAACCAATAATTATCTTAGCACAAAAGATAATAATTTAAACATAATTTTCGAGGTTTTCTCAGCTAAAGGCATAAGAAAATTTTTTGAACATTGTTTTGGAGGTTGGAGTTATTGAATCAGCTACCAGAATTCTGAGCTATAGGCGTGGGTTCGGGGTCCGCTTAAGGGCCCCGAAAAATGTTGGATTCTAAATGCTCTGTGGTTCTATCTGAGGCAATTTCTGACCACTTTAACCAATATTTTCTAAGCAATAGATACATTGTAGTACATAATAGGGCCCTGTAAATGAGACACGAGTTAAAAAATCTGGGGGGGGGGGGCCCAGATTTATTTGATATTTGCCCCCACCCTTCAAAAAGTGGGGGGGGGGGGCAGTTCCCCTGTTCCCCCAGGATTGACGCCCATGGCGTCATGTAGATCAATGATAGCTTTTTTAGAAACTCAAAATCTCAGTGGGGGGGGGGGGGCGACTGGGGGAGACATCGCCCCCCCCCCCACCCCCCCCCCCCCCCCCCCCCCCCCCCCCCGGCTATGTCACGCCGGTTGTCAGCTTACTGGTCCGCAGTCGCCGGTCAGTGGTCATCATGTGGATCATTCGCGACTATTTAGATTTAGATCAATGATAATTTTTAGAAACTCAAGAATTTTTTAGAAACTCAAAATCTCAGTGGGGGGGGGGGGCGACTGGGGGGGGGGGGGGGCGACGGGGGGGGTTTCATGGGGGGGGGGGGTCGCCCCCCACGGCCCCCCCCCCCCCGGTGGCTACGCCACTGCTCCTTGTTGTCAAGAGGATGTACATCTGACGACATATCAATGAATTGTTTCTTAATTACGTTGGCAATGTTGCGTTTATCCGTCGCTTCCACACCAGGAACATTGATTTCAGTTTTTGGTGACGAATTTGTGGTTGCGGTCTTCAGAAAGTTGAACCATGCACTTGGATTTTGCGTTTTCAGTCTTTGAATACGGTTTCTATAGTAATCCTCCTTTGATTTGTTGATCTCTCTCTGGACAAGATTTCTCAGACGAGACCATTCAGTGATACTCTGATGAAATGCAGTTTGTCTGGAATGGATCAGTTCCTTTACCATTGGGGACATCCATGGTTTATCCTTACAATGCATGTTGATCTCTCTGGTGGGAAAGAAGGACTGTACAGCAGGAAGGAGATCCTTGTAAAAGTTCCAACATTTGGCTTCAACACCAACTGCTTTGGTCACGGCAGACCAATCATGATGCACTATCCAATCTCCGAAGCGTCTGATGTCTGACTGACGCATTGGTTGGATTGTTTTGCGGCGAGTCTGGTTTCGATGTTGCACTTTGTAGTTTTTCGGCTCCCATATCACACCTCTGTGGTCACTACGGCCGAGTGGAGATGACAGTTGCACAGGTGAGTATAGTTTGTGAAGGTCGGTGACAATTTTGTCAAGGATAGCATCTTTTCGCGTAGCTTTATCAAGAATTTGTTTCAGTCTATGATTACTGATGAGCGGGGTCATATTCAAGTGGTTAACATCTCCAAGTATGATGAGTCCTGCATCAGGATGACTCGCAAGGATATCGTCCACTGCGTGAGTCATATGCTGAATAAGGGATTCGCTGTTGGGGTTGTTAAGAGGAGAATACACCGACGCTACAATAATGGAAGACAGTGTTCGTGGCAGTCGATGAGGGCGTAATTGCGCCCATACAATTTCATGCTCTGTAGGGACATTGAGGCGAGCCAAGGGTGTAGGGTTTATGTTGTTGTTTTTTTTATGTAGAGGGCCACACCCCCTCCGCGCCTGTTGGTTCGGCTCTTTGTAAACATGGAGTAGCCAGGGATCTTGAACACGTATTCAGGAACGTCTTCAGTGAACCACGTCTCGCTCACTGAGACGAGGTCGAAATCATTATCTCTGACAATAGTTATGAATTCGTCGAATTTGTTGACCAGTGATTGTGTATTCGTCATATAAATTGACGGTAAAGTGACTGTAGTTTTCTCCAATGCCACTTTGATAGATTGTTATTGTCGAGGTCTTCTATTCACCTTTCTTGGTTTTGGTTTGGTTATTCGCACCGGTATTTGTCTTTCCTCTGCAATGTGCGTGTGTATGTCTCGATAAGCGTATATGTGATGGCCGCCTCTTCGACTTCGAAGATGTAGAATTTCCAATTCCTTCAGAGTTTGGAAAAAGACATGGTTCAATACATTTAGCACTAGAAGCATGCCTCAGAGAAAATAGTTCTGAACTGGTGTATTGGATTAGTGGTGGCATAATTAGTATACAAAAGTCTAAAGCACTTGGATGACAATGGCGACTCTCCACGTTCTGGGAAGGCTGCTCACACAAATGGGAATCTGCTCAAATACATTGAACGCACAAACACAAGGGGCATCACTGTCCCATTGACTCTACACATGTAATAGGCTGCTTACGTATAGGAGTATGAAGTTCCAAGTCAGAAAAGTAGCTACGATCTTCGTCAAAATTCCTGGAAATGTCCAAGCAATGTGAACATGTCATCCGGTCCTCTGAAATCACTACTTCTCAATAAATGCTTAGTACAAATTTAAAACTATAATACAATGTACAAACCGTAAAAAATGGGAGGCAATTCAGAGCAGAAAATAGGTGTGGCAGCAGCTCAAACAGCTCAAACAGCGCCCTCTGAGCTTTTCCCACCAGAGTACGCTGTCTTTAGAAAAGATCGTAATGATGGCTACGGAGGTGTCTTGATAGCTGTCAAAAACCTCTCCTGTCATCTAGTGGATGAATTACATTTTGACGCCGAATGTATCTGGGTTCGCGTTGAATGTGGACCTAAGACGAAGGTGTACGTGGGGGCTTTCTACAACCCAGACTCCTCTCATGAACCAATTGATAGACTTGATACATCTCTCTCAAAGCTCCATCAATTAACCAAAGGAAAAGGTGAAATTTGGTTGGGAGGAGATTTCAACTTGAAAGACATCGATTGGGACGAAAGGTTGGTTAAGGTTGGCGCCCAGGTTTCAGCTCAGTGCAGGAAGTTAGTTGTCATTTGTAACTCCTTCAACTTAGACCAATTTGTTCTTGAGCCCACCCGGATGGAAAGTATTCTTGACTTGTTTATGACAAACAACCCCACCATCGTTGAATCCACCAGGGTGCTTCTTGGTTGTGGAGATCACAGCATGGTGACAATTCTGATTAACGCTGGATGTGTAACTACCAAACCAGTTCGTCGCAAATTCTTCCTGTACAAAAAAAAGGGAAGTTTGAAGACCTCCGTAATGATCATTGAAGAACTGTGGTGAAAATTTCCTCCATGAATTGAATCTAAGGACAGTTAATGAAAATTGGATTGTTCTGAGGGACACCCTCAACGCACTTACTGAAAAGTTCATTCCATCCAAGTATACTCTTCTACGAGATTTAAATTGCCTTGGTTTTCTCCTGCGCTCCGTCGTCAAAGCAGAAAGCTTCAACGTTTATGATAATAAACAGAAGAAAATTAACTCTGCTGAGGACTTCAAATTGTTCAGAAGCACAAGGAAAATGTATAAAAGAAACCTCAACAGAGCTCAACAGCAATATATCTCCAGTATGCTTGAGGAAGATCTCCAACACAACCCCAACAAGTTCTGGAAATATGTCAAATCAAAACGAACCGAAAATATGTAGGCGTCCATCCACTGAAGAATGGCACTGACACTGTTTCACGGACATAGTTGGGAAGGCAAACATCCTCAACTCCTTCTTCGAATCAGTTTTCACCAAGGACAACACATCCAGCCTCCCTAATCTACAGCAGTCTGTTCCAGACATTGAATCACTTGAGATCGTGGCTGAGGGTATCGAGAAACTTCTTCATGATTTGAACCCCTCCAAGGCTTCGGGACCAGATAACATTCCTAACAAAATCCTTAAAGAATGCAGCGTGGAGTTGGCACCACTACTAGCAGCGCTGTTTAACCAATCTTTAAAATCTGGTGACCTCCCAGATGACTGGACTACAGCCAATGTGTCTCCTGTCTTCAAAAAAGGCAGTAAAAGTGACCCCAGTAACTACCGCCCCATATCACTAACATCTGTGGTGTCATGTCTTGAGCATGTCATCCATCGTCATATAATGTTCCACATTGAGCGGTACCAGATTCTGACAGACTGCCAACATGGGTTTAGAAAAGCAGAGGGTGTGACACTCAACTCCTCACTACCGTTGATGACATAGCTAAATCAATCGAGAAAGGCAAGCAGGTTGACGCAATATTACTTCATTTCTCGAAAGCGTTCAATCGCGTCCCACATCAGAGGCTTCTCACCAAACTGAGGCACTAGTATGGACTCACCGGTAATGTGCACAAGTGGATCTCAACTTTCCTTACAACACGTACCCAGCAAGTCGTCCTGAAGGGTAAAAGTTCTACAACAGCTGAAGTTCTATCTGGAGTCCCCCAGGGCACTGTCTTGGGACCCCTGCTGTTTCTCCTCTACGTTAATGACATCCCTTCATTATGTTCCTTCGAAAACCAGACTGTTCGCTGATGACGCCATACTTTACAGAGAAGTAGAAGAAACATCTTATGGGTGCAGACCAGTAAATCGGTCCGAAATTGCCTGCGCCGGCCAAATCGCGATTGGCATGCCCTCAAAATCTTCGGTATTTGAGCATGGTGTGGGCCATTAACTTGAGGGTTTGTAAAAAAATTATGGGTGGAAGCCGTGCACAGGACTGGGAGCTTGCAGTTCTGTGTAATTTGGATGTAATTTGGACCCTTAAAGCGCTCTATTTTGCAATGGAGTGTAGGCATCGTTTTTCAAAATGGCGATGGGCTTCAGGACTATTTTCAGGGGTGATCGTCTTCAGATTGAAATTTCTCCTAAAAGTCATCAGTTGACCCCCCGTAAATTGAACAGAAAATGAAAGATGATGAAATAAGCTTTAATTTGATGTGTGTCTCGAACACCTTGGAGAGTTGTGAGTATTTTTCCCGAATTTTTGAAGTGGGAGCATTTACCATTGGGGTCTATGGAAGTTTATTTACTGGTCTGCTACCTTATGCTACATCCCTGCAAAACGATTTGGATGCTCTGTGCAGATGGGAGGAGAGTGAATGGGAAATGAAATTCAATTCAGACAAATGCTTTGTCATGCATATCACCACCAAAAAAAAGAACCACTCATCAGTACGTATAAAATCAACCAGAGACCTCTCCAAACTTCTACCAATCACCCATATCTTGGCCTCATCCTGAGTTCTGACTGTAGCTGGTCGTCTCACATCAACAAAATTACCAACAACGCTAGGCAGACCATTGGCATCACCAGACGAAAATTCAAATCCTGTAGCAGAAAGGTTAAATCCCAACTTTACCAGTCTCTCGCCCGCCCAAAACTAGAGTATGGTGTCTGCAGCTGGGCCACCTTCACTGAGGAAGAAAAAAAAACTTTAACAGCTTCACCAGGCTTGCCAGTGTCACAGATATGTTGAACCAGCTTGGTTGGCCTCTACTAGAAACACGTCGCTCCATAGCTAGACTAATCATGATGTACAAGATCTCTCACAACCTCGTTGAAGTCAAACACGACCTTAGGCCCAAAACAAAAAGCCTTAGGAGCTCGCACCAGTTTTCATACCACCGACCCAACGCTAAATCCAAGCTCTACAGCACCAGTTTCTACCCGTCAACGATCCCCATCTGGAACGACCTGCCAAACACATATATCACCACCATACCCGACTTAAACCAGTTTAAACAAGCCTTAGTAAACCACGTCATCGGGGAGGGAACCAAAACTCAAGTAAATTAGCTCCAGCACAGCCGCCCCAACTCTAGCGGGATGCGGATTCTACCGTTAAGCTGGAGCAACTGATACAGATACAGATACAGAAGGGCAAAACCTAATTTGATTTATATCACCCCGACGCAAAATTCCATCTTATAATAGTTCATGCGGTACCCGCTGCTATTGTACATCAGATTCGAACCAGCCAACCGGTCCCGTTGGCTCGGTGGTCGAGTGGTAAGACGTCTGCACTAGAGGGCGGGTCGTGGGTTCGAGTCCCACTCAAGTGATTTTTTTCCCAATTTTCACTCGGGAGGTGACACACTGAGTATACAGTGTTTGAACGTCGGTGAAGGGCAAAACCTAATTTGAAGAACAAGCTTACAAGAGGGGACAACGAACCACGTGGCTGAAGAGAGTAAACAAGGACCTGACAACCACGGGGGTCAACATCAAAGATCGACACACCTGGCACGTGGCATCAGACAGGGAGCAGAGGAGGACACTTACAGAGTGCGCGATGTCAGATCTACTTGACGTATACGCCTAGATGATGTTTACGTGTACATCACGGCCAGGGGTTAGTGAAGGAACGCGCACGCGCGCGCCCATGGAGTCTAGGCTTGAGTTGCGGAGTTTGTTAGAGCATCGCCGTTGCGTAGTGGTTAGGCATGCTGGGTCCTGAGTTCGATTCCTTGCTCTGCACCTTTCAGATTTTGCTCTTTTTTCAACAATTTAAGTTTTATCTTATTATTCGATATTTTTCAGTCGGATACTACTTGTATAGCAGCAATTTCCTTTTTCTTTTCTTAAAGGGAAATAAAGTCCGAAATCCGTACCAAGTTGAAAACGATAACTCCTCTCAAGCCTGGTCATTATAAACCATGCTCCATCGGAAAGCGCAAAAAGTGCCCCAGATAGTAAACAAATATCGCAGCCCGGTGTCATATGAAAATCGGACTCGTATGAAAATCGGACTCTTTTTCCCTTTGAAAAGTGACCGGTCCCTCTCCTAACTTTCTATGCATAAGCATGCGCAATACCACCAATGAGTCCATATTTTATAAAACCTAAACTCATGCTACACCGGCTGCGAATAGTACACAAATAATAAATGTTTGTGAGTGCAATGGTAAGAATAATTTCATGAGGTGACAGATGAAATGTTTCATTCCACGAGGCGAGCCGAGTGGAATGGAACATTTCATCTGTTACCGAATGAAATTATTCTTTCCATTGCACGAACGTGAAACATTCATTATTCGTTTTATATAACACCTGATAAATCCTTGTCATCTGATTGGTTGACTTTTAATAGCCAATTTATTCAGGTAAAAACTTATTAAAAGTTCGACAAGTTCATCATATTTATAATATATTAATGCAAACTGTTCAACAGGTTGAGAACAATCATATTTAATTCATCTCCACTTTAAAACAGCGCCACCACCAGCAGCAGTGACACTGTGCAATGGAAGTTCTATTCAGCGTGCAACCGAACTTCCATTGCACTGAGCGCTGTGCGCCACGCGCGCGCCGTGCGTTGGTACGAATAATTCAATGACATGTGATCAACAATCCACCAATCAGATGACGGGGATTTATTCAGGTGTTGTATAATATACAAATACTTTTGTGAGTGCAATGGTAAGAATAATTTCATGAGGTGACAGATGGAATGTTCCATTCCACAAGGCGAAGCCGAGTGGAATGGAACATCTCATCTGTCACCAAATGAAATTATTCTTTCCATTGCACGAACGTGAAACATTCATTATTTGTTTATATAACACCTGAATAAATCCTTGTCATCTGATTGGTTGACTTTTAATAGCCAATTTATTCAGGTAAAAACTTATTAAAAGTTCGACAAGTTCATCATATTTATAATATATTAATGCACACTGTTCAACAGGTTGAGAACAATCATATTCAATAGACCGCTTGCAGATGCGTTCGATAATCGACGCGAGAAGGCGAGCGACGCCATGTTGTGGGACAGGCGTATATCTATCCATGCACATTTTGTCCCATAACATGGCGTCGTGCACCTTCGCGCGTCAATTATCGATCGCGTCTGCAAGCGGTCTATTTATCCCGATTTAAAACAGCGCCACCACCAACAGCAGTGACACAGTGCAATGGAAGTTCTATTCACAGTGCAATAGCGGAACTTCCATTGCACTGTGCGCTGCGCGCCACGCGCGCGCCGTGCGTTTGTACGAATAATTCAATGACGTGTGATCAAAGTTCCACCAATCAGATGACGGGGATTTATTCAGGTGTTGTATAATATTTCCCATTCCCCATGGGCGGATAGGGGCGGATAGTACTTTTGAGCCGAATGTCACGTGATGTGAGTTCCACCAATCAAATGACTAGGATCTGTATGTCAGTAATAATAAACGACATTAGGCCTATCTGCTTTTATTGTGAATTCTGTGAGCAAAAGGGCTGCGTCACGCGGCCTGACGCGCAACGCGAATGGACCGATCCAGTAAGCCCCGCCCACTGCGCACGTGGGCAAATTAACACGTGCTGCTCTCCAATGCCACACTGCATTTTCCTGCCGCGCGTATCATACGCGCGTGCACGCATGTCGGACGTTTGTGCACGCACGTCGGACATAAATCACGGCTGTGATTGGTCAGAATACCATGGGGCGGTGCTTACTGGATCGGTCCATTATCATGCATGTGGCTTCGATTTACGCGCAGTTTTCATGTCGTGTCTAGGTTTTATTCAAAGAAGGTATTCTCGTTCCTCTTCCTAAGCCAGGCAAACCAAAGGGACCCTCAGTAAACATAAGGCCAATCGTTCTCCTGACCATTATCCGGAAAATCATAAAGCCCCCCCCCCAAAAAAAATACTCGGTCTCTGGTCAGCGCGCGCGTCGATTTTAATCATGCGCGTCAACCTTTTTTTTCTTCTTCAAATTAAGGGTACACACCGGTAAATCGATCCGCCAAGCTCATGAATAAAAGTTATACCCTCAAAATATTCAATATTAGAGAGTTCTGAGCGCCGTAAAATTGGGGAATTGAAGAGATATGGTAGTGAACCTCTGGCCCGGACTTGGGGCTTCCAATTCTGAGCATTTTGGATGATATTGGGCTCGAAAGTGGCGCTATTTTGCCATGTTGTGGAGGGATCGTTTTTCAAGATGGCTACTTTTCCGCTTTGGGGAAAATAGGGGTCGTCTTCTTTGCGTGATAATATCTCGAAAAGTCAATGGTCAACCCACCATAAATTGAAAAGAAATTGAAAGATGACACATTGATCATCATTTTTCTGTGCAGCTTGAATACCTGTGAGAGTTTTGAGTATTTTTAAAAGAATTTTGAAGTATGGGCATTTAGCACTAGTGTCTATGGGAGTTTATTTGCAGGTATGCACCCTTAAAACGGAAACTACAACAGCGCCCTCTATTGCCGCACCTCCTCAAATTTGTGTACCAAGGAGCACCAAGGAATGGGGAAATTGCACCAAGGCAAATGTTAAAGGGCACCAAGGCAAATTATGGAGGACACCAATGTATAATGAGGACACAAAAAAGCAAAATAGTACCCACCTTGTCTATACAATTCAAGCTTGAAAAAAAACAAAACGCCTCCCCCCCAAAAAAAACAACGCGTCGCCGCATCAATTCCGGAACTTCGGTCTGACCAGAGACCGACTATTATTTTAATTTTTTGGGGGGCCTAATGGCCATTTGTTTGACGAAGAGAATCGCCGACAGATTAGACGACCACATACTAGCTTCCCAAGCAGCCTATCGACACGGCAGAGGCACCACTGAGCAGGTCTTTGCCTTAAAGTTCTTAGCAGAGAAGGCCATCACAGCCGATAGAACTCCACTTAGGCCTACTGGCAATCTTGCTTAGAGACGTTCGATTACAAGTCAGAGTGGGAACTATCTTGGGTAAGCCCTTCAAAACCAACATTGGCGTGCGTCAAGGAGACTGCCTAGGTCCCATTCTCTTCACTCTATACCAGTGGCAAAAGCACTGAGACAACTTGACCCAGAAACACCCGAGACACCATTCACTCTTCAGGATCACACTGAGTTACTACACGCAGACACAGTCCCAATCCCTTCCTGCCAAGCAAACACTTCTAGAGGCAATCCGCAAGAACAAGCTGCCAAGAGGGGGACAACGAACCACGTGGCTGAATAGAAAAAAACAAGGACCTGACAACCACGGGGGTCAACGTCAAAGATCGACACACCTGGCACGTGGCATCAGACAGGGAGCAGAGGAGGACATTTGACGCAGATGATGATATGGTTTTATTATGCCGCATACATGGTTGTATAGCGCCCTCTACATACTTTTGGCCGGGCCTGGCCAGTGGCACATGCACAGTGACCGTTTTAGCCTATTTTCGGCTAACTTTGACAGATTTTTGGTTAAAAAAGGAGTTTGACAGAAAATTTGACAGAATGGATTTTTTGGCAAGATATCTGGCAGAATTCTGCCAAAATGGTTATTTGACAGAGATAAACAGCAAATTTGCCAAAAAATGGTACATTTATTTACAAAAGCTTCAATCTTTTCAAACAAACCCTTGCAAAATAAGACAGGTTGCCTGGTCTAGATGCTGAGGTTCACTGGGAACCGGATTTCGTTGTGACGCAACTGCATGTTAATTGCCTGAAATTTACGAAATTTCATATTATCTTTATGTGGTTACAGATTGTTTATGATATAATTTGAACATTAGTTAAGGCAACATTACAACATCTGCATGTGATTTTAAGTGTTTATAGTGTATTTAGACTTTCGAGTAGTTCTGGGGAATTTGGCAGATTTTTGACAAATCTGACAGATTCTTGAAGTGCATTTAGCAGAATTATGTCATGACCTTACGGTCACCCGGGGTACTATTGGTAGCAAAGCAAGGATCGTGTACATACAGCGCTAGCGCCAGAGTCCGCGTGGATGGTTCGTGGCATGGCTGGGTAAGAAATAGGCTTCAAAATGGCTAACCGATCAAGCATACTAAGTTATGTAAGTTTTTCTGTGTTTATGCTGTTATTTGCAAATTTAACGTACTCTGAAAGTGCGAAGGAAATGAACTTACATGTACGACGAAACCACATCAACATGAACATGAAGAAGTCAACATTCACAACAAGCATTGATGGGATGTACAGTCAGAATGACTTTTCTTCTACAAGAAACATGACAAACGTTAAGCACAAAAGACATGTAAGAAATCGTCTACAGGTGAAAAGTAAACGCAGACAAGTGAGAGATGTAGCATCTAACCCGGTTGATGTGGCTACCCAGGATTCAGAATGTCGTATCCCTGATCAACAGATGGCAGCACTGTCTAATTCCAAGCATACAAGCTTTGTAAGTACTAGTAGTATTATAATTAAGTAATAGTAGGATGGGTTGCCCTAGTATTATCGCAGTACTTACCATGTTTCTCCTTCGGAATAGAGATTGCCCACTAACTTTCCCGAATTGTCCTGTCTTTTGTGTTGTATAAATCTTCCTTTTCAAATTGATATAAAAAAAAGATAGTAGGCCTAGATATAGCCCCACTAGTGTGGCCGTAGATCCTGAATAGAGATCAGTGCACGTGGCCCCCAGACGATAAATGCATGGTACAGGTAACAGCCGTCGCATTTGCAACTCACGCCCTCGCTCGACAAGCAATTTGCATAAACGCGACGTCACAGCTTGAGGTCATCTCTTGTCACATTCAAAATGGCTGCCATCACCGGACGTTTCACGAGTGCATATGGGCTCCAGAAAGATTCAAGAATATCTTGGAAAATTGAACATCATTACACCTAAGCATCCTAGAAGTGATAGATGGGACATCGTAGCATACAACCATATGTAAGAAATTCCCTGCAAATTTTATGAAAACGTCCTCAGTAGTGCGCGGACCACGGTGTGTGGCCTTAGGTTCAGCGCAGCATACCGACGGCCACACTAGTGGGGCTAGCCTAGATATATTGGAGCAACTATAGAATGCAGGGCCACGCCGGAGCAACGTTTTTTTGTCTGCTTGGAGGCGTGGATCGAGGCCGGCGATGTGAGGATAGGAGTAATAGGCTACAATATAATAATATGCAAACCTGCAAAAAGCGCTAAGTACAGCGAATGCACTTGTCTTCTCATCAATGATCGGAAGGAAGGGCGC
Organism: Patiria miniata; assembly: GCF_015706575.1. Taxonomy (NCBI): domain Eukaryota; kingdom Metazoa; phylum Echinodermata; class Asteroidea; order Valvatida; family Asterinidae; genus Patiria; species Patiria miniata. Next base: position 2,128,140 of record NW_024037049.1, read on the forward strand.
GCTTGTAAATGTGTCGGGGCACAGAGACACGGAGGCGCGGAGTCGCAGAGACGCGGAGTCGCAGAGACGCACGCCGCCAATAGAGGGCGCAATTCTCAGCGGTATTTTTTGAGAACGAAGCATCCATATCCATTTTTAATTTCCTCGCAAAGGAAGGGAGGAGGGCGACGAGGCACTGGAGTCGCGGAGGCGCGGAGTTTGCAGAGACGCGGGGCACTGGAGTCGCGGAGTCGCAGGGATGCGCGCCATCAATAGAGGTTGCAATTCTCGGCGGTATTTTTTTGAGAACGAAGCATCCATATCCATTTTTATTTTTCTCGCAAAGGAAGGGAGGAGGGCGACGAGGCACTGGAGTCGCGGAGTCGCGGAGTCGCGGAAGGGGGACTCTGGAGTCGCGGAGTAGCGGAGTCGCAGAGACGCGCACCGCCGATAGAGGGCGCAATTCTCGGCGGTATTTTTTTGAGAACGAAGCATCCATATCCATTTTTAATTTCCTCTCAAAGGAAGGGAGGAGGGCGACGGGGCACTGGAGTCGCGGAAGCGCGGAGTCGCGGAGTCGCAGTGATGCTCGCGGAGTCGCAGTGACGCGCGCCGATAGAGGGCGCAATTCTCGGAGGCGCGGATGTAGAGTGAAGTGGCCCTGTATTCTATAGTTGTACCGATATATTGCTGGAGGTAATGCCAGCAAGCTAACGTTTACTAAAGGTTTGCCGGCGGCAATCCATATCAACAGAGGGTGCTGTACTCTCTAAGATAGGGCTGAATTATAAGACATAGGCCTATTAGATTACCACCAACAGTTGTGTAGCACCCTTGGCGTTTGTCCGAAAATTTGGGACTCTCAATACTGTTTTAATAACGTTTAGGGCTGGGTAATTCCAGCTAGCGTAGCCTCATAAATGTGGCCAATTTACTGGACAACCTCTGTAAATAAAGGCCACACTTCCACCATGTACAAAAACATGTAGAACTTTGTCAAATTTTGATTTTCACATTTAGGCTTAGTTTGTAGTTTATTTTTGCTTTAGAAGCATACTCACCCTCTTTGTAAGCTAATTAGAAAGTGCTGCCTTTTCCAGATGTCTATTTTTCGTGAATTTTCCAGATTAGTTGCATATGTTTGTGTATCAAAATTTCAACATGAAATTTCACGAAAATTAGACATAATTATTAACTACAAAATTATGGGGCTAGGGCTGGCCCAACTATAGTTTGGAGTCAAGGGGGCCAGCTGCGTGCAGCGCTGCCACAACAACAAGCGTACCGCTAAATTGTAGGAGTCTGGCAAATGCCGTATACATGCGCAGGCGTTGAGTGTTTTCCGCTGGACGATACCTGACTTTATTATAAACTAGTACCAAATGGAGCTTCCTCCATGGAAAATGGAGGACCGTACACGGTGAACTCCCACCCTGAACAAGGAAAAACGTTTAAACCATAGAGCTATATTAACTTACTAGAGCGCTAACTCATTCTTGCGCGCGGAGATGCTTTGAAGCCGCTCTGGGCGCAGACATTTTGAATTTATGTGCGTGTTTGTAGAACACAAGCAAAATAGGTGGATTGAATTTTAAAAGTGACGCGCAAGTATAAGATACGTAAACAACTTAAGTGCGTCATGACGGTTAAAAAATGTCACGGCGAAAAGCATCTGCAGTGGAGAGACGTGCACACGTTGCGCTGTTTGCGTAGAGCAAAATGAAACGCTCATTTGCTGATCGTGCATTTCGGTTTTGAGCGTATCGGCTTCGATGACGCACCGGTATGGAATACAAATGCAGATAAAGCTGTACAAAAGCCATACAAAATTTCGAGATTTCCATCTGTAGGTTTGTGCACAAACATGGATGCGCCCATCAGGCATTACTTTGTACATCGATGTTAGCGCTCTAGTAATTTAATATAGCTCCATGGTTTAAACTCAGTTCAGCACACGTCACGTGTCAACCATGGGATGGGGATCGAATGTTAATGAGCTTTTGTATCCCCCCACCCCCCAATAAACCGAATGGTCTCCCAATGTCAGATGTTTTTTCTTTTAATATATTTTTGTCGTTGTTATGAATTATCTATTAAGCCACAATTGGATGTGAATGCTGTCAGTTGTACATGTATGAATTCAATCGACCTGTTTTGATTTTTGCTGCTGATTGTTTTTAATATTTTTTTTCTGTTATTTATAAGAAACATTTCTGGTGGGGCAATATCTATAATTGGGCCATATAGATTGGGCCATTCCAATTGTGTGGTCCTAACTATAGTTTACACATGTAGGGCCAATGATTTTCCGCAATCCCGGAAAACGGAACGGAATTCACGGAATCTGCCCCTCGAAACGGAAAACGGAGTTTGAATCTGAACAAAATAACTTCTGTAATTTCATTCATAAAAAACATAATTTCATAAAATTTATCGAATACAAAATGAATGGTTGATGATTGATTGAACAGACGAGCCATATAACAAATGAGCGGTGTTTATATCACGCTTTTGGTGGGACAAAAACGTTCAAGATCAGAGCAAATCTTACGAGATCATTACCGTAGTAGTACGCGTAGTCATGGGAGTGACAGTCCCGACGCACGCCGTAGCTGTCGGCCAGTGCACGGGTGAAAATCATCACGCTCACAACACGCTCTTGCGGGTCTCTTTTGCTCCATCGGTAGGTTTATTTTTCTCTGTGCAGTCAGTCAACCAATTGTATAACATATAACTTTGGCTCTATAGAAATGCATGTCATGCTTAGGTCAAAAAATCTACCGTAAACTATCCTATTTTGCCGCTAACGTTAGCCCGAAAACGAAATGGTGTAGGCCTACATGAATTTCGCTTCGGCCAGTGATGTGTGTGACGTCATGGGATTGGCCTGTACGGCTATTGCATGTTTCTTGCGTGTGTGGCAGTGGCTGTGTGCAGTGCATACATGTACGACTTGACTGTGGCGAAGTTAAATACTACGTCTGTACATTGATTTGCCGTTGATAAAAAAAAGCAATCTTTTTGAGGGCAGTTTTCCCGCGCTCCAACCAAACGACTTTTTCATTATCGTCTTGGAATTATTGTCTGTGTTCATTGTATAATGCATTATATACATATGTAAAATGCCAATTTTTGTATTGAATAAATGTGAAACGGAATTTTTCAGCCTGAAACGGAATTCAGGATTTTTGAAAACAGAATTTGCACTTTTCTGAAACGGAAAATCATTGGCCCTACACATGTACATTGCTTTGTGACTATAAAACATCTCTGATACACGTCTGACTTTACTTGGGATCATTGAAATTAGCTATGGGTGGGGCCCATCTATAGTTGGGCCACTCTAATCTTTTTATTTTGAGGTCCCAACTATAGTTTACATTGATGTACATCTATAAAACTTTCCCTACAGCTCTGATACACGTCTGACTTTACTTGGGACCATTGAAATTAGCTATTGATCATGTTGATGGGGCCAATCTATAGTTGGGCCACTCCAATCTTTATATTTTGTGGTTTTTAATATACTGCTTGCCCTTAAAAGTAATAAATGCTGTGCCTACATTTGTTAGGTATTTTTGTCCTGTCTGTCACATTTTTTTGATCACCTGTTAAAAAAAAGGTTGAACTTGCATTTTTGGAGACCCTTCAGGTTTTTAGTATAGGCCTACTACATGTCCTTTTTTAAAATAATAAATGCTTGTGCCTACATTTATTCAGAACATAAAAATGTTCCGTCTGTCACAACATTAATGAGCCTGGTAATTCCACTTCAATGTTTTGAATTACATTGTAAAAAAAAAAAAACACATTAAATTTCCCAGATAACTTTCTCCAACAAAAGTCATTTTCAAAATATGGAGTGTAATATCCGTCCCATCCGTCAATCTGATTTCACTTTGTCACTATACAGCCACTGAATCCTCTAGTTTTATGGATTTTTTTTTAATTTGAAATATAGATTGTTTACTTTGACCTTATACATACTGTACCTAACTAAGAAAGTAACACCTTACACATTGGTTGTGGCAGGCCTTTAAAAAAATACATGTAGGTTGTGTAAATCTGTCCCTTCTGTCATGCCAGAATTGGCCTTTGGTGATTATAAAGTGACAAAATAGTTCCGATTTTTGTTTGATTTTCTGCTACCCCAGCAATGGGACCTTCCCGGCACCCATTTTGGTATACCGCTTGTGTGGCTTACTAATGCGAAGGAAGTCCAGTATTTAAGCCACATTTATGGGGCTATAGCCTACACTGCTACTGTACATTCAGTGTGACAGTTCCGGATCAACAACAGTTCTGGATCTGACACTTGATTAAATAGAAACTAATTTAACTGTTTTGGTCACTGTTGGAATATTTTATCAAATTCAAGTTGGGAGATCAAATACTAAATTATTTTAAAATGCGCAGCACTATGATATGTGGTCTTTTAAAATAGAGAAATATTCTCAAACGTTACATTTTACAATCTACATAAAATCTGCATAATACCATGCTGCAACCATTGCATTTGTTAAACATGCAAATTTTACACCTTTTTTTAATCTGCTTTTTTTGTCCAGTACATGTTCAATGACAGCAACTTCAATTTGGCAATGATATGGACTGGAACAGATGGCAAGGTGAGAACCATTCCTCATACATTATTTGGATGTCATAATTCATTAACCCATTAGTACTTGTATTGCGTGGTAGTGCTGCAGTCTGCAGCTGAACTGTCGAACTGAACTAAAAATAGCCGAACTTGGCCTTCCAAACCGAACCGAACCCAAATGTCGATTCGGAAGAGTTTGGCAAGTATTTGTTGATAGCGCTAGGAATGTTAAAACTTGCAATGGAAGGGCAAAATTTAAGCGCACGGATGATTGAATTTACCATGTTGACAGGTCACCGCATTCATCTTCATTATTTGTGATGTTCTAGCCAGGCATGTAATAGGATATATCCGTACCCACCTGCAATTCTCTCAAAAAGCATGCTCTTTGGCCAGTGCGGCCGATATCCCACTTCCTTGCCATGTTCAATTCCAGCGTGACGTAGTTTGTGTGGACCAAACCATTTGCAGTGAAGGGTGTGCTTTCCTCGGCACAATTTACCAGCATTTTCAGTTTTTTCACCGTGTCAAAATTTAAAAAAATACGTTTTATGGAGTCAGCAACCTTTCCCTTGTTCAGAATAAGTTCTTAATCGTCGCAACATATTTTTTTTGCGTAAAGAATTTATACCAAAAACGATGTAATCTTCCAAAAGAGGGTGGAGCACCCCTTTACAAAATTAATGGATACGTCCACAGAATGAGAATTTGATGAAAGTTACAAACATTGTATGAATCAAAAAATTGAATTTTTTTGTACGGTAGCTATTTGTCAGCTTGTTGCTAAAAATATTTATGATTTCATAAGTTTAGTACAGTAAAATGACCTGCTCGGAGCATGCTCAGACGGAACTCGTCGGGAAACAAGTCGGCACGTGGCGGAAAATTGTGATCATATAGGCCTATACATGTAGTTCGCCGGGCCGGGATAGCCTGAGGGCCGCAATAGGTAACATGTAGCAATTTACAATGCCCAACATCATAAACTCAAATTATTACGGTATTTTGTTTACACAACAAAAATGAGATTCCTCCTTCAACTTGTGCGGTACACACATACATGTATTTGTTCAAACAGGGGAACGGCTTATGGTTTTTATACATAGCCCTATACATTGTACTAAGGACATGTAGATTATGTATGCACTTCTGAAACCGAACCGAAGTTCGAAGAAAAAAAAATCGAACCGAACCGCACTTTGAGGATCAGTTGCAGCACTAGATTTACTTCTTGATGAATCCATACAACCATGGAGAAATGGGGCAGTTGTGGGGCAGTACAGGGACAAGTGGGTAAACCCGTGCTATTGCCAATAATGCAACACCTTACTGGACAGTGTTGCAGCAATCAGTTTGGGGAGAAGTGTCTGTAAAATGATTTCATGATTCTCTGCCATACCAGCGACATTATGGCACCAATGATGATTGTTTGTATTTGGCCTCAAATTGAGTTTTAACAGTCATTCATAAATACCTAAGACAGTTTACCCATTCCTATAGGTCGAGAGCCCGTCACGTGGCCGGTCTTAAAAGGTTTATTTATTTATTCCATTTTCCGGGATATTACAAACAGTGAATTACAGACAAAACAATTACATGTACAAATAACACTGAGTAGTAAACATAACAGAAAACGTAACAGAAAACGACACCCAAAAAGCTCCCGCAGGATTACCCAAAAGAAACAAGTTTCTGCCGAGGGGCTCTCCAAACTAATTGGGTAACAGTGATTAATACATTTAGGATAAAATTCATTAAATAAAATATTTATAAAATTAAGCAGTTATGCAAAATATAATTAAAAATACAATTAAAAATTAAAAATCACAATAAGTGTAAATAAATAAATAAATAAACAAATAAAACAAATAGATTAAATAGAATAAAAATAAAATGAAATAATTAGAATAAACTAAAATAAAATAAAATGAAATAAAGTAAAATAAGATTAAATTAAATAAATAAAACAAGATAAGATTAAATTAAATAAATAAATAAATAAAAGAACAGCTGGCATACATGCTACATGTATGTCCAAATCATTATTATAATAATAATTAATAATAATAATATGCAGTGAAAGGAATTTGTTGAGCCGGAGAAATTTGATTTATGAAAACATGAAGTCAGGATAAAAATATCTTGGGAGGAAAACTCTAGAATGCATGAGAGATGGGGTCTAGACTGAACAGATGATCACGTAAAGAATTGATGAGAGGTTTGGGGGAACGTTCCAGGCAAAGGTCTCTAACAACGGTGGAAAGTGAATTAAAAAACCTGGGAAAGAGGGTGAACAAAGAAAATTTGACACAGTTTGTCCGGCTGTACTGATGTTTGAAGAGGAGGGGGTGGGTTTTCCTAGTGTTGGCTTGTGGGAGAAAATGTGAAGAAACAGAAATGTGATTGTAGAGACATTTAATGACAAAGGAAGCACTGAGGTATACAAGTCTGTTGTAGAGGGGAGGCAAGTGAAGTTTGGACAGGCGTTGTTCATAGGAAAGAGAAATAGCAACATTGTAATGGAAGCAAGATTTAGTGAAGCAACGTTGAATTGCCTCAAGGCATTGGATGTGGTTCTTCTGGTGAAGTAGCCAAACCGGCGCGGCGTATTCCAAGATGGGCCTGCAGAGAGAACGATATAATTTGAGAAGAACTTCAGCATTTTTTTTATTTTACAGTGCACCGTATGAAGCCAGCAAGTCTAGAACACTTGGCACGAACAGAATAGGGTAAGGCAAATTTTTATCAAAAAGTTTTGATGGACAGTCTCGATAACTCGGCGCGATAGGAATGTGATAGGAATCAGATTTTGTTGGTTCTTCTGACTCATTTCTCAACTTGAATCCATATACTTTTCCAGTTTAGGAAGTTGTAATGTTTTTTTAAAATGATTATTCAATATTTATTTTAAAACAAAAATAAATCTCCTCTGAATTTTGAGGAAAAATCTACCCCAGAGATCCCCAAATTTTTTCTAAAATGCACCAGAGAGCTTCTAAAGTTCAAAATGTTTCGGGGCCCTTAGGCGGGCCCCGAACCCCACGCCGTGGCTTCGCGAGCTGGTGTGTCACATCATAACTTCCCGCACAGGTTTCAAATATTTCACACCCTCCCCTTTTGGAAAATCCTGGATCCACCCCTGCACGCTGTTCTCTGTTGGAAAGAAAATTACTGATCCATGAAAGTGTGTTTTATTGGTGTAACTTATGAAGGAGGATTGAATGGTCACACTTGTCACAGGCTTTAGACCAGTCAAGAAAGATTACATCAATTCCAGGAGGATTGGAAACATCAAGAGCTCGGGTGTCAAAGTGGGTGGTTAACTGAGTAGTACAGGAACGTCTGGGCTGAAATCCATGTTGGGAGTCGGGGATGATATGATGCTGAGAAGAATGGTCAAGTACCAGTAGTTTCTTGCTTATAAAACCTTCAAGCATTTTACAAGGAACAGAAGCAAGGGAAATAGGTCTATAATTAACAATGTGAGATTTATCGCCGTGTTTCAACAAAGGAACAACATTCGCCTGTTTCCAGGTGTGGGGAACTACACTAGTTGAAAGACTAAGATTAAATATGTTAGTTAATGTTGGAACAATTGAAGTGCCAGCTAGTTTTAGAATTTTTGGAGATATGCCATCCAAGCCGGGGGGGGGGGGGGGGGGGGAGGGGGGTTTGGATGGATTAAGTTTATCGATGGCCTTCATAACATCTGCTTGAGAAACATGAAAATTATGGAGAGGGCTAATACCAGGATGGGCAGTGGATTGCTGTGGAGAAAAGTTACTTTGGAAATTCACATTGAAAGCATTAGCAATTGCACTTGGATCACAGAAGGTTTGGTTGTTGCAATTAAAAGTTGTATTGATTGGTGCTTCCTCTTACCGTTAACAAAAGACCAAAAATGCTTGGGGTTGTCTTTACAATCTAGAGCTAAACTATGAACATAATCATTGTAGGAATTCCTTGTCAATTGATTAACCAGCGATCTTAATTCTTTGTATTTGTCCCATAAGTTGGCATTGTTCTTGTTCTTCACAGCACGTCCATATGCTCGGTTCTTTCTTCACGCCGCTTTGACTATGTCACTTGTAATCCATGGGGACCGGCGGTGTCCTTTGGAGGTGGCGATGGGAACGACATCCTTCACTGCCGCATGGACAAGTGACAAGTGTCACAAGTGTCCCATGTCTCGTCTACGTCATCTTCAAAGAACAGCTGCCACGGAATACATTGTAGGGTCATCTGAAAATCATGTTTGTCGACCTTGTGGAATTGGTGGAAGGTACGGCGGAGAAACTGGTATTTGGATGTTGTGCAAATCTGGAAGTGAACAGAGTCATGGTCACTGTTGCCCAGACCAGGTTCTTTGTGGATATTCTGAGTCCAGCTTGGGTCATTACAGAAAATGAGTTCCAACATGGAATCGTCACCATGTGGATTTTGTCTTGTAGGGAAGGAGACCAGTTGAGACATGTTCAGGGATTCAATGATGTTAAGAGCAGCAGCGGAGCGAGTGTTGAGAGATGGGGGGTTGTGTTCATCAGAGGATGCCGAGCAGGGTATTTGTAAATTAAAGTCACCGAGAAGGAGGATTGCTTGAAATTGGTGTGAGCAGGGAAGGATGCGGTTGATCGAGAAGGAAAGTGCTTCATCAAATCCTGTTGTTGAGGATGGAGGTCGATAGCAAGTCCCGATGAGTAGTTTGCCCTTGTTGTGTGGAAGAATGACTTGGACCCAGATGAGTTCACATTCTTTGAAGTTGGCTTGGATGTCGGAAGAGGGCTCAAATTCATCTTGTCGTGATGGCATTAGATTTGAGTTGCATGCAAAGAGCACACCACCCCCATTGCGATTTCTGTCGCGCCTGAATAATTGGTGCTGTGAGGTGTCCAAAATTTCGGAGTCCATGATGTCAAGGCATAGCCAGGTTTCAGTTATGCAAGCGATGTCGATGCGGTTAAGGGTCAGTTCTGTCTGAAGATTGAGAGTTTTGTTGACCACACTGCGGGCATTTAGCAGGACACAGTTTAAAATGGTAGAATTGTAAAGGTCATGGGGCTGGTCAAGGACCTGGATTTGGTTGAATGTCTCCTGACCTGATGATTTGAAATTGGAAGGTACAGTGGGAATTACTGTAGTACAGAATTCTCTGCCCATGGTACATGGCATGTCCAGTCCTGGCTTTGACAGTTGATCCAGAAGGAACAAAGGGATCTCCATGACCACAGCTGATGAATATCAATAGTAGGCCTGTTTGTTTACGGTTTTGACTGGAACTGGTACCCTTTCCCGGTCAAGGTCGGGTACCCGGGTACCCGTAAAAGCCCTCCCCCCAAAAAAACAATTAATTTACAAACAGTTTTGACTTTTTCTCAAAATGTGACCAAACGTGGCTACTTCCTGAACGTGGCATGATGATCACCGGACAGCAAGGTTATGAGACAGGGAATGTCAGGGACAAGAAATAATCACACAGACACAGCAAAGTAACTTGGGCTTACATTTTGTCATCTTTTTTTATTGTGCGTGACTGCAATTAAAACGCCAATCACTTAGTATCGTTTGTTTATTCCGCCATCTGCGGTGCATCAAAGAAGATCATTTCCTGGCGGCCCGCTACGAGAAACTTATTAAAAACACATACAATGGGTCAACTTTCGTGCTTCTGGAGACGCATCAATTCAAACTTCAAAGATAGTCAACAAAACTGAATACAAACTAAAAACCGCAAGATGGAGTTTTTTGAATGGTTGGTAATTCACTTTGAACTTTGTAAATCTTAGGTTACGGACTTGTTATGGGTACTACCCGCCATCTGCGGCGCATCAGAGAAGTTGATTTCCTGGCTAGCGGCTACAAGAAGCTTTATTACAAACACAAACAATGGGTTGATACTATCGTGTTTCGCCAATTTCGGACTTCTGGAGACGCATCAAAGATGGTCTAAATAAAACTGAAAACAAAATATAAACCGCAAAATGGAGTTTTGGAATCGTCGGTAAACTCACTCTGAACTTTGTAAATCTTCTGTTAGTGATATTTGAATGCATGTACTTGTGGTTTTTTTTGTCTCGGACGTTGCGTCCAAATTTATAAATTCGGTTACGGGTACCTGACCCGATAAAATGGAACCGGTTCTTGGCCTCCGCGGCCGCAACAGGCTTAATCAATAGCAGTGTGGCCAGCAGTTGCAGCTTAGTGAGATAAACAGCCATCGCAACAATGGCATCTGGTACTCATGGTTCACTGGTCATGATGCAAAATGGCTTCACTTTTCAGTTCAGAGAAGCAAGAAATCCAAGATGAATTTCACAAAATAACTCCACAACTCTGATGAAATTGAAGTAGAAAATGGTCTTGAACGATCTTTGACATTAGCTGAGTAGACTGGTGATAAAATCTTTGTTGGTTGGAACTCTGACCTTGCAAAAACTTGTGACGAATGCACAGCAGTATTTTGTGTCACCTCACACTTGTGTAGTACCATTATTGTTTGCGGTATTGATAAGCACTGGTTGATAAGCACTGGCTGGTTGGTTTTAAACACTTTTCCAGTGTCACTGGAATTGTGCCTTTAACGTTTTATTGTGTGAACGTTTGCAATCCTCACGTAGGCATGCACATACGGTACTCCCGGTGAGTCAGTATTTCACAGTCCTAAATTCACAATACATGTATACCGGCACAGCTGCTTTCTGCGCCACATTGTGCAGGATGACGACTCCTCCATATAAAGAGTTGTTCGCGACTTTTCGCGAGAGGGACGTAAAACATTCCCCGAGGGGTGTTTCGAAAAACATGAAGTACAAACTTGTTGAACAAAATCATTGGAAATGTATAATTGTTGACTTGTTTTGACTTTTGGACCAAATTTTTTTAATTTTTAGACCTTCGGCTCGGGTAATTATCAGCATCCAGACTCCAACTGGTCTTAAACATTAAACCGGCCAAACACGCATTTGTTCCCTTTTAATATTGAAATTTCTTTCATATGACATGTATGAGAAAAACAAAATTATGCCTTCTACAAAATTATCCAAGTGTTGAATTATTTATTTTGTCATGCTTGCCTTCCAGGAGCTGATGGCATTATCAACCATGGAATACACTTTCTTTTCTGAACAATCTCAGCTTTGGATAAGGTCAGTAAATTTTTCATTTCTTTCAAGATTTTTTTTCTTCTTTTTCCTTGCATTTTCTTTTCAAGATTGCCTTCTTCACAAAAGGACAAGTTTATTTTTGATCTAAGAATACTATTTAAACAATTGATGTAGACATTTTAAGATTTACATGTACTAGTCCCCCTTGACTGACCTTTCAAGCATTCTACTGACTATCTGGTCACATACATTCACTGTGACAGTTTCAAAGGTTAGTATGATGAGATACTTGTCAACTTTTCCCTGATTTCTTTCTCTCTCTGGAACTCCGTACATTTTGATTCTCTACAATTGGATTCTCTTCTACCTACACTTCTACCCACACTTCTTTCACGCTTAAAAAGAACTACACATATATTGCCTTGCCACTATGACTTCTTTTGTTCGTTTTTGGCTTTTCCGCATTATTGCGGAAAAGCCTTTCTTTTTGTTCTGATTTTTTTTCTTTCTTCTTCTTCTTCTTCTTCTTCTTCTTCCTCTTCTTCTTTTTTTCCCAAAAGCCCATAGACTTTGTACACGTTTTTTCTACACGCCACTTTTGGCATTAATCTTTGTCAGACATCATTCAAAGTTGGCATAAGCATAGTCTCTATAGCAAAGATGTGTCCCGAAGATTGACGTCATGGTGACGTCATCGACTAATTTATTATAGATTTTTGAATATTTAATTTTTCCCATAGACTTTGTACACAGAAATTAAAAAAAATTGTCGCTTTTCACAGGGCATTTTCGACTCTTTGCCAGTTATTCATTTACACCAATCTTTATCCAAGCAAAGACCCTAATTCAAACAACATTGTGGAATGATGACGTCATGATGACGTCATCCCGTGTTAATTTATAGGCAATTAAATTGTGGCACTTTTAATATTTAAAAATGCATAAGAAATCAACCGTACGCGTCCGCAGCATTCTGTTGCCGGCAAGTGGTAGAGTAGGTTGAGGTCTTTATTTCATTCAGTGTGCGTGAAATCACGTGACCCTTGCTTCCGGTCGAAAAAGGCCAAAACCGGAAGTGGCTTATTATTTAAAAGTGGTAATAGATATGAACTTGCTTTTAACGGTGTTAGTCTCTTGGCCGATAGTATTCTTCAAATCATCTACCGATGACGTCATGCAATCTTCGAGCGCCCTCTAGCGACAGGTTGAGAATTTTCAAAAATGTATTTTGAATAGATGTCTGTGGCGAAGTTTGTCGGAATCGCCTAAATATTGGTGTATATGATGACCTTGACCCCTTTAAGACGTGTGCGAAGTTTTAGGCAGATGACGTCATCAAACCGGAAGTTATAATGAAAAGACTCTTTTTCTTTTGAAAATTCCTGAAAAATCAACCATGGCAGTTTTTAAATTAGTTTTTACTTAAATTGTCGATTTAAGGGTAGGTCTAAAACATTTCAAAGCTTCGAGGCAATAAGCAAACTCGGACATGCCCTGCGCACGCTTAAAACTTCAGGTTGACAATACCTCTGCTTTAAAACATGCACAGGACGTCCACAATGTGTACATGTACATGCACGTACGTTGTACATGTACATAGGCACATACATCGAATGTCAGTCAGCCTGCAGCGCACGTGTTGCTGAGTTTAAATCCTGTCCACAGTGACCGTTTTAGCCGATTTTCGGCTAACTTTGACAGATTTTATGTTCATGCATGCGCATAGACAGGGACGTATTATAGAACTTTTGGCATTAATCTTTGTCAGACATCACTGACAGTTGGCATAAGCATAGTCCCTATAGCCAAGATGTGTCCCGAAGAGTGACGTCATGGTGACGTCATCAAGTGATTTATTATGGATTTATGAATAATTAATTATTCTCATATACTTTGTACACAGCTTTCTCCACAAGTCTTTCCCTATACAACACTGATATATCTTACTGAGTAGTTCTGAACTTCGGCCGAGAATTACTATGAGAAGGAAAAAGAAATCGTATGTTTTTACGCCTGTCATTTGATTGAAAATATTCCTAAGAGTTAGAATAGCAAGTAACATTTTATAAAAATGTTTCAGTTTAAAGGCAAATCACGTATTTAAAGGTGCAGTTTTTCTGCTGTGGGATTTTTAACCCATTGACTTTGTACACGTTTTCAATTCACCATTTTTATAACTTGGCGATCTGGAATCGTCATCAAAGTTACAGCCAAGGAAGACCCTCATACAAAAATTATGACAAGACTATGACGTCACGATGACGTCATCACCTAATTTTTTTTTTATTTTTAAAAATGTACGTGCATATTGTGAAGTCTTATATCTACAGAAATGTAAGTCCGATTGGGTTGAAACTTGGTATGTGGCTATACCAGGATGTGTTATAGATTAAAAATGAGGTGACGTCATGATGACGTCATCCTGATGTTTTATATGAATATTTGATTTTTGGACCCTTAGCCATATCTCCCGAACGCAACATGCAAAATGCAAAATTCTTTTATGCATTTGGTCTGTTAGGTAATAGGTATTCGCACAAAACTTCAAAAATGTGTGACGTCATTAATATGACGTCATCAAAATGCGATTTTTCAAAACTCATATAAGGAAAGGTCCAATTGTCATGAAACTTGGTGGGTAGGTAGATAATCGTACTAGTATGCAAAGTCCGAAGTGACGTCACGATGATTTCATCAAAAATTAAAAAAAAATTGTCGATTTTCAAAGTGCATTTTCGACTTTTTGCCAGTAATTCATTTAGATCACTCTTTGTCCAAGCAAAGACCATGTACACACGCACATACATCGTATTGCCGAGGTCAAATCCTGTCCACAGTGACCGTTTTAGCCGATTTTCGGCTAACTTTGACAGATTTTATGTTCATACATATTCAGGGCATATAATTGATTAAAAAAAATCATAATGCGGAAAAGCCCTATGTTCTGTTGCAAACAGACATAGACCTCTAGTTGTTCTTTCTAGTTTGTAAACCACACCTTGAGTGGTGCTTAGCCTTTTGTTTTGGCGATACCTGTTTAAAAAAAAGTAAAGTCTTGTGGGTAGTTTTAATAAGTGCTGTGTTGATTTTTATTTGCACTTCTAGCAAAGACTTTGGTAGGTCTTTTGTAAATATCAACCATCGCATTAGGGGAGCTGTCATCAAGGCAAAAGATGGAGTATTCAAGAGTTCCATCGATCCTCAAAGAGTGAGTATGCAGACTTTTAAACATTTCATTTTGACGTACAGAATGAGGAATTCAACATTTAAGGAATATGTAATTAAACCAATAGTTTCTAAAGAAAACATACATTCCTGACAGCAAATGACTTTCAGACTTGTAGACATATACAGTTAAGGCTGAAACGATACATCGATATCCATATTGCGATATTTTGATACGATACGATTTATCGATACGAATGTTAAAATAACGATACAAAACGATACATACAACTGTGCCTAAGTTCTAAGAAAAGAAGTGCCACATACTTTTGGTAGTGGCGATGTGCCAAAAATAACGTGCAGCTGGCTGCAAAAACACAACTCAGATCGTCCCGGTTCATATTTCGCTGGCTCCGCATGCCCCAAGCATGGCTCGCGTCGTAGCGTCGAAAGATTGGTTTGTCAGGTTTGCACATGTATTATTAGAGCGCAGTAATAATATTTCGCTCATTTTACCCACTATTTTGTTGTTTTTATTAATTGAATTGTGTGTTACTGTTGTTTTCAGTGATTTTGCAAAATGTTGTTTTAATATATATCGTGATACCTATCGTATCGTTTGGCATGTATCGTGATACATATCGTATCATGACCCAGGTGTATCGTTTCAGCCCTATATACAGTATGCATGTAGACACCCAGATAATTCCTAAAGAAATAAGGTGAATTATATTTGGTAAAATGCAGTCAAGCATAGCATCACCACTTATTATTGAGCATCAGCGGGGAGGTGCCCTCAAGCAGGCAAAAGGGACGAGTTCATTCCATTACAGAAAACACCTCACCTCTTTGCATATCAGCGCGCATGTGCACAAACATTCGCTGAAAAGAATAGTGCCCAAGCCACACCCACATTGTCCACTGCATGCCCCATGCCCACAAAGGACCCTGTAACGCAATAGCTCGTCCTAGTTTTTTTCAGTGACGCGTAGTGTAAAGACGTACATTTTTGGCTTTTCCGCAAAATGCGGAAAAGCCTTTGTTTTTGTGCTGGTTTTTTTTTTTCTTTCTTCTTCTTCTTCTTCTTTTTGTTCCATTTCAAAGTCCATTGACTTTGTGCACGTCTTTTCTGGCCTCCACTTTTGGCATTAATCTTTGTCATACATTATTCAAAGTCGGCATAGGCATAGTTCTAGCAAAGATGTGTCCCGAAGATGGACATCATGATGACGTCATCATGGGTCACGTGACTTCATCATTCATTACAAAGTCCTATATCTACAGAATGATCACTTGGTATGTAGGTAGACCGGGAAGTGAGGTGACGTCATGATGACGTCATCGCAAACATGCATATTTTGAAGTCCTATATCTACAGAACTGTAAGTCCGATTGGGTTGAAACTCGGTATGTGGATAGACCAGGATGTGTTATAAGTAAAAATTGAGGTGACGTCATGATGACGTCATCGTACGATTTTATATGATTTTTGAATTTTTGGACCTTTAAGCCATATCTTATGACCGCAACATGCAAAATTCAAAATTCTTTTTGTATTATGCAGACTTGTATGACTCATGACTCGGACTCGAGTCCGACTCAAGTCACATTTTTAATGACTCGGACTTGGGGGCTACGGACTCGGACTTGGACTCGAACTGACTTGTGACTCGACGGAAATTACCGCACTGCACACGCGCACATACGTAAGTCGATCGTTTTCTTTATTGTGCAATACATGTACATGTACAGGGCGCTCGATGCGGTGGTGCGTGGCCGTGGCCGGTTACCGATTTATTGATTAAAGAAATCAATGTACCGTAACCTGTACCCTGCGTCCGCACGTAATACTGCATTGGTGCAAGATTGATAGGGTAAGGTACCAGACTTTTCTTGTCAGACGTCCTGTTGTTCACACGTGTATTGCTGTCGCATCGCGATAACGCGAGGTGACTCGTGACTCGGACTTGGACTCGACCTTTGTGACTCGTGACTCGGACTCGGACTCGACCTGGAGGACTCGGGACTCGGACTTGGACTCGAGAAATGTGACTCGGACTTGGACTCGATGTTTCGTGACTCGAATACAAGTCTGGTATTATGTTTGTTAGGTAATGGGTATACATGTATATATATACACAATTTTGAAAAATGTGTGACGTCATCAAAACGTCATCAAAAATTTGATTTTTAAACACATATAAGGGGAAGTCCGATCGTCGTGAAACTTGGTGGATAGCTAGATAATGGTATTGGTATGCTAAATCTGAAATGACGTCACCATGACGTCATCGCATGATTTTTTTATGATTTTTGTAATATTTACAATTTCATTCCACTTTACAATTTAACACTTCCTCTTACTGGATTGACTTTAAGATTGGTACAAACCAAGACCACAATGCAAAAATGTGCATTGACAAGCGTTATCAAGATGACGTCATTGTAGGGCATGTGGCGCTATCATAATGATGCATTTTTTAAGTCTCATATTGAGAAAACTACATGCATCAGTCCGAATGGGTCAAAATTGCGTACGAAGGTAGTCCGACACGTCTGATTTAATATAGATTTATTTCTTTTGGAAGATAATATATCTCACAGACGCTACATGCCAGACTTGTATTCGAGTCACGAAACATCGAGTCCAGGTCCGAGTCCGAGTCACATTTCTCGAGTCCGAGTCCTGAGTCCTCCAGGTCGAGTCCGAATCCGAGTCACGAGTCACAAAGGTCGAGTCCAAGTCCGAGTCACGAGTCACCTCTAACATTGTATTGGAAAAATGTACATATTAGGGAATTCAGAGATTCAGAGTCACCTTTGATATAGTATTGGAAATACGTACATTTCAGGTGCTGTAAATTTCCATTTTTCCATCAGCAGACTATTCATATCGCGTTATCGCGATGCGACAGCAAAACACGTGTGAATGACAGGACGTCTGACAAGAAAAGTCTGGTACCTTACCCTATCAATCTTGCACCAATGCAGTATTACGTGCAGACGGCGGGGTACAGGTTACGGTACATTGATTTCTTTAATCAATATATCGGTAACCGGCTACGGCCACGCACGCACCGCATCGAGTGCCCTGTACATGTATTGCACAGTAAAGAAAACGATTGACTTACGTATGTGCGCGTGTGCAGTGCGGTAATTTCTGTCGAGTCACAAGTCAGTTCGAGTCCAAGTCCGAGTCCGTAGCCCCGAGTCCGAGTCGTAAGTCAAAGTGACTCAATTCCGAGTCCGAGTCATTAAAAATGTGACTCCGAGTCGAGAGTCATGAGTCATACAAGTCTGCTACATGCTAAATTTTGAAACGTTGTACATGCATAGTCTGGGATGTGTTATTGATAAAAAAAAGCATAATGTGGAAAAGCCCTATGTTCTGTTGCAAACAGACATAGATCTCTCGTTAGCTGTTCTCGCTGTGCTTACAAAATGGCGGACTCTGCCAAGATCAAAAAGAAAACTGTTTCTAGCTCAAGCTGTTCTACCGGAAAGTTACCCTCAAGTCAATCCAAACGTTATAATTCCTCCGCTACGACTGGGTCCAATCTCCCGGGTTCTGCTGTTGGAAATTCTCGGGGGACGAACACTTCTCCAACGAGAGTTACGGCCTCTCCCCGACAAATTCCGCATTCTTACAGCAGTCTACAGGAGCACATGCATGCTTCGGAACAACAGGTCGACTCGCATGTGCAGGCGTGATCTTTTTGACAACAGGTTCGACGAGACTAAAAGCTGAAGACAAGTTGGATCTTTGTCGGCGTTCAGCCAAACGTCCATCTTCATTTGTCCCCAGTCAGCCCAGCAAGAAGTAACAACATCTGTTTTCTACCGACTAGGGTTCAAACCAGTCCAGGAATCAGGGGCATCAGGCTTCTTAGTCTTCCTCGAGCTACACCAGGAGACAGCCCCCCAGATATTCGCGGCCCTTTAAGTCCCGGGGGTCGCGAGGTGACAAGGGTTTTTGACTACAACACAGTTTTCATCCCTCCTGCTTTGGGTCCAGTAGGTGGTCGTCTTGGGGAGTTCAGTCAGAGATGGTCTCACGTAACCTCGGACATCTGGGTTCTTCAAACTATCTCGACAGGGTACTGTCTGGAATTCACCAGCAACCCTCCTGTACAACCTCATCATCAACCTACGACCTCTCAACAGTTACATCAAAGCCAAACACTTTCGCATGGAGACACTTTCCACGGTCCTCCAGTCCCTGAAAAGGAATTGGTGGGCTACTTTCATCGATCTGAAGGATGCCTACCTTTATGTACCTATCCACGCAGATCATCATAAGTTTCTCCAGTTTTTATACCGGGATTCCGGGTACCAGTTTTGTTGCCTACCGTTTGGCCTCTCCACAGCCCCACGGGTCTTTACAAGAATAGCCAAAGCAGTAGCAGCTTTCTTGCATCAAAAGCGGATCCACATATTCCTGTTCCTGGACGATTGGCTCATAGTAGGTCCCACTTTCCAAGACACGGTACATGCCCTCCGACAGACCATTCAACTTACCCTCAATCTGGGCTTCATCATCAATGTCGAGAAGTCCTCTCTAATTCCAACACAACAACCGACCTATCTTGGAGCAGTTCTAGACATGACAACAGGCAGAGCGATGCCATCTGGGGAAAGATGTCAGACACTCTGGGACTACATCAGGATTTTCAGGTCATCTCCAATCCTCCCAGCGAAAGCTTGGCTCCGCCTACTGGGCCTCATGGCAAGTCTCGTCGACTTGGTTCCTTGGTGCAGGATGCACATGCGTCCCTTACAGCTCCATCTTCTGAACCACTTTCGCCCTTGCAAAGATCCTCTATCAAAGATGATTCCAGTAACTCAGTTAATTATCGACAAGCTCCTGTGGTGGCTAGCTCCGAACAATCTCCAATGTGGAGTCGTGTTTTCTCGCCCCTCTTCAGCAGCTATGCTCACAACAGATGCTTCAACACTGGGTTGGGGAGCACACCTAGACGATCTATCATGGGCCAGCACTTGGTCGATGGGAGAGAGTCTACTTCACATCAATCACTTAGAGCTCCTGGCAGTGTACAAGGCTCTACTTTCCCTCGAATCCAAAGTCCTCAAGAAATTAGTTCTGGTCAAGTCAGACAACTCTATGGTAGTGTCATACATCAACCGTCAGGGGGGAACTCACACTCCGTCTCTCTGCCTGGCCACTTGGGAGCTACTCAGCTGGTGCATTCCTCGCCAAATATCCTTTCCAGGGGTCGCGTCTCTCCAACAGAATGGTCTCTCCACCCTCCTGTAGTCAAACACATTTTCAACTCGGAACACCACATGTGGACCTATTCGCATCCAACCTGAACAACCGGCTTCCAACCTTTTGCACCCGTCACACTCATCCTTTGGCGTGGAAGGTAGATGCCCTCAGCTTCGACTGAACAGGAATGCATGCTTATGCCTTCCCCTCGATCTCTATCGTACAACGGGTCCTGACAAAGATAGAGAAGGAGCTATCCAGAGTAGTCCTCATAGCCCCATTTTGGCCAAGACAGCCATGGTTCCCTCGCCTTCTGGATCTCCTTGTTCACTCGCCCCTCATACTTCCCAACCGACCAGACCTCCTGTCACAACCCAGGTCTCACATTCTGCATCTGGATCCATCCACTCTCCATCTTTGTGCCTGGATGCTCTCAAAGTCTCCTTCCGATCAGCTGGACTTTCAGAGGAAGCGTCCTTGGTGGCCAAGAGCAGACGGAGATTCACCAGAAGAACTTATGATAGTGGACTTTTCCACTTCACCAAATGGTGTGAGGAGCGAGCTGTCAATCCCCGTTCTGCATCTGTAACCTCGAATGGGGATATCTGTTTTCACCTTTTCAATTCAGGCCTTCAAATTTCAACAATTAAGGGCTACAGATCAGCTATTGGTGTCCTTCAGGGTTTCCGTGATGGCACAACAACTTCATCTAATACATCAATTTCTCACATGATACGTGGTATGTTTAATGATCGGCCTCCTACCAGGAAGCTGATACCATCATGGGATCTGTCTACCGTCCTGTTATCTCTCTCCAAACCTCCTTTTGAACCAGCAAGTAGTTCTTCCCTTCATCATCTTACAGTTAAAACTGTATTTTTACTGGCTGCAGCTACAGCTCGCCGCAGAAGCGAACTCCATGCTCTGTCAGTGGAACCGGGCCATATTCGATGGGAACCTGGCGGTGTACGACTAATTCCAAGGGTAGGTTTTCTCACTAAGAACCAATCAGTGGGTTTCTCACCCCCCAACATATTTGTACCAAGTTTGACGTCCTTCTCTTCAGTAGCAGAGGATAAATGGTGGTGCCCCGTGTGAGCACTCAAGTACTACATTGCTCGCACCAAGCCCTTGAGAGGAGACATCAATCAACTGTTTATTACGACCATCCAGCCTCATCACAAAGCCTCTGTGACCACGATCGCTCGATGGATTTCGGTGGCCATACAGTGCCCTCCCAAACATCGAGGATCGAAATCAGGAGCCCACGAGACACCCAGCATGTTGACTTCATGGGCCCATCTGCTTCGAGTTTCTCTTTCAGAGATTATGAAAGCGGCCTGCTGGAAAAATCCTTCAACTTTCACATCATGCTACTTGAAGGATGTTGTGCAATGGGTGGGACACATGGGCAGGAAAGTCCTCCAAGAAACAGCACGATCAGCAGCCTGCTCAGCCCGCACAGCTCCTTTGAAATAAATAGGCAGCTCTCGGGTATGTCTAGACAACCTTTTCATGTATATTTAGAATTGCATGTTATTTAGAATTGCATGTAGGCCTAGTTTAGACTTTCAATTACCACTGCATGGCCCCCCCCCCCCTTGAGACTTTCGTTGCTACTCTGCAAATGTAGGTAAACAGAGGTGAGGTGTTTTCTGTAATGGAATTCCTAAAATCCAAAGGGATTTTCCATTCTAGTAAGAAAACACTCACCTCTGTTTACCTACAAGGACGACCTATTGCGTTACAGGGTCCTTTGTGGGCATGGGGCATGCAGTGGACAATGTGGGTGTGGCTTTGGCGCTATTCTTTTCAGCGAATGTTTGTGCGCATGCACACTGATATGCAAATGTAGGTAAACAGAGGTGAGTATTTTCTTACTTGAATGGAAAATCCCTTTGGATATTAGGAATACTTACACAGTCTTCACTATATGGCGGCCATTTGAGAATGAGGGCTGCTCTGAGGTTGGGCTTATAAGCTTTACTTTGCAGACATGGTGGAAACAATTACAATAAAATGGACCAATCAGAAAAGAGCATGGGAGCTAAGTAGAAAGAACTACCAGTAGGTTAGCATCCCCACATGACCTGCCCGCAGGATATTTTTAGTAAGTATGTAAAATGCTAATGAAGTTCTGTCCTGTGACCTTACTTCTGACTGGACCTTATTATAGTCAGGTGGTATATGGTCGGAATCGTGACCAACTGGTCCAAAGCACCAAACTTGGCAGATAGAAAGTTATAGCTTCAGAGAAGATATTTAGAAGGGGTGACACCTGACATTCTATTGGGAAGGGTGCCTAAAATGCATCAATCGTTAATACCTGCAGTGTAATTTATTCCAATATTTTGGTATATTTTTATTTTATATTTTTTTTGAAAAGTATATTTTGGGGATTCTGCTCACATATTGTTACTTCAATAACATTTTCTAAAGCATACTGATGATTATGAGGACATAATAAAGATAAAAATGGCTGCCATTAAACCCTAAAGTTGCGCGCATTTACATTTTTCTTCAGATATCATCAAGTTGTCTCGCCAAACGTTATCTTATTTTGTTATCCTAACTTAAATGTGTAAACTCCACCCGTGACGTCACCCTATTGTCCTAGCGCTCCAATATTTTGCACGAGTGGAACCTTGGAGGGGGTACCTTGCCATTCTTTTGGAAGGTACATGTATTATGCCTCCATCATTCCATTCATACAAAATAATGGAGCGTGAAATAAAGAAACACCAAAAATTAGTTTTGCACAGTTGCAACTTTACTACACTATCTCAATGATGGTTTTATGCATTTTCTTATACACGTACATTTTGTAAGTCAAGAACCATTTTTTTTCTTATACAAAATTTTCTCATGCACCATTTCTCAAATGGAACTGTATGCATCATTTGTGCGATTACGTGAATGTTAAGCCCCTGTCACACTTGTCCGAATCTATAATTCCGTTCATAAACCGATCTGAAATATTATTAATTCGGACACGTTTTGAGAGAAATGTAAAAAAAACAGCCAGAAATGAAAATACACCGATCATAATCCGGTCTTATTCCGGATCTAATAAGTTGCTATTCCGATTGCAATCCGTCTATATTCAGAACCTCTCCGATCATCACCGGACATGCCAAACTTTGAAAAATTCATTGATCTCAAGACCGACCGCTTTCCGAACATTCCGTTTATATTCCGTTCGTCTCCGTTATATATATGGTATTACATCGTGGTAATGCGGTATATCATCGGATAAAGTGACATCAAAGTCCGTTTTTTGATCGGCATTACAATGTGGGTTCGGAATGAACTCTGAATACATACGGAGGCCTGTTCCGTACTCTTCCGTACCTATTCCGCATTGCAACGAATGGCAACGAATGAGTACAGTGTGTATTCCGTGCATTCCGTGCATATTCCGTGTGTATACCGGATACGGTCCGTATTGAGGATGCCGCGACAATTCGGAGAAATTATTAAACAGGTTCAATAATTTCTCCGAGTTCCTCAGTGCATCACCGAACGTACACGAGTATATAGCGTTGGAAAACCGAGGAAAACCGAGGGAAATCCGTTTGAGTTCAGTTCAAACCGATTAAACACCGAATCCACAATGTTTTACTCGGAACATGAACGGACTGACGATTCGGACAAGTGTGACAGGGGCTTTAAGAACCATTTTGTTTCTTATACAGCATGCTACACCGTTTTTCACAAATATATGGATTTTACTCAAAAACTAGGAATTTCCAAGGTGGGTTGCATTTCCAAGGTGGGTTGCAAATGTAAGAGTTTTAGAAAAGGGATATTAAGTCCCAATTTCAGCCCAGGAAATTAATTCTGGTTATTAAAAATAAGAGTATTTTGAAATTTGTGTTTAGTACACGAGAACAAAGGAAGTACCCCACTTCTATGCCTGTGTAAGGGTGGGTGTGTGTGTCCGGAAAAATTTGTCAATGCGATAACTTGAGAAATACTTTACATATGAACTTCAAATTTGGTGTGTGGATTGTTCTTGGTAATTCTAAGAAGCCTTCAGTCTTCAGTGGTTGACTTCCTATAGCAGCTCTCTGAGCTAAACTGGAAGGGTGACTGTGACCTCACAGTCGGTGCGATGCAAACAAATATGGTGCTGTACATCAAAACTTTAGATGCTAGTAAAAATCATGCAGACTGGTTTAGAGGGTCCTCGGGCTGGCCGGTGGCGACATACATATAGCACTGATGGTGTGTAGTGCTATGGGCTTGAAGGCTTAGATGGAGGGTGCACACACGGCTGCTTCTGGAAGTCTGTTCCATATGATGGTTCTTGGATAGAAAGTGTAGGTGTAGGCATCGACATTCATTGTCATTTGATTGGTAGAACTCACATCACGTGACATTCGTTATTGCTCCCATTCACGCCGCGGCTCAAAAAGTACTATCCGCCCATGGGGAATGGGAAATACTATTGAACAGTTAGGATCATTCTTGTTCCATTACGCGGTATTTGTGTGCAAATGCATGCTGGTGTGCGCGTTCAGCTTTGCGCGTAGCGTGTATTGTTCCAAAGAGCCAGCGCTACAGTGTTGGGTTCTAACATTTTCGTGAAGAGGCGGTTTGAAAGTCCAGGATTTACCTTGTGATAATATTCCTCCCATTCCATGCTGAGCCACTCAATATTTGTGTATTGGTAGCATAGGGAATGGTTACGACGGGTGGAGGATGATACATGTATGTGCTGGAAGTGTGGTGGAAAGGTGATGTTGACTAGTTGGTGCTGGATTTTGTAAAACGTAACTGACTGGTTGAGGAGACGTCTGGTTTGGAGGCTGTCCCATTCAAGCTTTTGTATCATTGGTGTGACAGAGGTGGTCCTACGGAAGTTTTGGAATACAAAGCGGGCGGCCTGGCGCTGCACATCTTTGCTTCCGTACTCCAATTGGGGTCTGACTATAAAGGAGAGGTATGCTTTGGCCTTAACATCACTGCTGCAAGCTGAAAGCATTCTTCTTAATGAAGTGATTTCAGTACTGTGTTGTCACAGCATGATGAAGGGAGTTCGATCCCAAACTAATCAGGATAAGTGTGTTGGAGGCTGCCCAGATGGAATCACACAGAATCACCAGTTCGGTTCAATTTCAGCGATAATAGAGAATTTATTCAATCATCAGCAGAATTAAGTTAATCAGGCATACATCAGCAGATCAGAGTAGAAATCAGTAGAATAACAATGAGTGAATCATTGCAGTTAAATGACAGCTGTTGATCCCCTAGTATGAGCTATGATGTGCGGATCCCGTAAAAGATGAAAAGATCCAGTACGGTAAAGATCCCCAGGTGCAATAAATGAAGGTCTCAGTAGACCGCGCTATATACATGTACATGTACTGCCTACGGAAAAATAAGACAAAACAACACTGCGATCAAAATACATGGTGAATGTGTACGCACAATGGCAGTCAAAGGTCACACACACACACAACGCGAGTTCCAACGCTATGCGCTGTGCATTATAAGTACAACGTGGGTGTGTGTGGGAATATGCATGACTGTAGCTATGACGACGACGCTGCAAAATTGGAAAGTTTGTGAGTGAAAGTGTCGCAAAAGCGCAAGTTGGACACTCACCACAGGTTCCAGAGGTGCCCACCTTCCCACTCAGCACATGATTATGCTGGCAAACAGCAACGAGAAGGTGAAATCTCACCGAGAAATTCCCAGCTACAAAAATACCGGTTGGTGACTGCCGTCCAAAAATCGGAAGACAAGCAGTGCCTGTTTCGCGTGCTCCTGCACGATGTGGACACACCATCAAGTGTATTTAACATATTATTGCACCCTCAACAAAATGCTGTTACGGATTAATTACACTTGTAAATGATATGATATGCTCAAACTCAAAGGAACTTCCACTTTAAAACAAATACGGTAATTGTAGTTCTTATACAATCATATAAGAAAATGTAGAAGAAAACCTTCTACAACTATGGCCTTACTTGTTTCTAGAGTGCAGGGACATCGAGTTAACAAGTGCCATATTTGCATAGGTCACACATAAACAACAACATAGGTCAATCTATAACCCTGTATCCGGGGAGCCGGTATGTGGATGGAGGTTACGTGCCCCTACATTAACATGCCAAGGGTTTAACTGGATTTAACTGCAGTTTTTATGCCCCGTGGTGAAGCTGAAGGGGCATACTGTTTCCGCCTTGTCCTTCCGTGGGTGGGTGGGTGGGTGTGTGTGTGGGTGTACAAGCATTACATACGCTGTGTGGACTTCTGAACAAAAGAGGTCCACATAAACCAGGTAGCAGCGACGTTGTGTGGACTTGCCCACGTCCACACAATGTTTCCCCATTTCTGGAAAACAGGTTTAGAGGCATTTTTGGGTTTGGGTTTATCTGTGGCAGAATGAAGAGAAACACTAAAGGGAATCATAGGGGAAAAAATGGGTGGAAAGAGTTTTCACAGTTTGAGAAAAATGAGTTTTTTTCACTGGTTTTACACGAAAGCAATGGAAAGTCCACACAAGGTATGTAACATAAACCCGGGTGGGTGGGTGTGCGTGTACAAACACTGCCTTGTGGGGTACCGGAACAATGGGAGGTACCCCACAAGGATTGCCCACCGACTTGCGGGGTACCGTTTTGGTACCCCACAAGTTTTTCACGAAATAGATACATTATATGGATTTTACTCAAAAACTAGGAATTTTCAAGGTGGGTTGATTTGTCGCAAATGGAAGAGTTTTAGAAAAGGGATATTAAGTCCAAATTTCAGCCCAGGAAATTAACTATGGTTAAAATAAGAGCATTTGGACATAAGTGCGCGACGTTGCAAAATGTTAGTACAGGAGAACAAAGGAAGTACATGTACCCCACTTCTATGCCTATGTGAGCGTGTTCATGTCTTGTATTACGCTCGAGGACAGACACACAAAGGGAGAACAAAAGATCCTTTCAGTCCTCGAACGACGGTGCTTTTGTTCGAAACTGTCCTCGATCGTACGTTTACGTGCTTAGTCTATGGGAAAGTGTTAAAGTACAGGGACAAAGGGAAACACGTAGGTTGTCCTCAGGCGTAGAGTAAAACACTACGGTGTGGGTGTGGGTGAGTTTGTCTTACATACGCAGTGTGGACTTCCGAACAAAAGACGTCCACATAATGTAGGTAGCACCGACGTTGTGTGGACTTGCCCCACGTCCACACAGTGTTTCCCCATTTCTGGAAAACAGGTTTAGAGGCATTTTTGGGTTAGGTTTATCTGTAGCAGAATGAAGAGAAACACTAAAGGGAATCATAGAAAAACAAGTCAGGTGTGTTTACAAACACAAATGCCCCGCAACGGTGACAGTTCCCATGACATAACACCACTCTTTTAACATCAACTTACATGTACCTTGGTCACATGGAACATTCATTGACAGCATTAGTGTTTTCTGTAGGTTTTATATGAATTAATCCCTAATCCCTATAATCTCAGAATAAATACATGATTTCTATTGTTTTAGCCACTGTGAACTTGACCCTTGACCTTTTGGCCCCAAATTCAATAGGCTTCTTAGGATTACCAAGAACAATCCACAAACCAAATTTGAAGTTCATATGTTAAGTATTTCTCAAGTTATCGCGCTGACAAGATTTCTATTGTTTTAGCCACTGTGAACTTGACCCTTGACCTTTTGGCCCCAAATGCAATAGGCATCTTAGGATTGCCAAGAACAATCCAGAAACCAAATTTGAAGTTCACATGTAAAGTATTTCTCAAGTTATCGCGCTGACAAGATTTCTATTGTTTTAGCCACTGTGAACTTGACCTTAGGCCATTTAGCCCCAAATGCAAAAGGCTTCTTAGGATTGCCAAAAACAATCCACAAACCAAATTTGAAGTTCACATGTAAAGTATTTCTGAAGTTATCGCGCTGACAAGATTTCTATTGTTTTAGCGACTGTGAACTTGACCTTTGGCCTTTTGGCCCCAAATGCAAAAGGCTTCTTAGGATTACCAAGAACAATCCACAAACCAAATTTGAAGTTCATATGTTAAGTATTTCTCAAGTAATCGCGCTGACAAGATTTCTATTGTTTTAGCCACTGTGAACTTGACCTTAGGCCTTTTGGCCCCAAATGCAAAAGGCTTCTTAGGATTGCCAAAAACAATCCACAAACCAAATTTGAAGTTCACATGTAAAGTATTTCTGAAGTTATCGCGCTGACAAGATTTCTATTGTTTTAGCGACTGTGAACTTGACCTTTGGCCTTTTGGCCCCAAATGCAAAAGGCTTCTTAGGATTACCAAGAACAATCCACAAACCAAATTTGAAGTTCATATGTTAAGTATTTCTCAAGTTATCGCGCTGACAAGATTTCTATTGTTTTAGCCACTGTGAACTTGACCTTTGGCCTTTTGGCCCCAAATGCAAAAGGCTTCTTAGGATTACCAAGAACAATCCACAAACCAAATTTGAAGTTCATATGTTAAGTATTTCTCAAGTTATCGCGCTGACAAGATTTGTCCGGACACACACCCACACCCACCCACCCACCCAGACTTGTTTCACATGACTAGTGTGGACTTTCCATTGCTTTCGTGTAGTTAAGAAAAACCAGTGAAAAAACTCATTTTTCTCAAACTGTGAAAACTCTTTCAACCCAATTTTTATGCCCCGCGGCGAAGCCGAAGGGGCATACTGTTTCCGCCTTGTCCTTCCGTGGGTGGGTGTGTGGGTGGGTGAGTTTGTCTTACATACGCAGTGTGGACTTCCGAACAAAAGACGTCCACATAATGTAGGTAGCACCGACGTTGTGTGGACTTACCCCACGTCCACACAGTGTTTCCCCATTTCTGGAAAACAGGTTTAGAGGCATTTTTGGGTTAGGTTTATCTGTAGCAGAATGAAGAGAAACACTAAAGGGAATCATAGAAAAAAAATTGGGTTGAAAGAGTTTTCACAGTTTGAGAAAAATGAGTTTTTTCACTGGTTTTTCTTAACTACACGAAAGCAATGGAAAGTCCACACTAGTCATGTGAAACAAGTCTGGGTGAGCTGGTGGGTGTGTGGGTGGGTGTGTGGGTGGGTGTGGGTGGGTGGGTGTGTGTGTCCGGATAAATCTTGTCAGCGCGATAACTTGAGAAATACTTAACATATGAACTTCAAATTTGGTTTGTGGATTGTTCTTGGTAATCCTAAGAAGCCTATTGCATTTCGGGCCAAAAGGTCAAGGGTCAAGTTCACAGTGGTTAAAACAATAGAAATCTTGTCAGCGCGATAACTTGAGAAATACTTTACATGTGAACTTCAGATGTGGTTTGTGGATTGTTCTTGCCAATCCTAAGAAGCCTATTGCATTTGGGGCCAAAAGGTCAAGGGTCAAGTTCACAGTGGCTAAAACAATAGAAATCTTGTCAGCGCGATAACTTGAGAAATACTTTACATGTGAACTTCAAATTTGGTTTGTGGATTGTTCTTGGCAATCCTAAGAAGCCTATTGCATTTG
Source organism: Patiria miniata (assembly GCF_015706575.1). Lineage (NCBI taxonomy): Eukaryota > Metazoa > Echinodermata > Asteroidea > Valvatida > Asterinidae > Patiria > Patiria miniata. The sequence goes on from NW_024037049.1 coordinate 2,157,694, forward strand.
GGGCCAAAAGGTCAAGGGTCAAGTTCATAGTGGCTAAAACAATAGAAATCTTGTCAGCGCGATAACTTGAGAAATACTTAACATATGAACTTCAAATTTGGTTTGTGGATTGTTCTTGGCAATCCTAAGAAGCCTATTGCATTTGGGGCCAAAAGGTCAAGGGTCAAGGTCACAGTGGCTAAAACAATAGAAATCTTGTCAGCGCGATAACTTGAGAAATACTTAACATGTGAACTTCAAATTTGGTTTGTGGATTGTTCTTGGTAATCCTAAGAAGCCTATTGCATTTGGGGCCAAAAGGTCAAGGGTCAAGTTCACAGTGGCTAAAACAATAGAAATCTTGTATTTATTTTGAGATCATAGGGATTAGGGATTAATTCATATAAAACCTATAGAAGACACTAATGCTGTCAATGAACGTTCCATGTGACCAAGGTACATGTAAGTTGATGTTAGAGTGGTGTTATGTCATGGAAACAGTCACGGTTGCGGGGCATTTGTGTTTGTAAACACACCTGACTTGTTTAAAATAAATTTTACCTTGTCTTACAGTTACAAAAACGAAAAAAGTAACGCAACTTGAGCATATGTTATTATGCAAAAACTAATAATAATGCAGCCCCTTGAATAAATCCTTTCAAAATAAAACAAAAACAATGGTAACCCGTCGTTTTACCGCTGTTTATCCGTAGATTTTAAGGAGAGCGATTTGCTCTCCTCAAATATTTGAGGAGAGCGATTTATAGCTCTCCTGGATTTTCTTTAAATGAAGGACTGTCACTGCACACAAGTGATTTAGCGTTAGTGCTATGGTATGACGTCACAACTAACACTTTCTGCCACATAAGCATAAAGCCGGATGTCAGACTGAAGATGTTGGTTAATATCATTTATGTAAAGAAGAAATAACACCGGTCCAACACCGATCCTAACACCGGTCCTAACATGCGGCACACCCGATGTGATTTGTTCCCATGGCAAGAGACTGCTATTGACTGCCACCGCCTATTGTCTACCACTGAGGAAAGATGTTATCAATCTCAGGGTTGGACCACGAATGCCACTTCAAATTTGGTGTATGGGTTGCTCTTGGTAATCCTAAGAAGCCTATTGCATTTTGGGCTGAAAGGTCATGGGTCAAGGTCACAGTGTCTAAAACAATAGAAATCTTGTCAGCGTGATAACTTGAGAAATTCTTAACATATAAACTTCAAATTTTGTTTATGGATCATCTTTTGTAATCCTAAGAAGCCTATTGCATTTGGGGCCGAAAGGTCAAGGGTCAAGGTCACAGTGGCTAAACCAATAGAAATCCTGTCAGCATGATAACTTGAGAAATTCTTAACATATGAACTTCAAATTTGGTTTGTGCATTGCTCTTGATAATCCTAAAAAGCCTTTTGCTTTTGGGCCTGAAAGGTCAAGGGTTAAAACAATAGAAATCTTGTTTTTCAGTGATTCTGAGATCATAGGGATTAATTCACATAAAACTTAGGGCCTACAGTTCTAACACATGTATCAATGAACATTCCATGTGACCCAAGTACATGTATATATGTAAGTTGATGTTAGTGGTGTTATGTCATGGAAACAGTCATGGTTGCAGGGCATTTATGTTTATAAACACACCTGACTTGTTCATTTCTTATATGGCAGGCTACACGGTTTCTCACATTTAATTTTATGAATATTTTATACAATTTCTTACAGTGTTTCCTAATGGTGAAAGTCAAGAATCGCTGTTTTCTTGTTCAGAATGTTTGCACATGTAAATGTAACAATATAAATGTTTCAACAATATAAATGTTTCACAGTTACCGGTAAAAGCAATTTTTTGACTTGGGTTCGCAGTATAATTTATATCTCAATCTTGTTCCGAGATTTCAATGCCCAGCATGCAGTCCTAGAAATTCAAGTTGATCAACAAGAACTCAACATCCTGAAGAAATGAGTAGGTCTTTTTCACAAGTTTGTGCAATGCAAATTTGGCCTGGAAAACTTGTAGCCGTTTGCTTAGATAATGCACCCAATTCTTAATCCAGCAATTTTAAGTGGTTTAGCTCATCCTTCCCTGTCCAATGATGAGTAGTTATAGTCTCGAGTTGCGTTGGTTATGACTGGAGACTGCCCGCTAGTTTGACCCTCTTCATGACACTATCCACAGTCTGTTAACAGAATAAGAAGAAAACAAAATCGGAAAATTAGTTTTGGAGTGAAACAATTAGATGGAAGCATAAGTTCAAAATCCTGTAAATCCACTTAAATTTTATAAACCGTAAAAGGCACAGGCCAGCTTTGACATTTGTAAAGTGACGACACAGAAAGCTTCAAATTAGAACAGTTTTAGTGCAAACACGATGTCTGAATAAACTTTATCAGATAACAAATTAGAATAAAGCCTAATGTATCTGACATTATCATGCTTTGGTTTGCGAAAAACACAACATTTAAATTTGTGATTTTACTAGCTGTTATTTCTACTGGACAAAAAGGATACTTTTTACCTTTATACTCCTACTTGCAATCTTCATATTCCTTTGGTGTGTCAAAATAGTCTTTAATATTTTCCAGGCAAAGTTTGAAGTGGCCAGTAAATTATCACGCGATATATCCATGGAGCTAGTATCAGTATGGTACTGGACAGTTCCCTGGCACGTTATAATTACGCATACGGCATTATCATCCTCAACATCTTGAGACTGAACACTGCGTGTCATCAGCACACTGTCTTTACAAAAATAAATGAGAATCATGTGAAAATAATAACATCTTGATATTTAATCCAAAAAACAAAAAAGGGGAAAAATGAGGTGTCCGTAAATTGGGCTAAAAATTAGTCGAATGGTTGCCTAACATGGAGGACTTGAACATACCCCGCGATGACGTCATCTTAACAACACTTGTCAATGCACACTTTTCATTGTAGTCTTGGTTTCCACCAAATTTGAAGTCAAACGGATGAATGGAAGTGTAAATTTTTGAAAGCAGAAGAAAAATTGTAATTTAAAAAAAAAATCGTAAAACATCTTCCGATGATGTCATTGTGATGTCACTTCAGGATTTGCATATTAGTAACAGTACCTACGGTACCTACCCACCAAGTTTCAAGACAATCGGACTTACATGGACCCCCTTATATGTGTTTTGAAAAATCACGTTTTTGATGACGTCATCGTGACGTCACAAATTTTAAAAAATTGTGTGCATACACCTATTGCCTAACAAACGTAATGCAAAAAGAATTTTGAATTTAGCGTGTTGGGTCGAGAGATATTGTGGTATTCTTCAAAATTTCACAAATCTATATAAAATCACACGATGACGTCATGATGACGTCACCTCAATTTTTACCTATAACACATCCTGGCCTACATGTACCTACATGTGCATACCGAGTTTCAACCGAATTGGACATACAGTTTTGTAGATATAGGACTTTAAAATAAGCACATTTGTGATGACGTCACATGACCCATGGTGGACGCAACTTTGCTATAGGGACTATGCCTATGCTGACTTTGAATTATGTATGACAAAGATTAATAATGCCAAAAGTGGATGTCACAAACATCATGTACAAAGTTTATGGGATTTGGGATGAACAAAAAGAAGAGGGAAGAAAGAAAAAAAAATCAGAACAAAAAGAAAGGCTTTTCCGCAACTATGCGGAAAAGCCAAAAATATAGTACAACAAAAGGAAGAAAGATGTCCCCCATTAAAGAAAAAAACAATACATTTTAAAGACCAAATTATTGTGGATGTCCACATTTAACGTTAAAGAGTTAAGAAGTTTCATTGCAAGTAAATAAAAACCAGATAAGAATTAGCAAAAACAAATTAGTAAATTGAACAAAACATGAGAAAAATGCCAACCCCCCGGTTAAAAAAAGTTTCATTGCAAGTTATCAGATATTAAATTACTATGAACAAATAAAAACCAGATGAGAAAAAGCAAAAGAAAACAAGCAGGACAAGTTCTTTTCAGAACTACATACGTATAAATATCTTCTGAGCAGTAGTCATTACCTCATGGTGTTACCGCAAACCAAAATGATACTAAAAAAAGAAACAAATTAAGCAAAAGATATGACTTGACGCTTTACATGGCGGCTGACATATTAAGTAGACAATATTGCGGGCAACACCATGTGGAAAGAAGTCTCCTCTTGGAAGAAGTGTGGTTCTGAAAATTAAGAACCGGTTCCAAGAAGAAACCTCCCTCCACATGGTGCCACCCGAAACCCTGTCCACTTTTCAGCAAAAGATGAGAAACAAATGCAAAACCGGGGGATATGAACATCCATTGGGAGACACGTGCCCCCGCCAATGACACCCCCCCCCCCTCCGTTACACTACAATCTAGAGCTAGCAAGATGTTGTATTTGACACAACACATTAGGGCTGTCGAGGGCAAGTATGTACAGGTCAATGTGCACTTGCTGTATGTACGGTAAGTACGTATGCAAATTACGTTTTTTCCTGGACATGGTACGGTACATGTATATTTAAAAAATCATCTTTTGAAAATTTTAAGAGCACCCATTACAAAATTTTCCAATATGTTGCTTACATCATAAACTAACATCTGAGAAAAAACACAAAATTTGAAGCATTTTTGTAATTCAAGGTCAAAGGTCATTTCGTTACGCATATTCCCTGTGCTTCATGGTAAGATTTAGGTTTTATTTTATGAAATGGAGGCCATTCAAAGAGCCTTATTATGGTGTACAACTTGGCTTTGTAGGTGCTATAGTTTTGGAGATACAAATATTTAAAGTTCGGAGGTCATGCTAATTTGTCAAAAGTTAGTTGACCCATATCTCAAAATCTAACGAGCCACACTACAAAAGATTTCAGTTCTGGGTGTATCTCTTATACAAATTATGTAGGCCAATCATCACACCTAATATTGTTTTAATCTGTGAGGGTCGGGTCCAAAATCGTGTTGAATTGACACGAAATGATCCCATATTATACGTAGGAACAACGGGATTGCTAGAACAAGTGATATGCATAACTTTAGTTTTCTTAATATTAAGATTCATCCTGTTGTCTACACACCACCTGTGGATTTGATTAAGATCCTCCTGTAAAATACGTTCATCCTGTTGGCAAGGTAAAGGTCTGAATAATAATGTATCATCTGCAAACAACAGACAGGCAGAAGAAGTACATGAGGGAAGGTCATTGATAAACAAGTTGAACAAAAGCGGCCCTAAGACACTACCCTGGGATACTCCTGATGATACTGGAACCAGGGTGAAAAGCTACCTCTGTACAGTACCCGCTGATAACGACCTGAGATGAAAGACAATCCACTTCCAAATACACTGTATTGCCAGTAATATTATATTGACTAGCTAGCTTTTGAAGTAGAATGTCATGAGGCATTACAACAAAGGCCTTTACAAAATCAAGAAACATTGCATCAATGTTGGGTGGACTACCACAACCCATACTGCTCGGATGACAAAAGCAAATAATTTGTGACATGGGATGATATGGCATTGACAATAATGGATTCCATGATTTTACAAACTACCAAAGTCAATGCAATGGGACAGTAGTTACATGAAAAGAACCTTTTTTGTTATCATTCTCAGAATGAAAAAGCTGGTCAACATGTCTGTTAAAGGAAATACTAACAGCACTTTTAACCTCATTGTGGATTTTCTTATAAGCGTGCCAGTGCTCATCGGACCCAGTTTGCTTGGCAAGCTTAAAGGCCCTAGGTTTTTTTACCAACCATACTTTAAATGTCATCAATCCAGGGACAAGATCTCCTTGAACGCTGTCTTTTACATGGAATTGCATCTCGTACTGCAGCTTCAAAGAGATCTAGGAACCCATCCCATGCAGAGTTTATGTCAGCGGTCAGGCATGATATTCATGAAAAAGTCCCATGGTGCCAAATTGAAGATTGTAATAAAAAATATGCCAAACGAGGGGGATAGAGAGTGCAGCCTGGTACATGTCATGCATGTAGTGTAACCAGGGGTGGTATTGAGGGGTGTCACCTCGTCAAAACTACCCCCAAACTTTGTGTTTTATAGAAAATGTTTTTTGTAGTCGTGTGTTTGAAGTAGAGATTATTCTGTGGGCACTATACTGTATGAAAATTAGGTATGTTGTTTAAATATGAAAAAGCAAACCCTTACAGTTAAAATGTTGTTGGAACCATCTGTCAAGGGTTTAGAATTTATCTCAAAAGATTCCAGCACTTTTGGTAATCTTTGGACTAAATTGCTCTAGCTAAATTCTAGCGTATTCCCTTTGTGTGTCTATGAGTATACATGTACATGTGAGTTTGTTTCTGCATTCAATAGGGAATGTTGAACAATACAAACAATACAAACAAAAGAGGGATAATAGGGGGTCCCCAATTGCAGGCAAATACTCACTGTGTGTGCGTGTATGTTTTGGTTAGGTTCACTCTTGTCAGCACGATAACTTGAGAAATACTTTACTTAGGAACTTGAAATTTGATTTGTGGGTTGTTCTTGGTAGTCTTAAGCATATTGCCTTTGGGGCGGACAGGTCAAAGTTCAAGGTCACTATTGCTAAAACAATAGAAATCTTCCATTTTGGTTAGGTACACTGACAAGTGTCGCACTTAGTGACTGTATAAAAACTGTCAGCATGCCAGGGGATTGCACAAGTTTCACTTGCATTATTCGTTTTAACTACAAGTGTTGCTAGATTTTTATTTGTGTTTTTCTATTTTGTAGGTGATCCTTGTTTCATATATGGAAGACCAAGATATGAGCCAGACACGTGTGTATGTCACCCTGAATGGCGGTGAAACATTTGATGAATCCATTCTTCCTTTTTATCTTGATGGGGCAATTGTTTTCCACAGCACAGCTACTAATATGCTACTAGCGCATTCACCATATCAGCAGGTGGGTTATGCTGTGTATTCATTACTGTACTTGATCGCCATAGGGCTCTCTTATGACCCAGCCTATATCTGGGTACAAGAAAGTTAGTGTCGCGATTGTAGTTGGCAAAGATCGTACAGTGTGTCGCGTAGTAGGACACAATTCAAAGCTGTGATGGATGGCAACAAATGTGAGAAAAATGTGGAGCCTAACCAGTGCTCGGTCGGCACTATTATGACAACCGTACACGGCAGAGGTATTAACTATTATGCCATTTGATTAAGAATTTGCAGTTATTTTACATAAAAGTAAGCCCTATTGTTAAGTTTGCAATGCACATTGTTGTTGTAAATCAAATGCTTGCCTTCTGCAATGGTGGCCTATCACTGGGAAACTGATGGTCATGTGGTTCTTTCACGTTGTGTAATTGGAACCTTTTGGCTGCCCACAGTCACTCTTTGATAGATATTTGCAAAGGAGTTTTCATCACTGGTTATTTTTATTAGAATTGTATGTGTAAAGGCTATGGAATTACCAGTAATAACAGATGCCTTTTATTTCAGTATCTCTGTTTGTTTTAATAAAAAAATCTAGATGCCCATTTGAAAGGTTTTATCACATATACCATAAAAAACTGAAGGATTCTAGGTAACTATGCATTACTGCTGTACTTCAAAGAGAAACAGGTGCATGGAATTGAAAGAGTGTGGATATGGCTGAAAGGGGAAAAATTATGAAATCTTCAAAACTGCAAGCATCTTAACCTCAAATCTGGTATCAAATTAAAGGGGACAACAAGACCTTTCATTTGAGTGGTGTGACAGTGAGATAGAAGATGGTTAAAGCTATAGTCCATCATTTGCAACTATCCCAAAAAGTAACTGACATAATTATTGTTGAACAAGATACTTGGTTGAAAGATAGTAAGGGGACTAAACTCCCTGTGAAATTATTCTTTCTGGCAAGCTGTCATTTTGAAGAAATCAACGAAAGAAGGCATTTCCAACGGTGCTTCTTAAGTTGCACAATTGGAAATTTCCATTAGTAGTTCATTTTTTTTATTTGGCGAAGCGTGCGCAAGCTTTGGCACGACGTACACGTGCGCGCGGTTGCTATAATTCGTCAGATCAGTGCGTGACATCGCGTAGCTGCAATCTACTCAGTGTCTCGGATGCTGAATTCAGGCCCAATCCAAAACATGATTCAGCAACTTTTGATTTGAAATCGAGATCCTAGAATGCTGTTTTTCTCGGAATATACAGCTGAAGCTGAGCTGAAATTTCATCGGGATAGTTGTTAAGCACCCTTCTTTAGATTTTGAGCACTTTTGTTGCTTCAAACGAACAAAATGCAGAAATTACAAATGATGACTAAACCTTTAAGTCTATGTTTTGTCAAAAAAAATGATTTTGTTTTGGCTTAAATTATGGGGGTTAGGTAGTCATTTTGGCATCCTGTTTTTACCTGCAGAATGCAGGTAAAAAGAGATTTTGTTTTTAGTGCAGAGAGAAAGGTTAATAATCTTAGCGAAAATTGTTTTTGTTTGTTAGTTTCTTATATGTTTTAACTTGTACTAAAGATGGGTGGACAAACTGTTACGGGAGTTACCAAAATATATCTCTCTGAAAATTTTATAATTAATTATATTTTAATAATTGGAATGGTGGCAGGAGTCTTAGGGAGCGAGGGATCAAAAAATACATTAACCGTTTGCAGGCATGTGCAGGCCAGGAACGCAATCTTTTGTTCTAGCTACCTCCCGTTTGCACGGCCTCCTCAGTTCTGCACTCTTTGGTATACAACAAAAGGCCCCCTGTGCACACAGGAAGAACTCAGCAGCACTATAGTAAAAGCATGCAAAGAAAATGTGTTTAGTCCTCGCTAAAGGAATGGTACTTTCTAGCACCATGGATTGGGAAAACAGTCCTTGTCAAGCAGCACCATCGGGAAAAATTAACTGTAGTGTAAAAACCTTGGAGATTCAATCCAGTCGCAAGATCCTTCGCGGAACAATCCCAAGAAACCAAACTGCCTTTTTGTTTAGCTGAACATGATGTCCATTATTGAATCCTGACCCAATTTCAATTTAACCATTTCTGTTTAAAAATCATGATAAAAAATTGGTTTGAAAGAGTGTTCAAAGTGGGAGTAAAGTGATTTTTTTCTCCGTTTTTTGTTAATTACACAAATACAAAGGAATGTCCACAGTATGTACATACATGTATGTAAGGTGAGGCTATGAGTTTGTTTCTGCATTGAATAGGGGACATTGAACAAAAGAGGACAATAGGGTTCACAATTCCCGAAGGGCCACAATTGCAAACAGGTACACAAGTACAAACAAAAGAGGGACATGGGGGGTCTACGATATTCACACTTGTCTGTGTGTGTGTAGGACTACGTGCTATAGTTCACAAGTTGATCATCTGTGAAGCAGACGACAGGCGGCAAAACCACTTCCCTTGCAAAATTAGCAAAAAATCTGTATTAAAGAACAGTAGTACATGTACATGTACTCTGTTTTGGCAGCATGGGAGTTGATACTCCGGACTGTATTTAAGTGTACATGTTTTGATTATTGGCCTACATGTAAATCCAAGATATCAACTTTGAGTGGCAAAAACCATACTTAAGCTGTATTCCTGTTGGACTTTGCTTCTGCAGCCTCGCGGAAACTTACCATGAGGTAGCAGACCAGTAAATAAACTTCCATAGACCCCAATGGTAAATGCTCCCACTTCAAAAATTCGGGAAAAATACTCACAACTCTCCAAGGTGTTCGAGACACACATCAAATTAAAGCTTATTTCATCATCTTTCATTTTCTTTTCAATTTTGGGGGGTCAACTGATGACTTTTAGGAGAAATTTCCATCTGAAGATGATCACCGCTGAAAAAAGTCCTGAAGCCCATCGCCATTTTGAAAAACGATGCCTACACTCCATTGCAAAGTAGAGCGCTTTTAGGGTCCAAATTACATCAAAATTACACAGAACTGCAAGCTCCAAGTCCTGTGCACGGTTTCCACCCATATTTTTTACAAACCCTCAAGTTCATGGCCCACAGCATGCTCAAATACCGAAGATTTTGAGGGCATGCAAATCGTGATTTGGCCGGCGCAGGCAATTTCGGACCGATTTACTGGTCTGCACCCATGACTTACTGTCAACATTTGGACATTTTTTACATTGTGCTGGCGGAATGTCACACATTGAGGGCACTGTGCACAATACCCTTTGAGCTCAGCGGCTATCGAAGTGGGTGACATGACTTACTTTTTGTGTGCTAAAACTAGTCAGCTACTTGATTGACTGATGGAACGCATAGCAATGATATTTGGGGAAAATGGCTTCTTCATCTGTCCCGGTGAATTTGAGATGCTGCATAGGTCCTTCCCTTGTTTGTGCTGACTGAAAATCCTCCATTTTTCATCTGCCTTCACTAACATTTTCACTTACATCTTTCCCAATCAAACTTCTCACAAAATGATCAAATCTGCCATGATTGTGAGGAGCAAACGGACTACAAGTGTTTCATTTTATTGATCGGGTTTTGTTTGTTGTACAGCATTGAGGAAGAAAGTCCACTCGTGGCGGTTATTATATAATTACTAAGTTCTCTTGAGGTTCAATTAAATATGTTAAATCAAAGTTTGATTTATTCAATTGATTTATTCTGGCGTTCAATAATTGTCACTTCATTGGTTTTCACTGGTTCACTTGGTTAAGTTGATTCACTTTAACATTGGTACTTTTCACTTGATTCACGTAAAAATTGGAAAAAATAAACACAAAGGAATATAATAAGCACAATGCATAAAGTGCATACATGTACATGTATATGTAAATTGGACATACAAGTGGAATACATGTATGTAGTTAACATGTGGAATAATTAGACATGTTGCTTCTAATTAGACATGTTGCTTCTAAAAAAATGCCAGGTTTATAATAAACAAGAAGAGGATTTACCATATTGTAAAGCCCAGGATTAAACCCAAATTATCCAAATCCATTATTCACAAGGGGTATAAACATAAATTACTACATGAGGTGCAGTGAACATGTGTCGTTGATGATACATCACTGCACAAACACATTTATACAAAACTGGTTTTATCGAGCAATTATTGATCCTCAAAACATTACAAATAACATCATTCAATGACTCAAAATTACCTCACAATTATTACATGAACTATAAAATATATAGTAATCAAATAACCTCTGTCCCTAGGTCAAGTTTTGGGGGAGAACCTCAATTCTTTGGAGTCGAAAATAACGATTCACAAAATGTGACCAGACAAGGATATGTATGGCGCGCACACACACAACAGACCACCAAGTGACAACCATTTACAAGGCACAACTGCCGTCACACCACTTATAGGTGAAGATTGAAGTAACATCATGATGACATCACATGTCATGTGAAGTAACATTGAAAGTGCATAATTTAATGTCTATGGAACTACACATCTGATCTGGATAAAACTTGAATATCTACAAAAGGTACTTCCTTTACAAAAATCAAAACACAATCATTTTTTTCTCCAAAACCGACACAGCTCTGTGTTTGTCATTGAAGACCTCAACGTTGTTAGTGATCCATCGTTTGCTCTTTCATTAGGCATAAGAAATTCATTGAATCACCAGGATATCCAGTCACGGCAGCACGAGGAAGGAAATTGTTACTGTCCTTGCTGAGCCTGTTGAAATCACAGAGAAGTTCAGGTACCGGTACCTTGGTTGCGACATCGAGCCCACATGCCATTCTTCTACTGACATCCTTAGACGAATATGACTTGCCTCCTCAGATTTAACACCAGAGAATTATTGCACTTCACCCGCTGTGGTCTGTCTGTAAGAAAGCTACCAGTATGATCAAGATTAAGTAATTTTTGCATTAACATGTGAGAAACAATGGTGTTAAAAGTGCTGGAAAAGTCTATAAAAATTGAGCTTAACACATGACTTAAGAATATCAAAATGATTGTACAAATTTGTGCAGATAAGTAATCAGTGCATCCTCCACTCCTCTGTGTCTCTGATAAGCAGACCGATGAGAGTCAAATTGGGTAACTTAACTACACAACGTTCTTAGTATGAACCTTTCCAGACATTTTATTACATTTGAGGTCAAGGATATGGGACGAAAATCATTTAACACTTTTGGATTCTTAACCTTGGGCACTGAAGTAATAAAAGAAAATTTCCAACACTGTGGGATGTCCCCACTATTCAAAATCATTGATGAAAACATGTTAAGCAGCAGGGTTGGCCACACAGCTTGAGGACTTTATTAATGGAGATACCATGTGGGCCACAGGCTTTGTTGGTTTCAGTCCTTGCAAAGATGTTGTGGACTTCATGAGTGTTCACAACAAGACAGTCGTCTAATAGTACCGCATCATGTCTTTTGATTTTTGTGTGTACATGTACTTCCATGTATTAATGTACTTTTTTTCACTTAAACGCAACAGCTTACCTGTTTAACATTGTTAGAAATAAAATATATTTCAATAAAATACAGATAATAAGCTTCAAAATGATAAATGTTTCGTTTGTGCCTTTTTTTTTTTTTTTAAGTTTTGGCACTGAGGTTTATGATTTTTTGACTTGCCCAAATGTTAAAATTATTTGATCAAATTTAATAGCTAGTTTGCAGTTTTTCCTTTTCTTTGTTTGTCTGCAGTGCAGGGGTATGTCTTGAAAAGCATGTTCCTTCACTTGTGTGAATTTTTTTCTTTCTAAGTTTAATCTGTGCCATTAAAAGTTATACATTTTAACTAACAGAACCCATTTTTATAGCTGACCATGGAATGCCATAGGAAACTATTGAACTGTAATCCTTACTATAATTCCAGGAATCTGTGTGTGTGTGTGTCTGTCTGTCTGTATGTCGATTATCTCCAGAACCGGGCGCCGTATGAAGTTGAAAATCGGCGGGTATATTGTTCGGGACAACAGAATGTGCAGTGTCAAGTTTGAAGTTGTTTGGATGAGCGGTTCTCGAAAAAGCTGCAAAAAAAGCAGCATTTTCTGAAGGCAAACGTGGCAATATATAGCTTAGAACATAACACCACGCACTGCCGTTCTTTTAAATTGTTTACGTCTTGTAAAGCTAAAGCGCGCGTGCTCGATATGACGCTAACAATGCAAATAGGACGGGCACGCGCACGTGCATTGTAGGGCGATACCATTGTCCAGTATGGGTGAATAGCACTGCATGCCATGTTTCCATATGTACATGTACATGTACGTGAGTGGCTGCACGGGCACATGCATTTTGCAGTTGACTGAGCAACAGACGGCCGACTGAGCAGCCGTTACTGTAGGGCGATACCATATTGTCCAATTTCAGAACCATTCTGTTTTTCAGAACCAATCTCTTAGTTGAGAAATTATTCGCACATGGTGTTTCCGCAAACCTTTCATCATTTAGTAGTTCCACCATGCAAAGCCTCAAATCTTACTCATATTGTCCAGTAAGGGTACATCAGTGCCAGTGGATGACGACATGCGTGCGTTTAACTTGCGAGTGTGCGTTGAACCTGTGGAAGCACCATTGAATCATATGCGTTGTTTGCTTGAGCTGCAGTTCCCAACTGCCCCTTCCGAACAGGCACATTTTCGACTGGCCCTGCACTAGTAGTGATAATTACAGATTACCCACAGGCATTCAAATACAAATGAAATGTTAATAATTGAAATAAAGACTGAAACATTATTTTTACTGTCAGATTTTGTGTTTTGAATATGAGTCAACTTTTTTTCCGAAACATTGATGACGATTTTTGTATGTTTTCCTTTGCAAGTTCTCGTTCATTCACGGAGGTGGGAAAACGTCCATGTTTCATTGTACTCAATGGGTATTTATCATTTGTAGAACAGTATAAATGATCAGTGGTGGACAGCCGAGTGATCTTGTGATTGAAATAGACATAACTTGGGAATAGAGTATGCAAATTACGTGAAATTTTCAATATTAATAGTCAATAAGATGTACTTCGTCCATACATTGTTTTGTGAAATGGAGCGAGCAAAATAATATTGGAAATATTTTTCAAATCTATCACTTTCTTTTTGACTCATATTGTATGTAAAAGAGCTTCTTATGTTCATCGCAAAAATCTGCAATGTGTTTTTCAAATTGCCCACAGAGGGTTGCCCCTTGCAATCCCTTGCATTCTACAATATGTACAGTCGACTTTCGTTAGTACAAACTCTGTTAATACAAAATTCTGGTTGTAACAAACATAACGCCTTGGTCTCGACTGTGCATTATGTGCACAATGGGACTGATGTTCCTCTTAATACAAAATTCTGATATAACAAACAATTTGGCTAGGTCTGAACGAGTTTTTTATAACGAGACTCGACTGTAGTTGTACACTTGCTTGAAGATCTTTGATTATAATTTTTCTTTATGAATTCATCCTGACACATACTAGCAATGCTTGAATCATTAATGTTTTTTATGCTGTATTGTCAGTTCAAACTGTGGGTGTCGGATGATTTTGGAATACATTGGAGAGATGTGCAGAGTAATGTGATGTCTTACTCATGGGGAACCAAAGAAATGGAGCCAGGTGCTTTATTTGTGCTTGTATCATCGGGGACTGACAAGGACAAAACAGGTAAATGAAAAGCAATATTGAAATTTGTTAAATTGTTAATATTCAGCACCAGATGGTTTGGGGTAATTAGTTTGGTTAATACGCAGCAAACAGATGCTAATCTATGCAGTCATATACATGAACATGTGCATACTTACTTGTATGTACATGGATCGTACAATGCTAGTAAGCCTGCATGAATGAAGATTAACATTTCAATTGGTTCAGTTTGAAGACTCTCTGAAAGGCAAAGTAATATTAAACTTGAGGTTTGGCATTTGTTTTTGTGACAAATGTAAAGTGATGGGGATGACACTTTATGATTGCACATTGTTTCAGTTCAGTTTTGAATGTTAAAACAGCAGAAAATATGAATTTGGATTAAATTATCAGTTTTAGCATTTAATCATGTGACCAAAGGCAGAGAAAGGACAACTTTTTATTTTTATTTACATAAATGTTTGTATGTATTTATTGTGTACACTGAGCAAAACTTTAGAAAAATGGTTTTAAAACAACACTAGATTTATGTTTGTGGACAAACACAGGGCTGTTTCAGTAACTTTTTGTGACGTGACATGTAAAGTTTCAAGTATACATTTATGTTACACCAAGGGAGGATGTGTAGTTCTGTTTATAATAAATGGTGGCATATACTATGTGATTACATTCTCATAGGGTTTTGAATTATGACGTCACATGTCACGTGATGACGTCATGATGACGTCATGATGACGTCACATCAACTTTCATCTATAACTATAATATTATGGTAAAGAACAACTTAGCCAGAGCATACATCATTGAAAGCAAGTTCACATCTTTCACCAATTTTGAATTACAAGGCACTTCCGGATTCAACAGGAAGAAAGGGTCACGTAATTTTGCACATTATATAAAAAATGAAGACCATCGATAATTCTATCAATTCCTGTGACCCTAATCCTTCCGGTTGAAACCGGAAGTGCCTTGTACTTTAAAATTTGTAAAATATGTGAACTTGTTTTCAATGATGTATGCTTTGGCTATAAAAGTTGTTTTTTACAAAAACTAACGGTGACGTCATAAAATGTTAAAGCGCCATCTAGCAGCAGATTGTTATAGATGATTAGAGACGTGTCGTGTCTGCATGTGGCAGATAGCCAGTCTATTAGAGTATGTCAAAGGTCAACTCATGTAAGAGTTTCTGTGCGCGGAGCCATGTTTAATAAACGTGTGTCATGAAGTTGTAGGCCAAACCGAGCTGGAGCTGTTGTGGTGCTATCTGCGTCCCAAGTTGTTTAAATACGAATCCCCTCCAAGAATATAACATTGGCGACGAGAGTAAACAATGGAGAAAACCGTGAGTCCCACCTTCGACTGCTTTTCAGAGCCGGCAACCCTTCGTCCGTGTTGGGAAAGGTGGCTTATGTCGTTCAAACTGTACGCGGACGGTAAGGGCCACATCGTTGGATCTGCCACCGCACCCGAGGTAAAGCAAAGACGACGGGCGTTGCTGCTCCACCTTGCGGGCCCAGACGTGCAGGAAATTTTTCAAACCTTGCCGAACACGGGTGACCCTGCCGACTATGACGCTGCAAAAAAAGCGCTGAATGCCTACTTTGTTCCCCGGAAGAACGCAGCATTTCATCAGTTGTCACAGAAGGAAGGAGAGACTGTGCTACAATTTGTAACCAGACTTCGGAGGGTGGCCAGGGATTGCGATTTTGGAGGGGAAAAGGACAATCAGATCAGGGATGCTGTGTTGAGTAAGTGCAAATCCGATTATGTTAGATGCAAACTGTTGGAAACTGGGGCTGAACTGACACTGGATAAGGCACTGCAAATAGCTGATAAATATGAAAAGGTGGAAGGATAAATGGCTGCACTGTCTGGCAAAAGCAAAGACCCTAAATCTGACTCTGTCAACCGTGTGTCAGACAAGAAACAGAAATCCTGTGACAAGCAGTACAAGCCCAAAACGGAAACCAAACACTCAAGGTCACCACAATCACAAACGGGAAATCAGCGTACAAAACCTGAACCGACCCCCAAAGGTGCTTGCTACAGATGTGGTCGAACCGGACATTTCAACCGTGACTCGAACTGTCCCGCGAGGGGTCAGACATGCCAAAAGTGTTCTGGCAGGGACCACTTCGCGAAGATGTGCAAAACAAAAACCAAGCCCAGAGTCAACCAAGTGGGTGAGGAACACAATGACCCCAAGGCTTCACAAGATTACGCCTTCCTCATCCGAGAGGGACCACATTCGAACATGTTGAAGATCAAGGTGGGCGGAGTCGACCTTAACATGCTGAATGACTCGGGAGCCACGAGCAATATCATCAACGAGCAGACTTGGGACTTACTTAAACGGAACAAAATTCAGTGTGAATCCCACCAGACAGAAAGCTGTGGGCGTATGTCACTCAAGGGTACGTTCGAGTGCGAAGTGCAGGTATCAGGCAGATCTACCCGAGCCGAATTCATCGTCATCAAAGGAAAAGGAGTACCGTTACTTGGCAAAGACACAGCAATGAAACTGGGCGTACTCCAAATTGGAATCAATGCTGTAAGCGGCCACGCCGGGACTATAGATGAGGTCAAAGTTGACAGGTGTGCTAAGAGCAGCTCAGCTATGAGTGGTGACAAGGCCAAGCAGTACCAGCAGCAGTTTCCTGGGGTGTTCGGAGGCGTGGGTAAGCTGAAAACTGAGCAAGTTAAGCTCCACATCGACACCTCAGTTACGCCAGTTGTACAGCCCCTTAGGCGAACGTCATTCAGTTCGCGCAGTAGAGTAGAACAAAAAATACGCGAACTAGAGCGCCTTGACATAATCAAAGCCTTTGATGGCCCGACACCTTGGGTCAACCCTGTTGTTGTGGTACCGAAACCGAACGGCGACACGGCGATGTGTGTATGAAGCGATCTTACGCGGCCGTCATCCAATTCTTACTGTGGAAGAACTTTTGCAAAGCATGAACGGCTCAAAGGGGATATCACCAGTTGGAATTCGCCCTGGAGTAGCGAGGGATCACGACGTTTGTCACGTATTGCGGTCTATATCAGTACAAACGACTTCTGTTCGGAGTAAGTTCTGCGAGCAAACAGTACCAGTACATGATCGCAAAAGCGCTAGCAGGTCTTGAAGGCGTAGAAAATATCTCAGACGACATAATTGTACATGGCCCTGACCAAAATACCCATGACAGTAGAGTACTGGCAGTGTTGCGCAGATTGCAGGAGCTAGGTCTTACCCTGAATGCTGAGAAGTGCCAATTCAACATGAGCCGGCTAGTATTCACAGGGATCCTGTTGTCCAAGAAGGGCATTGGTCCCATGCAAGAACGCGCCAGAGCCGTATCCGAATTTAGAGTGCTCGAGAATGTATCAGAGGTTCGGAGTTTTCTCGGCCTAGTTGGGTTCAGTAGTAGATTCATACCCAACTTCGCTACTCTGTCCAACCCGCTTCGCAAACTGACCCGAAAAGGCGTTCCATTTCAATTTCGGTCACACCAGAAAGCAGCCTTCAACGCGCTTAAGGAGAGCCTAGCAAAGGCAACCACATTGCGTACTATGATAAAACGGCACCGACAAAGGTGATAGGTGTTGCGAGCCCAGTCGGCCTGGGTGCAGTATTAGTTCAGGAACAGCGTGACGGTTTGGTTCCAATCTGCTATGCGAGCCGCAGCCTGACCGATTGGTCAGAGAAGATATTCGCAAACAGAAAAGGAAGCGCTGTCGTTAATTTGGGCCTGCGAAAGATTCCATACCTATATCTACGGATGCAACTTTGAGCTTTTAACTGACCACAAGCCACTCGAGGCCATATATGGACCCCGTTCCAAACCGTGTGCCCGAATTGAACGCTGGGTGCTACGCTTACAACCGTGCAATTACAAAGTTGTGTACCTCCCCGGACTCGAGAATATTGCTGATGCCCTGTCACGTCTCTCAAGTGGCAAGGGCAAACCGGAACATGCCCATGGCGCGGATGAATATGTTCGTTTCGTAGCCGTATCTGTGACGCCGCGTGCCATGACCATGAGGCAAGTCGAAAACGCGTCTGCCGAAGACGGTGAACTTGCAAACGTGAGAGAAGCAATTCGCACTGGAAAGTTCGAAAACTGTGAGCTCAAGCAAACGGTGAGGTGGAGCGACAGAATGACTCGATCATGAAACTGCAGCAAGCTGCAGGTCAGGACTGGAGTAAAGAACTGCGCAAATGCGCAACTGAACACCCCGCCACAAGGAAAACTCCTGCTGAGCTACTTTTCAACCGGAAAATCTGCGGCAAACTACCAGCATTCAACCCAGACGATCACACTGACTTGGAGGTTTGTGACCATGATGCTGAAAGCAAAGGAAAAGCCAAACTGTACGTGGATACACGCCGAAATGCAAAATACTCTGATGTGCAGATTGGCAACCAAGTCCTTGTGAGGCAGGAGAAGATCTACTCCCTTCATTCCCGACCCATTCACCGTTGTGAGTAAAACCGGCAAAAGTGTGGTTGTTGCATCCCCGGAGCAAGGGCGGATCCAGAACACAATTTTTTGGGGGGCCAAAAAAAATTTTGGTCCCCCCAAAAAGTGGGTCTAAAAAATTACGGCGTGGGGTTTGGGGCCCGCGAGGGCCCCGAAAATTTTTTGGATTCTAGATGCTCTGTGGTGCGATCCGGGCAATTTCTGACCACTTTAACCAATTTTTTTGATGAAAAGATGGTGGTGTACTCATTGCCTGCCTTTATTGCGATGTCACATTAAAAAAAAAAAAATTGGTTTCGTTTTTTGGGGGGGGGGCCATGGCCCCCTTTGGCCCCCCCCCCCCTGGATCCGCCCTTGCCCCGGAGGGAGCCCAGTACTCCCGAAACACCAGCCATGTTCAGAAGTTCACGCAGAGTGCAAGTGACACAGGCATAAACACTGCCAGTGAACCTCCCATAGCGGACAGCGGTGGGAACACCATGGACCAGGCAATAAGTCCCCCAAAGACTGTAACTGATACCCCACCCGCTGTGACCCCACCAAAGGAGCTGCCCAGTCCATGTGCGGGCAGACCCAAGAGACAGTGTGGCATGCATCCTAAGTATAAGGTCTACATCACTCTACTTACCTGTAGAGCAAATACTACCTATGCATTGTTCCCTATGCCGGCAGGCAATTTGCTAAGAGTTTTACACACAATAGGGCCCTCAAGTGTCCTACCCTCGACGCCCTGTGACATGCGCACTACGTTAGCGTCCTCTTTTTCTCTTAGCCGCAGACGAGGTATATTGTGAAATTTCAATCGACCTGAATTACACTGTTTTATTTATGCCTCTTTGCTGTGAGAAAACTATTTATAAGAAATAAAGAGAAAGTGTTTATTGTAGAGTTATTATAGTGAGTTATTCTAAGTGAAGTGAAGTAAGAAATGAGTAAATCTAGGAAGTTGGGGAGGACTGGGTGTGTCGATAATGGAGGGACGTACATCCCACCAGACAAGCCCGAGTTCTCGGGGGGACTGCACTGGTGATGGTACGTCACCGTGGCAGCAGTCCTCTAGTCAGCCCCTTCAGCCACTGCCGGCTGTCGGAGCTGACGGACCCCTTGACCAAGCGGGGGGCCGTACAACCCCACCGTCTTCGGTCAATATTCACGGGTCCGCCCAGCTGAAGGGGAAATGCACCGGCAAGACAAGGAAATTGTCTGAAGCCAGGGCAGTACCCAAAAAGGGACGTGTGGCAAAAGGTGGCCCCGCTACGGGGCGCACTGTGCCCGTCCCTGGCCCGTCTACGGGCCACACACAGCCAGAGGAAGTACTCCTCCATGGCTCAGTGCACCCAGGCCCACCCAGCCCCGTGATTACCATTATGTCTGGGGATGGGCTTTTATACGGCCGGCTTGACCGTGCAGCACCCGCCTATTGTTACCAGGGCGGGGGCACTGTCGGCCGCCCGGGCTATTGATCCCATAGGGGTATTGATCGCATAGCCGACTCCCTGGGATTCCCCCGGGGCGTTAACGCCAAGGGCGTTAACGCTACGCTCTGAGGGCCATGCCTCTACATCGGATTTATCCGTTGTTCGGGCATCCCCGTGTCCCCGCAATCCTCGGAAACTACTTGGAGCCGATCTTCAAAAAAGAAAAAAGCGAAAAAGAACTGTCGTCCTCGCCGTTCTTCGACGAGTTCTAGCGGGTCATCCGGTCGATCACACCGTGGGAAACGCCACAAGGGCGGCGACCCAATTTCGCGCAATGATTTTTTGGAGGCTTTTCACTCCCTCGCGGCCTCATTGTCGGGCTGACAGGGGGACTTGGGATTCGGCCCAGTTGACTCACACACTGGCCACTACGGTCACAGCTGGATGACTCCGGGCCAAAGGGACATACCACACATGGTTAGCTGTGTGCCGGAGTCCCCTCCAGAATTACAGCCCCCACCCGCCCGTCATCACGGCCGTGGTGGGGTGACTACAGACCAGCGGACAATGCCGCGTACGGAGAGCCGTGCACCGGCATCCCCGCACGGTATTAGTTTACACCCATCGGCATCATTAGAGTCCAAGCGGGGCTCGATACTGGGACACCATGACGGCGCTGCTTCACCCCCGAGGCCTGGTTCCCATTCCCCAGTGACAACTCGCCCCCCGTACTCTGACAACTCGGCGGACGAGAGCGAACTGACCTGCACCATGCAACGCCTATTGGTGGCTGAGACCGAACTCCGCTTGGTTCAACGGGATATGATCAGGGTCCTGAATCTCCCTGCTGGTACCGATCCTCCTCCTCCTGAGCGTCAGTCGTTCAAGAAGAGATCAGGACCGACGGCAGAACCGGTCCGGGCTTCTCCCACAATGCCGCTGGACCGTGTGTGCGTTTACCACATAGACGGAATAATGCACGCAAAGACATGGAGTGCCTACGCTAAGCGCGTGGACTCTTATTATCATTTTCCCCCAGGGGATTTTGAGAAATATTTCTCAGGAGTTCTTGGGGTCCTGGGTGCAGGTGACTTCCAACCGGTGGGTCCTCGAACCGATCAGCAGCGGTTTACGAGGACCCCCTGTCGGACATGCTTATTCGGACAACGCCCGTACCGCCTGACACAGCAAAACGCCGCTCCCTCGAGGAGGAGATCGACACCCTCCTTCTAAAGAGAGCAGTTCGTGTTGTCCCCCAAGGGGGGACCCGGGCGGGTTTCATGTCAACCTTCTTCTTGGACCCCATGAAGGAGGCCGGCGTGTGGCATCCAATACTGAACTTAAAACCCCTCAACAGGTTCAAACGTTACGGACCATTCTCGAATCAATCATAACGCCAGCGTGGGCGGCCAGTATAGACCTGAAGGACGCGTACTTTCACGTACCGATCAGGCCGGAGCACCGCAAATTCCTACGTTTCCAATACAAAAATATACTGTACGAATTTGTGGTGCTCCCGTTCGGGCTGTCCACTTCTCCGCGGGTGTTCACCCGGATCGTGAAGATGATCGGGGCGGCACTGCGGCGACGAGGGATCATGATATTCATGTACCTCGACGATTGGCTTAGTAGTGGGTCGTTCTCGGGGGGAGACGGAAGCGGCGCTCCAACTAATGTGGCACCTTGCTTCCGACCTTGGATTTCTCATCAACACCAAGAAATACCATCCAGTCCCCTCGCAGGTTCCCACCTTTCTAGGTGCATCCCTCGATCTTTGCAGGGGACTGGCCCGCCCATCGGAGGACCGCCTGCTGAACCTTCGGCAGTGTGTGTCCCTCTTCCTCCTGACGGAAGTGGCTCCAGCCCGAGCCTGGCTCAGGCTTTTGGGCCTTATGGCCTGTTTGGTGGACTTAGTAGATTTTTGCAGGTTGAGATGAGGCCAATTCAACTTCACCTGCTTTCTTTCTACAAACCCCGTTGGCACCCGATCAACCATCTGGTGCCCACTACGTCTTGGCTAGTCCCCCACCTTTGTTGGTGGCTAGTCGAGGCCTACATAACGCAGGGCCGCGTTTTCCGCCCGCCCCGCCCGTCGGTACTTATCACGACCACACGTCAGGGTACGGCAGGGGGACTACCCTCCACCCGCGTGTTGTAAATTCCAAACCTGCACTACTAGTTGTAGCTTGACTTGTGCATGTATGCAAATCCATAATCCATGAAGGTCAGACAGATGCATGTTGTTGATCATATGAGGGTTTTTTAAATTCGCCTAAAGTTTAATATTTCTGCTTGGATTTAAAGTTAAAGATGTTTGTTAGTTGCTGTGATTATTGGGCAGTGGAAATTGTAATAGTTAATCGTTTGCATGTCACCCATTATTCAAGAAAACCAAAGTTTCTTTTTGAAGGGGAGGGATGTCGTGTCTGCATGTGACAGATAGCCAGCCTATTAGAGTATGTCAAAGGTCAACTCGTGTAAGAGTTTCTGTGCGCGGAGCCATGTTGAATAAACGTGTGTCATGAAGTTGTAAGCCAAACCGAGCTGGAGCTGTTGTGGTGCTATCTGCGTCCAAGTTGTTTAAATACGAATCCCCTCCAAGAATATAACAAGACGGAAATTGATGTGACGTCATCATGACATCACTTGACATGTGACGTCATAATTCAAAGCCCTATGAGAATGTCATCACATATTTATATTCCACCATTTATTATAAACAGAACTACACATCTTTTCTGGATGGAACTTAAACTTGAAACTTTACATGTCACATAATATGTCACAAAAAAGTTTCCGAAATAGCCCTGTGTTTGTCCATAAACATAAGTCTAGTTAATAATTATTATGGTAGCAAGTGACTTACAACCTAATGATGTAACAGTCTGAAAAAAATTCCATCAATGCACAGTATAGGAAACTTTAACATGAACAGTATGTAAAGTTTTGCAATTTCCTTTTTTGTAACGTCAGTTACCGATAAAAAATTTAGTGTCAAACCGGCAGAAATGTATTTTGTTGGACATTTTTCTCGTAGTTTAGACACTTGATTTCAATGTTGGCAATTTATATTGAGCATTGGTTGTTTCAGGTTCAGGAACTCGTAAGCTTTTGAGGTCAACTGACTATGGAAAGACTTTCCTTGGTGAGTATGTATCTGAAACTTCGTAACTCAGTTGAAACTCTGATTTATAGTATATGTAACCAGGTCAGGTTTCAGTACTTACTTTTACCCGACAGGTTCCTTACTCCAGCATTCATTTCATAACTTTTGTAACTTCGTGGTTGTGTCATTTCACATGTGAGCAGCCATTGCGATCATGCTTTTTGCCTAGCGCCCTCTTGCGGCCAACTAAACTTTTTTTTGCACAGCTCGCGCCACCTAGACTTTTGCCCGCTACGTTTTCAACTATGCAATGGGCGTAGCGAGCAGGCGAGTTTTGCGAGGACTAGCTGGCATTCCGTGCGTTTCGGTACAGTTTTCTTATAGGGCTAGCTGCGAGATAACTTTGATTTCGATCCAACACCTCGTTGCATTCAGATCATCATTTTGCGAGCACTTACACTCTCCACTTATAAACAGTGGTGTAGCAACGGGAATTAAGGGGTAGGGACGGAAGAGGGGGTTAGCAACACGTAATGATCAATGCACTGAATGTGCTCTCTGCACACAGCCTGCTTGTGCGTGGTGTACTGTATGGGGACAAGGTTGAAACCATCAACATGACTGTCTGGCATATGGGTGGAATTTGGGGCATTTTTTGTTGTTGAACCTCTATGAACAATTTCTCACTACGCTAGGTTATACTAAGGGAATAAATGTGTGCTCCGGAGGTTTTTATCACTCTGTTTAATACCACTTAGAGTCTGGGTGCTGATAATTACCCGAGCCGGAGGCGAGGGTAATTATCAGCACCCAGACTCTAAGTGGTATTAAACAGAGTGATAAATACCGACGGAGTACATATTTATTCCCATTCATAAATACCTTTTCGGTAAAAAAAAATCATATAATTCGTTCAAAACATCCCGATTTTGTTCAACAAATTCACTTTATGCTTTTTGAAACATCCCTCCTGCAAAATAATGGAGTGTTCAGCTGGCGAGTAAGATGAAAACAACCCTTTTATGGAGATTGACGCGCGCGTATCATGTTCTACGCGATGTCGCGCAGAACGCACCTGGCGCGTTGCGTTTTGAATTTAGAACTTTAAAATTCTGACTCCCTAGTAGTGTTGCGCATGCCTACGTGAGGATTGTGAACGTTCAACCAATGAAACGATAAGAGGCACTGGATTTTTAGGAGTCCACATTTTATTGTGACACTGGAAAAGTGTTTAAGACCAGCTAGCCATGTCTTTATCATCCGTTTAATACCGGCCACGTGACGGGCTCTCGACCAATAGGAATGGCTAAACTGTCTGAGGTATTTATGAATAACTTTTAATATGACTTGTGTGCATATATCAGGCATGTGGTGTGTGTATGGGATAAACACTCATGTTTACATAAACACCACCAAAAAGGCCTGAAAAGGAAAGAAATCAGATTTTTTTTATAAAATGAAAGTTGAATATGAACTATTGCCACTGTTTGAAAGGTATTTAACATTTAATATTCCTTTATTTGGATTGTATATTTTTATAGCAATAAAAATGAATGTGTACAGCTTTGGAGTGCAGGGAAAGTTTGTGTTTGCAGCAGTGGATGGTGGAAAGGTAAGGATAATTATCTACTTTACCCCTGTTGTGGAAAAGACTATTTACATTTATTAGATATAAAGTAAAAAGTACTACAAAAAGAATTGTACAGAATGTTGAAAAAAACAACAACCATGTTTTACACTTTAAGTCTTGTATGGAAGAAAACTTTACATGTCTTTCTTGTTTTTGGAATTTAGCAAGCTGGCACTAATGCGCTGGAGCTACCATGCCGTTAATTAAGAAATAAAAGGCTCTAAATAATCTATTACACAATGAACAGACACTCCTACACTCTGTGACAATCTGTCACTAGTAACCCTATGTATCAAAACCCATCAGGGTTTTGATACATAGGGTTACTAGTGACAGATTGAACATGTCTGTAAGCTGGAATCATATCGGTACAATTGACGCGTTAAAATGGCTGCTATACAACCTGTACCAGTATTAATGGTTAACCGATCTATCAAGCCACTTAAATGGGCTTTGGCAGTTATAGTAGGCATGTCATTTACGCAGGCACAATTTTCAGACGATTCGGTGAACAGCGCACACACGCATGTGCACACAGTCGTTTTTTGCTATGCTTCCGAGGATTGGCTTTGTGTTTTCCTTTGTTCCCTGATCTTAACCTTTCCCATAGACTAAGCGCACAAACCTGCATTTGAGGACAATAAGCACCGTCGTTCGAGGATGAAAGGCCCCTTTGTGCTCCTTTTGTTGTCTGTCCTCGAGCGTAATACAATACAGGAACACCCACACACACACACGGTTGCATGGTTCAGCCGGAAAAAAAGTGTGACTTTCTGCTGTAATTTTGCAAAGGTGAAAGATAAAAATATTAAAACATATTGCCATATTTGAATCCTTGTAGTTTGTCCTTCATTCTCAATGTTTATTTTTTGAAATCGAAGAAAAAATGGTTGAGTCGCACCGTAGAGCCCATTGAAAAGCATTGGAGCAGAACGTTTCCCCCTTATAGCTGTTTTATTTGGACGATTCTGTGACGTTTCCAGCAACCTATGACCCCAGAAACCCTATATTTAGATCAGGGAAACCCCAAAGATCAACGCTCCATCTTCGAAATTTTCCAAAATGGCGACGCGTAGCGGAGGATGCCGAAGAGGTAAACCGTGTCATTTTTCTCTTTACATACGATAAATATGAATACATCGTGGTCAGAATGCAAAATATACACTTTCAGCTTCACTTTCATATGTAGAATGTTATATTTTGACTGTTGTTATAACTTTAATGAAATAAAAAACCTCCATGTTGCCAAGTTGATGAAGATAGTGATGGTGATAAAGATGACAAAAGCAATTTGGAGTTCTACCCAGAATACATATTAGAAGAAGCATTTCATCTTATGGTGACTGCATGGAGTACCTGACAGACCTGTTGCATGCAGAAACACTCCAACATGAACAAACAAACAAAAGTCTTGACAAAGTGGAAAAGGCTTTAGGGCAGGCCAACCAAATCAACAAGGAGTTGAAAAAGCAATTTGGCAGCTTGCAAAAGAAGAACGTTGTAAAGGAACTTGAAGAAACAACCAAAGAAAATCAGAAACTCAACAAAAGAATGCAGCTGCTGGAAAAGAGAATTAAGTCTCTGCACAAAGACAAGAAAAGAAATAGGGACTCCAGAAATCACTTCAAAAAAGTGCAGAGTCAAGCAAATTTGTTCAAAAGGAACTGAATTCACTGGGGGAAAAAACAGGGTAAACAATTACAGCTTGAGAATGATGATTTAAAGTGTCAACTTAATCACATAATGGGAAACAAAGATATTGTAAGTTTTGAAGATGGCATATACCAGTGATGTAGTGCCTTGATGCTGGGCCTTGGCCTTAAGGCTGCCTTAAGGCTGGATTTTAGGGCCTTGGCCTCGAGGCTTGAGGGCAAAAGCCTTGGCCTTGGCCTTGGCCTTGAGGGTTCAGGGCCTTGCAATTTTGAGTCAAGGCTCTTCAAGGCCCATAGATTTTTGCATTTTCTAGATAAATCTGTTTGAAATTGTGCTGTTACCATTTTAATCGTATTACCATGGAGGAGGGAAGCACCCTATAGATTTGTGTGTTGGGCACACTTCCACTTTTGTAGCATCACATTTTGTTACCATTGTAGTAGATTTCCGTACACTTGTGGGGCTAATGAGATGATCACTTTAATTGCATATAACTATGGAATAGATCTGATTGGTTGTATATGTCTCCCTGATAAGTGCTAAAGATTTGCATGTATCTGTTTTAGATAATGCTGATATTTCTGACCATGTTGGGCCAGCAAATACAAATTTCCCAAATCAGTTTCTTGGATCCCCCTTTTGTTACACTTGGGAGAATTGTGTGTCAATATAGAAGTAAATCATATTTTGTTTAGTTAAACCATATTGAAGACCTGAACTTATACTTTAACAAGCTGGTTTACCTGATCATAGATCGGGTAGGGCGTAGTGTTGGGGATGAAAATGTGGGGAGTTAAATGTAAATGGGGGATATAGTTGGGGGACATGCAGTTAAAGAATAGCAATTTCTGTGGTGTGATCTGAGGCAATTTCTGATCACTAAAACCAATTTGAGCAAAAGATCATTTGTGAAAGTTTTGAGTTTTGAGTAATTGAAGCAGCTACATGTATTCTGAGCAATAGAATCATTATTGTAGGCTACAATATTTTTATTCGGGGAAGAAAAAGTGTGGGGGGGGGGAGACCAAACAATGTCCCCCCTCAAAATGTGTGTGTGTGTGTGTGGGGGGGGGGGGGGGGTTCCCCCTGTTCCCCGTGGATTTACGCACATGATAATAATTATGTACCATGGCAACTGTCTGTAAATGTTGCCGTTGGTCTGTTACGCCAAAAAAAAAAAGTCTCCGGTTTCTGGTATGGAGCTTCCTTGCGGCGACGCGGCTTTTTTTTTTTTTTTACCTAATTTTTTTGCTTCAAATGTGTGCTGATGACTGCAAATGGTGCCCGACTAAACTTAGTGCAAATATATGGGAGTCCAGAGAGGCCACAGAAAGCTTATTCTCGACCATAACCCAATCTAAAAACACGTTAAAATTGTGCAGCAGCAGTATTCCAGTCAAACCAGTGAGTTTGGCGGTTTTGGGACATCATCTTTCCCTAAAAAAAACACTTTTTCATTTTGCCGACGCGCATGGCTACGGCGACGCGCGCGCATACCAGAAACCGGAGACTTTTTTTTTTTGGCCTTAAATTGGCTTTTTGTGAGGCAGTCGCATTTGGAAAACGTAGTGAAAAGGTTACTGTAGTACACAGGCGAAGGCTGGTTGTACAATTTGACAATAAATCATAATGCAATAAAACTCGAAGGTGTCATTTAAAATGAAAATGTTGAGTGTTACCAAAAAATTACAAACGGTCTGAATCATGGAGGAAGGTCATAATTAAGTTTCAGTATTGGACTCTTCAACAAACGTAAACTTGAACTTCTTACAATTTGTGAGACCGTCTGCGATTCAACTTTTATTCAAGTTGGTTCAACCATCTATATATAAGAGCAAGTTTTACTCGGCCTCCGAGAAATGTTTGCTTCTGAAAGGATCCGAGACCGCGGCTTCACGTCCGTGGAAAAATGTGGGTGTCGTCCGCCGGGTCGGACACTTTTTCATCGATTTTTTTGTGACTTCGTTTAAGATTGCGATATTCGAAGCAATGCATCGATCCTTCGTTGACCCCAAACAGGCCCCCGAAATTATAACGCGACACTGAATTATACGTGGCGGGCAGCGAACTCACAACACTCAGCCTTGGTGGTGGAAGCATGGAGCTGTAAACACATTATGGAAGCAACAGCACTCTATCACGCGACGCTTCAAATAGCAAGCACCGTAGACCCAACCTCGTTTCCAGGGTGTGGAGCAGGCTGCAGTACGCGTTGCCATCGACAGTTTTGCATAGCCCGGAAATACTACGCAGTGTAGACTTTCGATTGGTCAGACCGCGCAAGGCATACCTAATGTGTAGTCCTTCTGAGTATTCGTTGCACTCGGCGCAGGGGCGGCAAGCGAAGCACATGAAAGAATAGGGACACTTGGTGGCCACGCACCATGGAGAAAAAATATTTTACCAAGGTCACCCCATGCCACCATTTGGTGAACGCTTTTGCAGAACGGCCGAGTAGAACACGTAAACGGAACCCCTAATTCGAAGCCGCTGACCTCGCACAGTCTAGACACGCAGAAAAGCCAGCACAGGGGGCGGCCAGGCAGTCAACGTGAAAGCGCACACGACGGCAAATTCCTGCGCAAAACGCAGTCACGAAAAATTGACGAAACGGATCGCCGGTCCGTACGGGAAAATCGGGACGACCCGAAGTGTCCGATCCGGCGGAAGACACCCTCCGCATTTTTCCACGGACGTGGAGCGATTCTGGCTCCGCGGGAGCCCGCGGTCTGGGATCCTTTCATGAGCAAACATCGTCTGGGAGGCCGAGTTAAACTCTCTCTTATATATATAGATAGATACAGTGCAGTCATAAAACGGTGTAGGCCTATGCGAGCATGTTGATTGCAATTAAAGAAATGCTGTTCTTCGTAACGAGCAATTCGTGATGATAAGGGCGGATCCAGGGGGCCAAAAGGGGCCATGCCCCCCCCCCCCAAAAGAAACCTATTTTTTTATGTGACGTCGTAATAAATGCAGGCAATGAGTACACCACCATCTTTTCCTCAAAAAACATCGGTTAAAATGGTCAGAAATTGCCTCAAATCGCACCACAGAGCATCTCGAATCCAAACTTTTTTCGGGGCCCTTAAGCGGGCCCCGAAGCCCAAGCCGTAATTTTTTGACCAATTTTTTTGGGGGGGGACCAACGTTTCTTTGCCCCCCCCCAATTGTGCTCTGGATCTGCCCTTGCGTGATGATGTGTCACTCATGTGACTATAATTAGTTCTATATCAGTGGTCATTTCATAAAACAGGGCCTTGGCCTTGGCCTTGAGGGTTAAGCCTTGGCCTTGGCCTCGAGGCTTGAGGGTCAAAGCCTTGGCCTTGGCCTTGAGGGTCAAAGCCTTTGCTCCAACACTGGCATATACACTAATGGCATTAGACTCGTTTGTTTTGAACTTATTGCTAGCGGGGTTGGAACAAACCATGTGTCTGATATCATTCGGTTGGTCCTAAAAGATGTTGCAAAAATGGAGGTTACTAGGCTTCCAAAGCCAACGCTAATAAGATACCTTGCTATAGAGCAAGCAGTGCTAAACAAAGAAAGCGCTAGAGCAAAAATTCAGCAGTTAGAAGCTCCTGTAACTCTCCATACAGATGGAACTACAAAACACGGAAAGAGATACACTACTATGCTAGCCTCGACATCCGAGGGCACGGTAGGAATGAGCCTACATGACATTGAAACCGAGAGCGCTGATGCTCTTCTCAAAGATACTCAAGAAATGTTAGAAGAACTTCTGACGTTGAACCTAAACAAGAGTTCAAAAGATGAAGTACATGAGCTTATCTCAAAAGTGAAAAACACCATGACAAAACGCTGTATTGTCAATAAAGCATACATCAGTAAATTGGAAAAAGGAAGTGTCCTTCCTCAGGTGACTGGGAATTGGGAGACCTTAGATGATCACATCAAGCAGGAAATGGCAACAGTAAACAACTTTTACTGTAGGAAACATCTAGTGTTGAACCTGCAAGAGTATGCATCAGCAGGATTAAAAGAGTGGGAGAAAGTAGAAAGTAATGATGGGAAGATTGGTCGAGAAAGAAGACGATTTGGTCAAGGAGCAAAGGTGAATCTGCCACACATGTCACTGTGCGGACTTTCTGCAACTTGCTTGTGATGAACAGTCGGGGTTAGTGCAGGAGTTTAACACCGTCGTATCCAGCTCTCATCTTGCAGCTTATAGAGGCAACCAATTTAACATAACTCAGCTGCCGTTTACCACCACATGGACCACTTCAACACACTCTGCACACCCTTAGATCCACAAAGAGAAGAAAACATGTACATCAAGTGCCTCAAGGCCGACTTCGAAGTTGATATCATCGTTGCAGGCATCAGGGCGATGGCTATGATAAGCCAGCATGTCTCGACCACCCTTATGAAGATGGTAGAAAGTGATATTCACATCATGGATACTGACATTCTACACGCAACTTTGAGACAAAGTGGAGGAGTGGATGATTGACCCAAGCCCATTAGTCAAAGACGGTGCTGTGCTATTTCCAGATATACCACCCGTGAAAGATGCCATCCACACTTCTCTATACAGACCAACCACAGAGTCAATTGAACAACTCACTAAGCAGGCCTTGTCTATAATCCTCCTCAATCTCATTGTCTGCATCACACGACAGGTTTCTGACCATCTTCCTGGTGGATGCTTTTACAATGCCAATAAAGAGATATGATGACAAACTGCTTCATGTCCGAAGGACAACTTGTCAGCAGAAAGGATATTTACTGGGCTTCATTACCTGCGTCCGAAGATGCCAAATGCAAATACGGTTGCCTTTGAAGGCATACTGGTTTGGAGGAAATACCTTGATGACAAAGAGGAAGAACAGAGAGACAGGTACTTGAGCACTGCCAGGAAACAACGCAAATCATTCTTGGAACTTTATCAGCGCAAGTGTAAGTCAATCAAAGAAAAAATTGTCCAGAAACTACAAAAGATTAAAGAGAAAAAGGCAGAAAAGCAAAAAGCTCTCACCAAGCAAGCAGCTGAAAATACAGCAAATGCTGTGAAACTGTGTGGCATTGTATGTACATCTCTAGACATTGTTGAAGAGCTGAAAGAAAAGATGGATGAGAAAAAGTTGGAACAAGCATTAATTTCACAGTTGAAACTTTGGAAAACATCATGCAAAGGAGGCGTCAAAAAAGATCTATTTCATCTGACCAAGAAGGGCAAAAACTCTCTGTAAATGAACTGGAAAATAATCTACAAGAAATAATTACACAAGTTATGACAGGAACCACAAAAGGAGCCATAATATTGGTTTTATTTGAATATACTGTACATGTAGATAAAATGCCAAGCCCAATTCAGTGACTGAAATTGATTACATGTATAGCTTGTTAAAAGTATATTTAAAAAACCTGTACTTACCTTTACACCTGAAAAAAAGTAAAAACAGCTTTTTCTTTATTTCATTTCCTCAATTTAAGTACAAAAAATATTTGGGGAATATCAACTGCCATTCCAATGAAATTTTAATGCATAGATTTACTGCGCATAGAAAAAAAGTTTCGCATACGTAATTAGGTAATTAAGGATGACTTGCATATAAATTAAGATAATTTGCATATGCTAATAGAGATGATTGAAAACACTGTACTAAATGAAAGCCCTTTAAACACCGAATATACGTACCCAGTTATACGGTCATAAATGTTTGCCTTTTGAAGTTACAGTGTTTATGCACATGTAATTAGGCGATTTTGCCTAAAACTGCATGTTAATTAGCTTTAATTACATCAGAAAATGCGAAATGACATAAAACAAGAAGTCAAAAAACTTTTTCATTTTGCCGACGCGCATGGCTACGGCGACGCGCGCGCATACCAGAAACCGGAGACTTATTTTTTTTTGCCTTATTATAGTGTATTTTATTCCTATGATACAGCAATTATGCATATTAATTAGCTGGACTTAGTCAATTTTTCAGATTTTTCTAGTTTTCCGTTGAAGAATTTTTAACAAATCAGCATTTTTGACAGCCGTTAACAAGAAATTGAAAACAATTGCAGACCTTTTGTTGAAGTGTGCCAAGGTCTTTTTAGCAAAAGAAATGATTTGAAGCATACAAATTTCAAATTCCCTTTTTTTTTATCTGAAAAATCTGAAATTATTGATTTTTGAATTTTTGTGGCTAAAATGTCTATGAAAGCCGTTAAAACGGGAACACGTTTTTGATCATAACTTGAGAACGGAAAGTCATTTTTTAAAAATTCTTTCTGTTCTGTGTTTCTTTCATCGAGTTGCTTCATATGAGCTATCAATCATTGGTATTGCCTAAACTTCAAAAAAAGGGCCGACATGCCTAGTTATTGGTGTAATCCTGATGCTCACGTGGTGTGATCTGAGGCAATTTCTGACCACTGTAACCAATATTTTCTGAGCAAAAGATAATGATTTAAACATCATTTTCGAGGTTGAAGTCATTGAATAAGCTATTATATTCTCAGCTAATGGCGTGGGGTTCGGGGCCTGTGCTCTGTGGTGCGATCTGAGGCAATTTCTGACAACTTTAACCAGTATTTTCCCAGCAAAAGATAATAATTTGAAAATCATTTTCTGAGGTCTGAGGGTTTCGAAAAATTTTGGATTTTAAATGCTCTATGGTGCGATCTGAGGCAATTTCTGACCACTTCAACCAATATTTTCTTAGCAAAAGATACATTGTAGTACGTAATAGGGCCCTGTAAATGAGGCACGAGTTAAAAAATCTGGGGGGGGGGAACATTTGATATTGTGTCCCCCACCCTTCAAAAAGTGGGGGGGGGGGGGGGGGACATGTCCCCCTGTCCCCCCCCCCCCCCAGGATTGATGCCCATGACCCAACCAACTCCCTGAGGTATGCAGTGGACAAAGAAAGCGACCAGCACAGCCAGACAACTGCCTTGAGCATGCAGTTTCATAACATGAATCTATTTGAGCTGGTTTAAAAGAAGTGGCAGTTAAAAGGGCAAGTAGCTGCCCATTGTTTGTTGCGCTGATGAGATGCATATTTTTCTGTGAAAGGTCCATTGAACTTAAGCCATAAACCAAGAATATTTTATGTTGATAACATAATCGCTTAAAATATAGGTGCAAGGAAGCTAATTCAATCACAATAACCTTCACTGCCCTCATAGGTACCCATTTACTCCTGGGTGGAGAGAAGCAATGAGTGACAAAGTGCCTTGCCCAAGGGGCACATGCACCATAACCCCAGGCTGGACTTGAACCCACAACCTGCAGCTTTACCCGCAGACCACGAATCAGTGCCCTTAACTACGAGGCCACAGCATATAATTTGAACTATAAAAACACTTTGGTTGCTTTGCAGTTTGCTGTGCATGCATAACTCAACCGTCCAAATATATGAATGTGTTTAATGAAATATGTCTTAAAAGAGCATGATCTTCCACTTATCTGAAAATTACTGAAATGTATCCATGCTGTCAGAAGTTATGCATGTTTTATAACAAGGAGCTATTTTTATACCTGTCCATGGAATGCCATCTTCCATAATTCCTGGAATCTCTGTGTGTCGCTTTGTCTGTCTGTATTTTGCTTATGTCCAGAACCGGGCACTGTATTAAGTTGAAAATAGGCAGGTGTATTGCTCAGGCCAAAAAAATAATAGTTCTGCTTCCGGTTACCCTACCTACCCTATTTTCACAGCCCATATCCTAATTTTGTTTTTTTTTAGGGGGGGGAATGAGGAAAAAAACCCAGAAAATTATCAATTTCTTCCTTTACCCTTGACTACGCGCAGACACCTCAATATGATTGTACACACAAAAAATTGGCCCCCCCCCATTTTTTTTGAAGTTGTTTGGATCAGCGGTTCTCAAAGAAGCTGGAAAAAATCAGCATTTTCACAGGCCTAGACCATACAAACGTGTACATGTTTGTATATACAGTCAAATCTCGTTAATACGAGCACGGGTTAGACAAGATTTCGGTTAAGATGAGCATATTTCGTCAGTCCCGACCGAAGTGTGCATATTACTATGAGGGAAAAATTGCATAGTACGAGCTTGGGTGATATGAGACGACGGTTCAGACAAGCACTTTTTGCGGTCTGGCAAGTGCAAATCTATTGTTATCTGTCTATTTCCATGCGCATTTAGGAAAACAACTTGTATCAACGAACCTATTCAGTTTTAATTGGCACCAGCGCTGCGGTTTTTATTCCACTAGTACACAATTCGCGGTAACACCATGTGGTAATAACTTCTGCTTAGAAGATATTTAGTTCTGAAAAGAACTTGTCCTGCTTATTATCAACTTTGCTAAGTAGTTTTTTGGTTCTGATAAGAACAGTCCTGGTGTAAGTTCTAACCGAAATTGTCTTTGGTCTCAACGTTTCGACTAGCCTGCTCTAGTCATCGTCAGTCTCTCCTCTCCTCTATTTTGGTTAGGTGCACTGACAAGTGTCCGTACCAACTAACTGTATAAGAACTGCCAGCATGCCAGAGTGATTGCACAGGTTTCACTTGCAGTATTTTTTCTAAAATATTGATTGGGATTTTTGTCTGTTTCCTTTGCAAGTTTTCGTTCATTCATGGAGGTGGGAACACATTTCTGTTTCATTGTATGATCAGTGGTGGAGAGCTGAATTTTGTGATCTTTTTATCAAAATAGTCAATATCTTGGGAATAGAGTATACGTGCAAATTAAGTAAAATGTTCACAGTTACTAGTCAATAAGATGTACTTTATCCCTATGTTTATTTATGGAATAGAGCAAGCCACATATTTTTAAAAATGTTTTTTTTCTAATTCAGTCACTTTCTTTTTGACGCACCCTGTTACAACTGATAATGTAGTAACCAACGGATAATGTATCACCAACCGATAATGTCACACAAATTGACCGATACTGTATCACTAACCGATAATGTAACAGAAATTGACCGATAGTGTGGTAAAAATGTACTACACTATTAGTCGATTGTTGTTACATTATCGGTCTTAACCGATAATGTAACAAATATTGACCGATAGTTTGGTAACATTTACTACACTATCGGTCTTAACCGATAATGTAACAAATATTGACCGATGGTTTGGTAACATTTACTACACTATCGGTCAATTTCTGTTACATTATCGGTATACAGTATCGGTCAATTTGTGTGACATTATCAGTTGGTGATACATTATCCGTTGGTTACTACATTATCAGTTGTAACACTCCCTGTAGGCCTATAGCGCTTTATACCAAAGGTCTCGAAGCGCTTCATAATCATTACCCCTGTGCATCGGGCCATGAGACCAGATTGCACTGGAGCTTGAGATCATGGGTGGATTGCAATAACCGGTCTTAAAGCTGTCTATGCGCATTAGACAGTCTAAAAGCTCTGGCTGTCAGTCAGTCTATAAGTAAGACCATTGCAATGACACAGTTTAAGTAGTAAAACAGTCTTAAAATAGTTAGCCTGGGTTGGGCTAAAACGGTCTATAGTTGGGATTTTTGGAATTCACTGTTGTGTTGAATTATTCTTTCCCAAAATATTTTTTCCCAGTTGATGAGTGTTTGATGATTAAATCTTTAAAAAGCAGAACACTGCTCGGAGGGAAAATTCTCTGGGATAGAAGGGATCTTCTGGAAAAATGTAATGACACTGAGTTGTACTGCAAATACAATTTTCTCAACATAAAATTTCGGAATTGACATTTGATATCGCATGATATGAATCACACAAACCTTAAAAAATAAAATGTGCAGTCCCTCCAGTATTTGCCCGTAACCATGGAATGTTTGTTTGTGAATCATTACTCTAAGCGGGCTTAGTAAAGACCAGCTTATTGCAATGGGCTAAGTTTGGTGTCTTAACCAAGACCGTCTAAGAACAATAGCTGGCTAAAATTGGACTGGTTTAGCCAGCCGACTAAGACTGCGTTATTGCAATCCGCCCCAGCACATTTGGTATCTACCCATGTGAACCCATTTGTACTCCTGGCTGGAGACTGTTTTACCCAAGAACACAAGCACCATTTTCCCCATCGGGGTTCAAACCCATGTACCACGGCACTTGAGTCGAAAACACTGTGACCAGTGGACCACAGCGCTCCACAAAGCTATAATTTATGAACAAATGTACGAGGAATTACAAAGAGCATTTGCACAGTGTTTTTTTCTTTAACCAAATAATGTTTTGAAGGGTGATTTCTTTCATATTTGTGACAGGGGGATAATGGACGAATACTTTATGTGTCTAAAGATGATGGTAAGACGTGGAGCCCTACACAGCTTCCAGTTGTCACCAGTGACCGGGTAAGGAAAGAAACAGAATTACTATGGATAGTTTACTGACGCTATTTTTATTTAGCCTCTGATAAAGTCAGGTGAGTTTCTGCAGGGAATTTGAAATGAATATCTGGGCACTGTCGTGTAACTTCATTGATCAATCAAATTAAAAGGTTGTAACTTCAAAATAAAAAAAAATTACCAGATTTCAATTCATCTGACAATTGAACGGAGTAAAGAAATCTCATTTGAGACCTACTTCCATAAAAATTAAAAATGCCAAAATTATAAGAAAACAAAATTTATTAACTTTTTCCAAGTTTCACAGAAGCATGTCTCATTTGGTTACTACATTGTTTGTAAATGGACTTGAAAATAGTTTCTAACTGTCAAGGATTATTTTACTATGTCAAAGATTACTTGAAGATTGAGCCAACTATAGTGGACCGCACTCTATATGGTTTGTCAGCAGACCATGTTACAAGTGTGTGACGGAGTCAATGCTGGCACCTCATGGTTGAACATCACTGTCTGCTACATGCGTAGTGATATACATGTATTTTGTATATTGAAAGTTAGTTTTACAGTTTACACTCTCGAGGGTAAAGTCTTTTGTGAAGCTCAAAATGCAATCACACAGGAAATCTTTACATTGGCTAAGTGACTTAAGTGCTTGGCAGTGGCTTTGATGTGTAGCCTGTATGTACTTTGGTTCACAATGGATACATTGTATAAAACATACTGAACATGCGTAATGCAATGCCGATGCCTCAAATCTCTCTGTTTTGGTTGTGTTTTCGATTGATGCAATCAATGACCTTCCTCCGACCTGGTCTCCTATTTAGGGGTTACTTGCACTTAAGCAAGAGAAATCAGTGAGCCAGGAACTGTGAATCTCAGAATCGGGGGTGGGGAGGGTCTCTTGTCAAACTGCATTAAATACCGGTAGTAGCCTTGATGGTTTAAGGAAGGCGTGATTGTCCATTTTGTCAATTTTGTCCATTTTGAGTATTAGGGTCAATACAAACAAATGAGCAACTATCACCTGGGGTCAGTGTTGTAGGATATGTAGTGTTGCATGTTATGGATATTCTTTTGTTGCATTTCAAATTAATGTATTGATGACCATTGAAATCAGGCATGAATTACAGGTGGCTCATGTCCTCTATTACTTGTATTGTGTATTGTTCCGAGCCACTCTCCCTCTTTTGGCTCTTGGAATTGGTGCTGTGGATAAGTGAACGATCCACAGCAGTTATCATCTTGTTAAAAGTACAAAGTAAACTTGTGTTGTTAATGTAAGGGTCTACTTCACTCAACTTACCTGTAGAGCAATCTACTTATGCATATTCCCTATACCGGCAGGTATTTTACGCTAAGAGTTTAATACAATAGCGCCCTCAGGTGCCCTACCCATAATACCCCCCATCATTTTCTCTTAGCGGCAGTCGGGTATGACATATAAAAATCAGGGTTTTTTATATCGCTTTTTTATACCCTGCGCTTTTAAGAGAAGTAATTGATTAAAAAAGTGTATTGTAGAGTATATTTTCGTTTTATTGATTGATTAGTTCATAGTTATGAAGCGTTTGGAGAGGACTGGTCTGTCACAAGCCGGGGGGAATTCCTCTCCCATGGGACGGATCAAGTTCTATCTGGCTATGAGGGACCATTCTTGTCATCAGATTTGTTCCGTTGTTCCTTTGGACCCCCGTTGTTCAGTCTTCACAGTCTTCAGTCACCGGTCACGGCTGGGTGGCCTGTGAACAAGGGACATACTGCACACAGTTAGCTGTGCTCTGGAGTCCCTACCTGCGGTGAATTCTTCACAATCGTCGTTCATTGGTCACGGTTGGGTGGCCCAAGCACAACGAGATACCACACGTGGTTGATTGTACACCGGAAGCCCGGCCTACAGCGAGCGCTTTACATGCGTCGCCCGTGGGCCATACAGGTTGGGAGGACCAGAGACAACAACGGCCCGATTCGATTCTCCCTCATACCTCGGGTACTGACCAAGTTGGAGCAAGAGGTCTGCAAGGTTCTCCTTATCGCCCCCTTTTGGCCTCGCCGGCCATGGTTCCCAAGACTCATCAAACTCTTGGTTCACCGACCAGTCATTCTTCTGCAGAGAACGGACATGCTGTTCCAGCCCAGCTCGGGTTTTCTTCACCTGGCTCCAGGGGATCTTCACCTGACGTGCTGGGTACTATCATGCAGCCCCTCCGCACAGCAGGCCTTTCTGAATGAGCTGCAGCCATTGTAGCCTGCAGCCAACAAGCATCTACCAGGACAATTTGTGACAGTAGACTACGCCATTTTTACAGATGGTGTAAAAGCAGATCTCTGCATCCCTCAGATACTTCTGTAGGGGAGATTTCAGACTTTCTGGTATACTTCTTTGAAAGTAACCTTACTACGGTCACCGTTAAGAATTATCATTCTGCTATAGCAGCTATTCATGGAGGCTTTTCGGATGGTTCCTCAGTGTCAGACAATCAAACTATCAGCCAACTCCCCGGGGGATGTTTGTTTCGTGCCCCCCCCCCCCCATGTGTAGGCTATTACCAGCATGGGATCTCTTTAGCGTTTTAGGCCATTCCAATTTTATTGTTTTACGGATTTCTAAGGTGCTGAGAAGGGTTGTCAGGCAGGAAAAAAAATAAAAAATTAGCCCCAGATGACATGTACATGTTTTGTTTTATATGTTGAAACAATTTAATTGTACAGACAGGTTCACTTCTTTAAAACTTCAATGAAAGAGTTCAATTAAATATAAATAAATATTGCACACTCTGCTTAAAAATTTTAAAATCACTAAGAGTAAAGTGATTTGGTTTTAGACTAGGGCTATACTGATTTTAACTGCTTCACAGAAAGTGGCACAAAATGGGTTTCTTGGCTTTGCCGTTATTCAAACATATCTCTGGATTTACAAAAGCAATCCCAATGAAACAAACGGTATTCTCAAGCTAAATCTATTACCTTGAAGATTTTGTAAACATCCTCAGAAAATTTTGGTTGTAAATTAGCAAAAATGGAGGGGTTTACATGCACCATTTTTCAGGACGCCCTGTATATCAGATTTTGTTTGAAGACAATTTGAAAAATGTGGGTTTTTTTTTCAGATGACCAATTGCCCTGTTATATAAGGGTATTGCACCAGTAGATTTAGGAAAACAAATTTGGAAAATAGTGAATATCCGATTTAGGGAATTAGTGAAAATCCAATTCCCCCCCCAAAAAAGTCAACATTTGCTGAATTCAAACCGTTACCATGGAAACTTGACGTTAAAATAATATTCACAATTATTATTTCTAGGCATGCTAGGGAAGGCCTATAAAAAGTATTATTTACATTGTCATGATTGTCATGATTGTCATGGGAAAAAAGAAATAACACTGACAGTGACAGCAAACAAAACAATACCAGAATAAAATCTGAACAAAACATAAATCCCCTAATGAAATAATTTATATTTGAAAAATTAGTGTTAAAGTGATTTGAAAGACGTGTCTGATATATTGACTCAGAGAATCTATAAAAGTCAATGGCCATGCCATTGGGAATTAGGCCTACAGCAAGTATATCTGCCAAGCTAGTGTCACGGCGCCCAGCTGTCAAAATGTTTTGATTGCATTTGCAGTTCAACATTCTACAATAATCATGGAAAGATCCTTTGTAAACTATCATGAGTACCAAAAATAATAAGCACTTCAAATGAAGTGCTAGGCATTTTGTTAGAAAAGTTATGAAACCCTCTTCTAACCTGATGATTTTTCGGCTCTTTGACTTTGCCACCGATGACAAACATCGTGACTGCATCAACACACATTTTTTCGCTCGTACCCCCCGCCCTGCCAACAGGACGCTGGGATACTCTGATGAATTCATGCTCTGATTGGTTGGATTTTGCGTGACCAGTGATCTGAGCGTCATCAAGGTCATGACTCTGCAAGGTTTGAAACGGCCTTTAAGACTGATTCATTACTCTTTTATTCCAGTTTAGAGATGTTATTTTATTTTTTGAAAAGCGTAATAATGTAGGAAAGTCTGTAAAACTTATCTGTGTTTTAAATTTACGATTCCCTTCACTTGCTCAGGCTCCGTTTCGAATCACGAACGGTCGGATTGCATTATGCGACGCTCAAAATTTGTCCACATGGTCCGCAATGAAACAGAAATCACATCTGATATGGAACGTGTGCATTTCTATGGGAAGTTTTCGGATAGCATTTGCACATATTGTCTAACTGCGGTTTTGAACAGCTGCAGCCAGATGCTTTATACATAGGTCATAGGCCATTTCCTTCACAAGATTCTGTGAAGCTCATCAGAGTATCCCAGCGCCCTGTTTGCAGGGCGGGGGGTATGAGCGAACACACATTTTGTGCAGTGCTGTACTAATAGTCGGCTCCCGATTACATCGCGTATTCAGCAAACGCGAATGTATACTGGGAACTTGACCACAAATTGGTGTAAAAAGTTCCCGGATGGCAGAATTTGATGACGCTGTTCGAAACACATCATTTTTAAAAGGGATGTTCGCATGGCTTTCTTTCAAAAATCACCCTAAATCAAAGATAAATTTGAAGTTTAAACATCACTTTTCAAAATGTAATATTCTTTTTGTCGCCATTTTGGTAACTCTTGGCCGTTTTTTTTTTCTTTTCGTTTGACCCCTCAAAATATTAACCCACCCCTTTTCATACCCTGTATTTTCACAATGGTACGACCTTCTAGCTAGCTACAATCCCGGCCAAAATGGTTGGGACACTTGGAAATAACCTTAGCCTCCAACGGTCACCAACTCCCCCGCTCCCCGGTCAATGTTGTTCTCTCCAGCGGATGGAGCACACACCGCACAATGAGAGACAACATTGAGCGGGGGCTGGGGGGTTGGGGGCCCAGCGAGATTTGGCCAAGATTGTCTTATTTTTTTCATTTTTCAAAATATGCATGACATGCCGTTTGGGGAGCTGTTTTCTTGAGTTTTGTTTCCAAAATATGAAATGGCGGCCGAAGGTTGAATGAAAGAACACATATTTAGGCCTGATAATAATGATTGATAGTAAAACAAAAATGGAAATTTAAAAATACAAATGTTCCAATGATTTAAAATCACAACTTTATTGTTGCGTGCATCGTAACGGTTCGCCATGACGGTTTAACATGCCATTTTGGCCAACAACTGTACAAAATACAGTTTGTGTTTAACTTGAAAGGCTCATTATTATACACAGACAATATACAATCCTTGTCAATTTGTTTGTATTCACTCATTCCGTTAATTTGCCGAAAAATCCATCGGTGATCCATCCAAACCAAAATATAAAGGAATTGAGTGACTGCTTATTATATAATTTACAGTGGTGAACCGTGGTTACACTATGGTTTGGATGGATTTTTCGTCCAAATGAGGGATTAAAATCAAATTGAAGAAGACGATACATTGTTTGTGTATCCAATACGGCTTTCACGTTGAACACAATCTGTATTTTGTAAAAATATCGGCCAAAATGACATGGTGCACCGTCATGGTGAATCGTGTGCATTGACCATGTTACCAGCGCGCGCGTGTGTGTATTATTATTTGAGCGCATACTACGCGCAATATCCAAATCCAATATCAAGGCTATTGTACATTCAGACAATCCCGGCCAAAATGCTT
The DNA here is from genome assembly GCF_015706575.1 of Patiria miniata. Taxonomy (NCBI): domain Eukaryota; kingdom Metazoa; phylum Echinodermata; class Asteroidea; order Valvatida; family Asterinidae; genus Patiria; species Patiria miniata. Next base: position 2,200,390 of record NW_024037049.1, read on the forward strand.
GGGACACTTGGAAATAACCTTAGCCTCCAACGGTCACCAACTCCCCCGCTCCCCCGGTCAATGTTGTTCTCTCCAGCGGATGGAGCACACACCGCGCAATGAGAGACAACATTGAGCGGGGGCTGGGGGGTTGGGGGCCCAGCGAGATTTTGCCAGGATTGTAGCTAGCTCGGCACGGCTGTAGCAAACATGAGGATTCTTCTCGGTAAAAAGAGTGGCCATCGCCCGCGTGTGTGGAAACCCAGAAGTTAATTATTCTTCGCTCTTTCTTACTTAGTAACTCCATTAATTCTGCCTAGGTATTGAATTTAAACTTTCACAGATGAGAGATAAGATATTAGAATGGACTGAAAAAAGTGTTATTGGGTTGTTGTTTTTTTGACATTATTCGGATCAATGTTCCATATCCGTCGCCGGGGAAACAAACTGGATCAATGTTCCATATCCGTCGCCGGGGGAAAAAAAAGAAAATAAATTAACTGTGTTTCAGATTCCCCCCCCCCCCCATTTTTCAGCAATTTAGGTTACCGAAAGTAACTTGTACAATAAACTAACCGTTAAACCATGAATAGCAGTAGACCTGTGTTTGCCAAGTTTCAAGGATTTCGTCAAAATACATGCATTGTGACAAAATCTCATACTTCCTGCATAAAAACAATCTATTTTGTGAAAACGCTTCTTCAACATTTTGTTTTTATTCCTTGAAATGATCAACATACAGGTAGGTCGCATCTTTACTCCATAGTCGTTTAAAGGAAATCCGTCAATTCAACATGACCTTTTTTGGTCAAATTTATGAACATGACGAAAGTCAAAATGTTTTTTTCGCTGTAGCACAGTTAGGTGCCTGACTCAACCAGTGTGCCGTAACATTGTTTGTAACTATTAACTGGATGGGTTTATCTCTGTATGGTCACACTGTATGTGGTCAACTGTTGATCGATCATCCCGCTGTCAGCTCAACGCTATATGTGTATTGTGTGCGTACATACGTACAATCGTGTACAATGCGAGGTGGTTTGTACAGTGAATATTGGGTTTGTTTGCACGCGATGTGTGCACACTTCTGTCTACAAAGGGAACGAGATACACCCCAACGTTGGTAGCGTGTTTCTGTCACCACCACCCTTCCCCTTCCCCCTCTCCCACGCCCAGTTGTTATTAATATAAGCCATGGTAGGGCCAATAAACTTCCTACTTGGCCTAACATGGCTATAATTGTTTGAATGGATAGTTAATTGTTTAATGGATAACTGTAGGTGATAAGAGAGAGCTATAATTCTTTTATTCAGTATATGTGGCAAACAAAACATGCTAAATTCTTTTGTAACAATTTACCAAGATTAAACACTGATGCAAAGGACTTGAAAATATGTGACATCTTGTAACATAATCAAAATATGATTTTACAAAAATCATTGACATAGTCCAATTTTAATAAAACTTTTGGACTGTATTTTCTTTATTTGCATTTTGATAGAAGTTTGTATTAGTTGAAGTAATTTTTGATTTGTTAGTGTTTTTAAGAAATTTAAGAATATGTAAAGCTCATTTGAACATATTTTGTAGAATCTGCACTTCAGAAATGAATAGATTATTACTAATTTATTTTACAAAAAGTGTACTTTATTTATTTATTTAGTTAATTTACTTATAATTTTGGTTCAGAGAGGGGTTTCAGTTGGCATCGGGGCTTAAAAAAGTGTATTTTTCTTGGGTCTGAAGCCAATTATCAGGACGGTTTGAAGTGAAAACCATGGAAATGAAATATGTTACATGAACATTTACATTTCCTGATCTGATATCATAATATACATGTAGTAAGTCTAAATGGAACAGTTTTACAGAAATAACCTTTTAAAAGCAGACTGTCTTTTCTTTTACATGTACATTGTAATTTATCAATTGTTTAACAATACTGGTCTTGTCTTTCTTTCAGTTCTTTTCTGTGTTGGACATGAATGAAGGGATGCTATTCATGCATGTTGATGATGAAGGAGGTAGGGTCTTTTGATACTTCTGTGCTTTATAATGACTGTACAGCACAACTCCTGTTACACCCCATTAACTTTATACTGTTAAAATTGAACATTTCCTCACAAATTTGGTGAAAAAAAAAGGAACAAAATTATTTGTAGGCATTGTGTTTGCTGTAGTATCAGTTCATCATTTTGTAATACCATGTAGTTTAAAGCATCAAATATTACAAGGTTTCAGAATAAATTGTAGATGTAGATCTTCACATATAACAATCACCGACCACAAGTGTGCTCCATGCCGTTTGTATGTTTGTCCTTTCATAGCCAGATTTCTGTTGGCGACCTCTTGCCTATTTTCAGATTTTCTCCCAAAAGCCACTTGCATCTCTGCAAACTTAAGCTCGATACTTGACACAAGTAATCGCAACTACATGCCAAAAATCAATTGTTGCATATTTTATTTTAAAAAAATGACTCAATAATGCTGTCAATTGAAAGTTAGTTCATAAAGTTTGACTGTCTGAACCGAAATGCTATTTGGATGGACTTGAGCTGCTCTAAATATATGTTGCTTTGGCTTGAGTCTAGAACGCTTTAAAACTTTAAAACTATAGTTAAAATGACCACAATAGCATCCCATTGAGAAATACACCACAATCCATGATCACAGTTTTATAATCAAACTGTTTCAACAATCGAATCAGGGTTTTCAAGTTCCTGTACTGGCGTATTTGTGAATATAAACCAAAGTTTAAACTCCTGCAGTCACTTACATGTACAGTCCCCTTGAGGTTATTTTTAATTTAAATGGGAATTTTTAACATTGAAAATTGGTTATTTGACTTTGAAAATCAACTTTGTTAAAGTATTTTTTTTGCTTGTTTATTCCATGAAGTATTGGCTTCATTAACCCTAACCCCTTGGGTATCTTTACAAGAAAGTATCGTGAATCCGCCAAAATCCACCTATTGTGTCATGCACAAAAATGTTGGTGTAGGTGACTGCTCAGTATGGAGGTATCCTGAATCCATCAAAATCTTGCAGAATGCCCTACCGCTAGGCTTGCAATCCTCAGTCCATAAAATCCCCCTGCTTTCAATATGAAGGTATTGGTATCCTGAATCCGCCGAAATACTCCAAAACAGGGATATGGATTTTGATGGATTCAGTGTGGTTGGGGTTAAAGAAGATTAAAATTAATTCCTTGACTTTATTTCCATCTCAGGCAAAAAGTACAAATACAATGTTTATAGTATGTATTACATAAACATGACAAAGTATTAAGTAAACTAAATTTCATTGAGTTAAGAAAATATGAAGCAGGGAATGTAGGGGACCCCGCAAGGCTTGTCAGAGCGGATGATCAACAGTTTTCTATGCCGAAATTGTCTGCAGTCATTATTCTAAACATGTATGCATTAGGATCAGCTTGATGCTCTCATTTTGGTTCTGACAAATGTTGGTTCTAAAAGACCTGGTTGTGAGAGTGGTTTATATCACAGCACCCTTGCAAACAAACATGATCATTATTCATGTGGTGTCATTCGCAAACCTTATTCCTAGCTTCTTATGTCCGCATTTTATGTTTATTCTTCCTTACTCAGACACAGGTTCTGGAACTCTGTATACATCTGATGCTGATGGAATTGTGTTCTCTGTATCTCTCAAGAAACACTTGGTAAGGCATACACTCTCAAATAAATTTTTACAGAGATTGTCTGTTACAGAATATTGTAAAGTTGAATTGTGACAATCTAAAATCGAGGAACATCTTTCATCTCTGTTTCTATTTGTAATTACTAGTTTGATTTCCTACAAACCGACTGGTGTATGAGTCTAGTGTACTGGATAATGACACACAGCAGCTGGTGTAACTGCATTTAGTCTGCAAATGAACAGATATTTTCCTCAGCTGATGCAACCAAGCCCACACCTATTACAGTTTCTATGAAAATGCACCTGTTTCTTAAATCTTCCAAAAATGAACTCACATATGAAACATATTAAATATAACAATCGCCCTGATCATTTTGGCTTGTCCTTTGTACAGACAGAAAACTCACAACTCAGAGAAACTCACCACTGCGGTGCATTCAAAAAGTGGTCATGTTATCTGACACGATATGTTGTGACTAGCCTTTAAACTGTGCTTAAGTTTATCTGCATCTGGTTGAAATAACTCATTATTGGTCGTTACCCTTGTTGTCTCGTAAAAAAAATTTAAAAATATTTTATATCTTCTGTTGCTACTTTGTTTTAGTTTGCTGAGGGTTCTGCCACAACTGATTTTTACCGTGTAGCATCTATGCGTGGTGTGTACATGGCAAGCCAGGTTGGTGATGATCTATCCATTCATACAAATATTACATTTGATCGTGGTGGCATCTGGCATCCTGTGAAGGCTCCTAAAGGCTCCAAGTGTAAAAACTCAGCAACAGTGAGTACATGTATGCATGTTACATTGATGTTGCATGGACAATATGAATGCATTTTCGACATACACACTTGAAGTGCATCAGATAGGACAAACTGGAAAACAGTGGCAATTTGGCACTTCCCCATAATTGTAACACAAGGATTTGAAGGTTTGCATCTTGTGAAATCAGCATTAAGAGTAAGTTTGTTGTTGCACTATGTGACAAGAAACATGTTTGGTATGTTTGTGTGGTACTGAAAAGAACGAACTTGTGAAAGCACATTGTTTCAGACTGTATGCTGTGCCTGTTTTGAGGAGAGGAAAGAGATTTCTCCTCACATGGTACATCCACAGACGTACTCATGTAGATGTAATCCATACCACTTTCTATGCCCTTGGGTGTTAATGACACCTGAAGTATAGCCAAGGGTGCCAATTGCACCTGAGGAATCACTAGAATTCCAATTGTATTTAACATGCAGGAACTTATTCAGTCAGGTTTTGAGTACAATACTAAAAGCAACATTAGTTGCGAGCAAGGAAGTAAATTCTTCCGTCATTCAAATTCTGGTCACAATTCCACCATTTGGGTACTATTAAATGTCATACAATGTACATAATTCCAACTCCAACACAATATCAAGTGTCAAGAGACAATCCAAATCCAACTTTAAAGTCACTTAAAAATGCAATTGCCAATTTGACCACATTCTAAGGAAATCTGGATCGAATCTCGCAATCAAACACAATTAACTAACTGTCTTCACATCTAAAAACAACTTATTGTCATACAAACTGAAAAAGAATGAACTTGTAAACACAGATCATTTATACAATTAACACATCAAGTGGTCACTTATATATAAAATATTTATGATACATTCAAAATGTGAGAAATGGTACACCCAAATTGTGAGATATTGTATTCTCAAGATACAATAATGATTCAGCATGCAATGAACATTGATTGTATAAATTGCCAGTGTCGCACTAACATGTTCTTGTCAGGCACATAATTAAAGTATTGTGTGTGTGTGTGTGGGGGGGGGGGGCCTGGGGATTGGACTGGACTGGACACCATCTTCCTCTAGGGGATACTGTTTGAAGTAGATGATCATGGGTGCTATCGGCCTATAGGCATCCGGGCACATTTGCAGATGGACTCACCATTTTGCCGACAGCAAAAAAAAAAAAAAAAAAACCATTAAGGGGGATGTCACACTTCCCGTCCAGCGACAATCGTGCATCCCATTTCCGATTTCACATTTTTAATCCATTTTCGCAGTTCCAATTTTGCTATCAGCACCCCAATTTTACGTTTAAAATCTCTAGCCTTTTGCACTCTGCCAGTCTGCACCCACCTCCCCTCCCCTTGATTACACAACTGGTTCTTGTCTGAGCCACACTCCAAAAGCCTCACAGAACTGCATTAACTGTAGAGATGGCTTATTTGATGAAATAAACTGCCAAGATGGCTGCATCAACATGCACATCACTTTTACATCAGTCTCTAGTGATTTGCTTACACAAGCTCATTACCATACTTAAATACCCCGTTGCAAGATACTGCATTATCTCATACTACAAGTTCACTCAAACAACTCACTAAATTCCACTATTACACAAGGGCCAAATGACAACATTTAATAGCCAATGCACATGCGACTTTAGGTACCAGTTACTAACAATAACAATCATGGCACAGAGTTATAGGTCGGATAGGGAATTAAAATTTAGCTATACTCTGCTGTAACAATTATCAGTTTGGGATGCATGGACTGCGAGTTAATTCCTGTCCAAAAGATCAAAATCATTATGTTTGAAAGGAAATGGATAAAGACCTCTAAAACCCTTCCCAGCAAGTTGAGGGACATTTACAGCTTTTTGTTATTTTTATTTTTCATTAAACAATTGAGTGAAAAGTAATGTCATAGTTTTGTAAACAATCCACTAGAGCTCTAGTCAGTAGATTCTGCAACTGATTTCCTCTGTTTTTGCTTATTCTGATATTAGTCGTGTAGCTTGCAGATCCATAATCGTTACAGCCAGATTAAAGGGGTGAATGCGCCATCAAGCCCACTCAGTCAGTCAAGTGCTGTTGGACTTATTTTGGCTCATGGTAAGTAAACAAAATCCTAAAATACAATAACATTGCTTCTACCCCTGAGAGATTGTAAGCTTTTTAGACATTTCCAGCTTTTGTTTTAGAGGTTTTTTCCCCTTTCTTTTCTGAATGTTCTGCAACTTTGCCCATAGTTGCTTAAATATATCGGCTAAGTCTACTTCACTACAATTGCATATTCCCTTTACTGGCAGGTTCCCTTCACTAAGTTTTCACAATAGTACCCCCATATGACTAGCCATACGATATGACTAGTCATGCTGCGCCTGGCAGGTGGCCGCGCCTGCCTGGTCATCCAACTGAGCGGTTGCAAGAACCATTAGAAATGCAATTCTCACCTATTGACCTCTGGAATTGGAATGTCCGTACTTTGCTGGACAGAGACGATAGACCAGAACACCAGACAGCACTCATCGCCAGGATGCTTGATCGCTTTCAAATAAACATTGCAGCTCTGAGCGAAATGAGGTTCGCTGGTGAAACACAGCTAGAAGAAGTTCAGGGAGGCTACATCTTCCACTGCCCTTCCAAGAACCTGTGGCGTAGGGTTTGCCATTCGCACAAACCTTGTGAAATGCCCTGATAGCCTTCCTCATGGGATAAATGACAGATTGACGACCTTGTGTCTTAAGCTCGATAAGGACTTGTTTGCCACAATGTTCAGCTGCTACGGTATTTCTTTACAGTGACTAATCCTGATGATGTTAAGGAAGCGTTTTATGATGAGCTTTTTCATATCATTTGTGAAGTCAACCGAAAAGACAAACTCATCATCCTTGGTGATTTCAATTCCCGTGTGGGAGTGGACTATGCCCCATGGTCGAGAGTACTTGGACACCATGGCACTGGCAAGTGCAACTCCAACGGTCTGCTTCTGCTGTTTCTCTGTGTTCAGCATGAATTGTCCATCACTCTCTTTCCACATGCAAACAAATACAAGACCACGTGGATGGCACATGTTGGAATATGCCATGGTGTGATCGTTCGCCAAGGAGACAGACGCAATGTGAACATCCCAGCAGCATGACAGGAGCTGAGTGTTTGCCCGATCACCGACTAGTGCGAAGCTAGATGAACATTCAGCTTGCTCCTAAGCCTCATACAGCGAGGCAGAAACCAGTCAAGAAATTCAACATTGCCCACCTCTGTGTCGCCAAGAACATAATACAGGCAAAAATCTGAGAGACCCTTCAATACACAGAACCCACTGGTGAAAATGTGGAGGAAGAATGGTCGATCTTCAGAGATTTGCTATACGATAGTGCTGCAGCCGAACCGCCGAACCGCCGAACCGAACTAAAAATAGCCGAACTTGGCCTTCCGAACTGAACCTGAACCGAACCCGAACCAAACCGAACCCAAATGTCCAAATTGCATATTCCCTTTACTGGCAGGTTCCTTTCTATTAGAGTTTTCGCAATAGTACCCCCATATGACTAGCCATACTATATGACTAGTCATGCTGCACCTGCCAGCATTTTCAATTTTTTCACCGTATCAGAATTAAAAAAACCCAACTTTTTATGGAGTCTGAAACCTTTCCCATGTTCAGAATAAGTTCTTAATTTTCGCAATATATTTTTTTTTCGTAATATAATGAATACGAAAAACGATGTAATCTCCCAAAAGAGGGTGAAACACCCCTTTACAAAATTAATGGATCCGTCCACAATATGAATATTCATGGATCGCGAATCGAAAAGTTATTATTTTTTTTACTGTAGCTACTATTTGCAAGCTTGTTGTTATAATAATCATGATTTCATGAGTTTGGCACAGTAAAAGGACCTGTTTGTTAAAACAAAACTATTCGGCAATTATTGCCACGAGACAAGTTTTTAGTGCTCATCAGGGCATGCTCAGACGGGACGGAACTCTTCGGGAAAACCCGTCGGCACGTGTGGGAAAATTTTATGGCGATCGTGTAGCGTAGGGCCTCTGTTTTGTTTTGATCAAATTAGAGTCAAATTGCTAAATAAATCACCTTTATAATCAAAAGCAGACTTCTCAATTCTAATGACACCCGTTTTGCAATTTTGAACAGTTTCTTGAGGTAGAAATCATGATTGTCGTGCGCAGTTTGCACCTTGCGATTCAGCGCACCGTACTTGCTCACTCATGGTACCTCGCGCGGTGAATGCCATCTTTATTTTCGGGTTGCGTGTTGTGTCGCCGCGCTGTTATTGTCATTTTACCCCCAAATTTCCCTAAAAAAAATCATGCCCTCCATCTATGACATACCTGTTTATTGAGAACCAACTTCTTTCATCTGTCTCATAATTTTAAAGTAGATTTTGTTCCCTTAAGTTAGGAGTCGGGCCCTACACTACACGATCGCCAATTTTATCATAGTTGCCGGGCCGGATAGGGCTGCGATAGGTAACCCTCTAGCAATTTACGATGTTCATTTCTCAACGTCATCAAGTCAAATTATAACGGAATATTGTTAACGCAATAAAAATAAGATTCATCCTTCAACTTGTGTTGAATAGCATGTGGAAATTGCGGGGCCTATTTCTGTCAGACGTGCGCGGTACACACGTGTTTGTTCGAACAGGGGAACGGCCTACCGGTATGTATATGCTTTTTATTGTATTAACCTAATACATTGTATGATGTACATTATGTATACACTTCCGAAGCCGAACCGAACCGAAGTTTGGAGAAAAAAAATCGAACTGCAACCGAACCGAACTGAACCAAACTTTGAGGATCAGTTGCAGCACTACTATACGATATCATCTGACACCCTTGGATTTGTTGAGAGAATTCACAGAGACTGGTTTGATGAAAATAACCCAGAAATTAACAAGCTACTCGACCTGCTATACGTCCCCTGATGGAATACTGTTCCCACATATGGGCCAGAGCTTCTGCCTGCCATTTATCTCTATTAGATCGGATGTAGAAGCGAATTGTTTATGTGGTTGGTGAAGAGTTGGGCTCATCATTACAACCCTTTCTCACCGTAGGTCAGTAACCATCTTCAGTCTGTTCTACAGATATTTCAATGGAAATTGTCCCACCAGTTTGTTTGACTTGTTTCCTCATGTCAGGGTGTTTGAGTGACAACCAGGCTCTCTGCTTCCTCTCACCCATACACTTTAGCTGTGCCGAGATGTAGAACAAAGAGCTACTATAATAGCTTTTTCCCACGCTCTGTATCTCTTTGGAAGGCCTTGCCTAGTGGCTGTTTCCCTCCATTCTCATTCTAGCCTCTTTAAAAAGGAATATCAATTCCTATCTCCAGATTTCCTGATTATTATTTTTCTTTTGAAAAGACCATGGCATCAAGCTCAACCCCAAATTGCCATGTACAAGGCTGTTGTACTTAGCACACTGCTTTACTGCTGTGAAACTCGGACCACATATAGGCACCATATTAAGCAACTTCAGCAGTTTCACCAACGTTGCCTACTACAGCTACTCAACGTCAAGTGGCAAGACTGGGTCTCAAACTTGCAAGTCCTTGAACGGTGTGGTCTTTCAAGCATTGAATGCTTGCTTATCAAGAGCCAGCTTTGTTGGTCAGGCTATGTAGTTCGTATGGATGATACCCGAAATCCCAAGATCCTTCTGTATGGTCAGCTTTATAAAGAAGGCCATCACGCACAAGGTGGACCATACAAGAGGTACAAGGACAGACTGAAGGCCATTTGCTCCTGGGAAGCTTGTGCTCAGGACGGGTTCCTCTGGCAGTAAGTCGGTGCCAAGGGCACAGAGATGTTTGAACAGAGGAGAGCAGCAGCCACCAGTGAGAGGAGAGAAAGAGAGAGGAAAACAGGGACAACCTCTGGGGAGTCTTTGCCATAGCACCTGTGGGAGACAATGTGCCTCGTACATTGGATTTCTCTCCCACATAAAGACTCATCGCAGATAATCGCCTGCCTGCCTACTCATAAATCACCCTACTGTTAAAAATGGTAGTTTTAAAATGTAAAAATTTTAAGAAAATTGTTCTTGTGTCACTCCCTAAAATTTTTTTCTAGGCAGTGAGACAAGAAAATAGTTCTTCAAACAAGAATTCATTTTTTTAAAATAAGAAATGTAAGAAATTCCACCAACATCACCAATGCCCTGCAGCATGTATGCTATCCTAGCTTTGGCTTTTTTTTCTTAACAGCAGACTTGGTTTTAGCACCTGTAAATTGAGTACTTCTTCTTTTTTCCAAATTTTGTTCAGAGATGTGATAATAAAAGATAAGATAACACAGAATAGCATGTTTTGTGTTCTTTGGTTGATTCCTCGAGTTACAAGAGTAACTAAATTTAATTATGTTTGTGTACAAACATACGGCTATTTTGGTAATTTTGTTATTGTATAGTTATATGTCATGTAAGACTGATATGATGTGCGGTAGAGTGATCAGGACAAACAGAGTTCTGTAGATATTGGCCTTCAAAATATGCACCTTTGATAGGCCGTCACATATCACTAAATAACGTCATCATGAGCTCATTTCAATTTTCATTTATAACACATCCCGATCTAGGTACATACTAACTTTCAACCCAATCGGACATGTTGTCCTGTCGATATATGCCTTCAAAATATCTACTTTTAATGTGACCTCACATGTCACATGATTACGTCACCGTGGCGTCACTTAAAGTTTCATCTATAACACATCCTGTTTTAGGGTACATCCAAAGTTTCAACCCCATTGGCCTTCACAATTTGCACTTTTAATGTGACGTCACATGTCACGTGATGACGTCATCGTGACGTCACTTAAATGTTCATCTATAACACATCCCGTTTTAGGTACATATCAAGTTTCTCCAAACCACACGGCAACACGGAACATGCGTGCATGATATTACTCAGTTCATCAAAATGACCATGAATTCACGGATCATCCGATTTGAATACAATGGCACGCGGTAACAGTTATAACGCTTGCATGCACTTGGAAAGCTGAAGCGCAGGCTAGGCGAAGTTGCTACGTACGTGAGTACGTTCAATGCAACCATTTCCAGTTCATTCGTGCGTACATTGTGCGTTCGTTTCACGGAACCCACTGCGGCAGAATCTCGAGGGTTTGATATGGTAAAAAATTAAAATTAATAAGAATAGAAAACACACCAAAATGGGCGGCCTTGAGCCGGCCTCGACCAATTCCCTCGAGACCTCCAACACTGGTCATCGTGATGTCACTTAGATTTTCATCTATAACACACCCCGGTTTAGATACATACCGAGTTTCAACCCAATCGGACGTGTTGTTATGGAGATATTGGCCTTCAAAATATGCACCTATATTGTGACATCAGGGGTCACGCGATTACGTCATGATGATGTCAATGTTTGGCACACATCTTTAGGTGCTGGTCTAAGTGTGTGCCGAGTATAAAGTCAATCGGATTGATTTTAGTGCCGACAGTGCCTTCCACAATGAAAACGTTACCGACTATTAGTCCCATTAAACCCATTGGTCGCCAAAAGATGCCTATCTTTACATACCAGTACTAGTAAGGCAGGAGAAATGAGTTCCCATGCACCCCCCTAAAATAAAATTCCAAGATGATTTTTAGAAACCCTAGGACATCTAATAAAAGGATTTTGATGTTGCCAGCGATAGAAAATGTCCCATGATGCCCTATTTTCATATTTCCAAGATGGCTGCTGTGCAAATAATTAAAAACGCTAAGTGTCATATGTCAATAACTAATGAGCCGATTTTGATGATCCTGGTGTCAAAATTATACATTTCTGGGGTGCTGAATCAATTTTCGAGGTTTTCAAACTGGTTGGAGGTCAAGGCCATGCAATTCAGGCGAAAGTCAAGGTCATTTTGGTAAAAAAAGTGTCATATTCATTTTCCCACTTGCATTATTTTTTACCTAGCTCCCATAGATATGGTGATAGAGGCCTACTTATTGCTTCACAAATTTTCCACATTATCCCAACTACCAAATCCATTTAATTACAAAAGATGTGGCATTTTATTTTGGAGCCTTGACTCAATATTTGACCCCACCCCCTAAGTTTGGGATATTGACCCAATATTATGGAAATCTTAAAATAGAGCCAGTGGATAAAAAGCTTAACGTTATGTTTATTTTTTTTAGGGTCATGGAATTGATTGATAGTGGTTTAGAAGTAATCAGAGGTCATTTTCTTGCTCAAAGGACAAGGGTCAAGGGCATTTTATTAATAGACAACTTCATTGTTTTGACTTTCCGACATACAATATTTTTGTCCAACTCCCATTGATATGGTAATAAAAGCTTATTGGTCAGGATTTTTTTTTTTTAACCCAAAGACAATTCTATGTCAACATTATGGTTAGTCATCATCTTCGAGGTCATAGGATGTGTCAATTTGAGGTCTTCATCATTGTGTTAAGGTCATCTTCAAGGTCATAGGATGGGAGAAATAACTACAACTTAGCGCAAAGACCTTGTTGCAATTGATGAACATTTATTACTTAAGTAATTCCTGAACCGGTCATTACAGAAAGATTACTGAGCTATTTATAACAAGTGACGTTGTGGCGAAGTCTTAGGGAAATCTTCGTCATCAATGAAAACATAATCTTCGTCAATCTCGATAGCCTCTTTAGGATACCACTTTCCACTTCGCTCTTTTGCTGGCCCTCTTCATTTTCAGCAGCATCAGTGTCCAACGGATCAACGAGTGATGGGAGCAAGATAGGGCCAATTGACCAGACAGGCTCCAGTACCCCCTCAACTGTCTTCAGCCACCTTTGACCCTCATCATACGTTTTGGGAGCCTCAAAATTAGGGTCAGCAGCACGCCTGTAGCCGGCCACACGGTGGTTGACGCACTGCACATGAGGGATGAGTTAGTTATGCTGGATGGCAGGCGTACCATGTCAACCTTCCTCTTGCAGTTAAGCTAGTGGTCCTCTCCCTGAGCAGCTTGCTCCTCACCACATTCGCATATGCAGTCTCACGCGCTTGACCATACATGGCACGGGTGAAGGCCTCCAACTGCTCCTGCACCTCTGGGGTCACCCTCCACGCCGGGGTCACCTCTGGGGTCACCTGTCACGCCGATCTGCCTGTAACACAGTTCACGATATACGATCACTACATGAAGCACAATGAATTTGAAAGAACACTTGCATATGACTATATAATTGTTGATATTGCAAATGTGCTGATATTGCAAATGTGATTTGCTTGAAAGCTTTGTGGAACTTGGTGTTCTACTGAAGCTTCTTCATTGGTGCCACCTTCCCCTTGCACTGATGTAGTCCTCCCCGAGAACACATAACGGTAGGCCAAGTACCCAGCAAACATGACGGTACAGGGTCGATGCCGGTTTGTTGTGGGCTTGTTCTGTATTGTGCTATAAAAGCCATATTTCTCAGTGCTTACAACAATGGCGGATGTACCAAAAAAAACCCAAAAAAGCTGTCAAGGTCAAGCTGTATGATTCATTGAGTACACCTCTTCCAGCTTTCCAAGCGTAATATTTCTATCACAGCAAACCGGGTCTAATTCCTGAGGTTTGACATTCCGAAATACCTCGGGAGCAGTGCCTTCGAAGCAGTGCTAGGTCTGCTCCCCAGGAAATCTCGCACATGTCTGATAGCCTACGAGAGCACATACAAGCAAAGGATTCGGATGTCACTTGAATGCTTGCACACCTCACGACCACATGTGCTTGCAGGACAGCGGGGGTCTGGCGTACGACACCTATGGGTCAGAGTTGGTTATACGATCATCCACGCCTGGTCACAGAGGCAGGGCACCACCAACACCAAAGTCATCACATTTTAGCAATAACAACACCGGCACAGTCATCATGTTTTAGCAACGCTACTACAGCTATATGGTCACACACATTTTTCGGGTGAGACACAAGTTTTCAGCTCCATACATGGTCATATTTTCTGAGTTTTCTACGGCGTTCCTGGTGGGCATTTCACACTGCTATATGCGCCGTACTATGGGATCGTGAGGTATTTTCTCCCAAGGTCACCGGTCTCAATCTCCGCATTAGTGACACCGCTGCCCGCTGGACTGTGTGAGGAAATAGCGGCGTGACACACGCGCCCGCTCGACATCAGGACTGACTTGGATTTTCCGGTGGTCACTCAAGGTCTGAATCCAGACTTGGGACATGACAATGATGAGTGTTGTATATAAATTGCAAGGGAGGCACTGGGTCAGCCCAACTCTTATCATGGAGATCGTTCCAATGGTGTATCCAGAACAGAGTCACACTCAGAGCAACATATTTTCCAGAGCCAGCTTTAACTTGAGGGAACATCATCCCGACAGAATAGACACCTTGGCCCAACATAGTGCAGGTGTTATTCACACTGATTGTCCTATCACATAGAGATCTGTTCATGTAGGCAAACAACAATTAGCTATCGGTTTCTCTGCTCTCGAACAACTAATGCTTGAGCATGGCACATACATGTAGATGCACTGTCATGCATTGCTGCTTATATGCCTCTTCCCCCTTATCTGGCAAATTAAGAGCTACAAGGGGTGATCGATAAGTTCGTGGCCTAAGGTAGAGGGCGATGATTATACTATAGTGTGCAAGTTGATTACAGAGAAAGTTTGAAGTTATTATCTGTTCTTGTTTTTCTGTTACGGATAATTAAACCTTGATAGTCACTGGTTCCTTAGAATTAAACCAAACAAACTAAAAAATGGCAACACTGTCCCTTGAAAGGTTGTGCCGAGTCCGTTTCTGATCAGGTTCAAGGAGCTTCGGGGCCCAACGAGCTGACACCTTGGACATTTGGACGCAATGGCTGATTTTTCCATATTTTTTTCATTTTCAAGGTTTAATTCTCAAGAAATGGTGACTGTCAAGGTTTAATTATCTGTAACAGAATAATTGACATGCCGAACAAGAAAAAATAAAAAAAACAGAAAAACAAGAAAAGATAACTTCAAACTTTCTGTGTAATTATTCAACAAGTTGAACTGCTCACAATATTATTCAAAACTGTATAGCTCACCTCCTTCTTCCTTATGCCACAAAATTATCAATCACCCGTTGAATTATGATTAGATTTGATGCATGTTGATTTTGTTTTCTTATTTTTGCTGTTGTTTTGCTTGTATGTGTATAGGGCCTTGAGCACCTTACGGTGGATATGTTTGCACTCTATAAATGCCTATTATTATTATTATTATTATTTGCAATACCCAAAACGAGATGAGAGATCTTATGCTTGTCCGCGTTGGATCAACTCGACTCAAGCTGCGTCCCACAGCCTTAGAGCTCGAGCGTCTTCTGTAGGATTCTTGCAGTTCCAAGAAGAGCCGCCTTCTGCAGCAATTTCACCTTCACGGTCGAGCCGATCTCGTCGAGATGTTTCTCCAGGGACTTGGGAATGGTACCCAGGGCCCCCACAATGACTGGAATGACCTTCACCTTGACCCTCCACAACTTGCGTAGTTTCCTGGCCAACAAATCCTGGTACTTTAATTTAATACCTTCTCCTTTTCTTTCTTTGCAACCCGGGCATCACCAGGCACTGCCACATCTATAACGTGGCACATCTTCGCATTCTTATCTACATGATCTAGGACAACAACATCCGGCCACCTATGCTCTACAACATGGTCAGTCTGACTGTTGAAATCCCAGAGAACCTTCACCTCCTCAGTTTCCAGAACCACCTCCGGAACGTGCTCCCACCGCTTGTCCTTGACCTTGATCCTCCGTTTTTGGCAAACATCCCAGTGGATCACCCTGGCTAACTTGTTGTGCCTCTCCTTGTATTCCGTCTGTGCCATCTTGCTGCTTTCGCAAACTAAATGAAATAAAGCCTCCTCTTTCTCTCCATACATCCTACACATTGGAGATACACCATAAGGGAGACACGTTATCATAATTTCTTCGATAGTGAGGAAACACCGGTCATTAGGGAGACACATATCTGTCTCCCTAATGGCACAGCCTCCCCTTTAGAGGCCACATTTCCTGACACAATTAGGTTACATTTGTTGCTCGTGGTCTAATTAGTAAACGTACCGAAATTCGTGGAAAAAGGACAAGGGAATATTAGGTTAGGGCACTTTTAAGTTTGAATAAGTCTATGGGAAAGTCTCCCTAATGACCCATTGCTGGTAATAATTATTGTTATTACTTTTTTAACTAGCAGTTGTTCAGTCAAACTAAAGTATTCAGTTAAGCTACACAATTAAAAAGAAATTGAGTATCCTTTGTACTTCAGGTAACAATGAATTCACTTTTTCAACAAATAGGAAATGTCGCCGATGCTTTGGAGACACATCCTCCTGATGTTTTCATTTCAAATGATGGTGGTTACAACTGGACAAAAGCATTATCTGGCCCCCATCACTACACTGTAACAAACCATGGTGGTCTTTTGCTGGCTATATCTGCCGAACAGGATGTCACCAATACTATCAAGTAAGAATTACTTTCATCTTCTTACAAACCTAAATTTAAAATTCCTAACAGCTGCATAGTGAGACTTGGTCTGTTCTGTAAATTGCATTTGCAAAACCTCAAGTTTTGTTTCCTTCAGTCGGAAAAAAAAGAACCATAAGGCCCAAAAAAAAGGGAAAAAAAAGAGTTGGTCTCTGGTCAGCGCGCGCGTCGATTTTGATCATGCGCATCAGTGGTTTTTTTATTTCAAATTTTCTGCAGTAGCTACTACAGTGCCCTCTATTGCGCCTCAAAGTTTTGTTTAAAAACAGGTTCTGTTGTTCTGAAAATGTAGCAGGGCTTGTTTTTAAAATGTTTTGGAGGCAAAGTCCAGAGTCATAAAGAGTTGCCTTGGCTGTACGGAAAATGTGAAGGAAACGGGTACCGAGGCAAACGAGGAGGGAGCCTACCTGTAGGCAAACGAGGGGCACCAAGGAATGGGGAAGGGCACAAAGGCAAATGATGGAGGGCATTAAGGTATATGAGGGCACAAAAAAGCAAACTTGTACCCACCTTGTCTGTAAAATCCAAGCTTAAAGAAAAAAAGATCCCCCCCCCAAAAAAAGAAAATGCATCGCCGCATCAATTCCGGAACTTTGGTCTGACCAGAGACCAGCTATTTTTAATTTTTTTTTGCCTAAGCTTGTTGAAACCACCTAACAAGTTGCTTCGTAAAGGCTTGCAATATATCTGCCAATTAGTAACTAAGTAAAGATACTCTTCTCATGATGATGTCGTTTTTAAAGATATAGAAATTTGTGCATTTTGTTCGTTTGAAGCAACAAGAGTGCTCAAAGTCTAAAGAAGGGTACTGAACAACTAACCTGATGAAGTTTCAGCTCAGCTTCAGCTGTATATTCCGAGAAAAACAGCATTCTAGGATCTCAATTTCAAATCAAAAGTTGCTGAATCATGTTTTGAATTGGGCCTGAATTCAGCGTCCGAGACACGTTCTCACTGAGCCGATTGCAGCTACGCGATGTCGTGCACTGATCCGACGAATTATAGCAACCAACCGCGCGTGTGCGTTGGGCCAATACTTAAGCGCGCTTTGCCGAATAACAAAACAAACTACTAATTTAAATTTTCTACGGTGTGTCTTAAGAAGCACCATTGGAAAGGCCTTCTATCGTTGATTACTTCAAATGACAGCTTGCCAGAAAGAATAATTTCACAGGGAGTTTAGTCCCCTTACTATCTTTCAACCAAGTATGTTTTTTAACAATAATTACGCCAGTTACTTTTCGGATAGCAGCAAATGATGGACTATAGCTTTAAGTGCCATGCAGATATGCTTATAACAATTTGGCATTCTCTAATAGCAATGATGAATTTGCGTCTTTTTAATGCACAGGTTTTCTTATGACGAGGGTCACTGTTGGAATGAATATAAGTTCTGTGATGAACCATTCAGCATTACAGGATTATTGCCAGAGCCAAGCACCAACTCTCTTAATGTTAGCATTTGGGGATTCGGATCAGAGGACAGAAGATGGAGGATTGTGACCATTGACTTCAGTGCTGTACTTAAAGATGAGTGTAGGTAGACGTGAAGAATACCAATGAAACACACATTTTGTTCTGAATTTGAATAAAACAAGTAGACCAATTGAATAAAGGTTTGTTTTCACTGCTCATATCAAGGGGGGGGGGGGGGGGAGTATTACCAATGATGGTCATGCTTTGTTTGTGATGTAAAATTGAGTGGGAAATGTGCATCTAAACATTAATAACAATAACATGGTAATACTAAATCCTTAATTTTAACCAAAACCCCCAGTTTTTTTGGGAAAAATAACATAAGCATATTCCAAATCATTGCCACATTACTCAAATGAAAGGTTTTGTCCCTTTTAATTTGATACCGCATTTGAGGTTGTGATGCTTGTAGTTTTGAATCCTGTATTAAAAAATTGTACGCTGACTGTCTGAAGTCTGTCTGTCTGATGTGTGTGTCACTTTTTTGTTGCAAAAGACCTAAAAGTGTGCGGTAACACAAAATGCAAGGGTTAACTCTTTCAGTGCCCGCGAAATTTGAAAAGTTTAACCCTAAAGTGCCCAACTTAGAGCATTTTTGTTAATTGTTCAAAATTCTGTAAAAAAAAAAAGTAAAGTAAAAAGTAAGTTCTACTCACTAAATTTGTTGTTGCTCTCTGGTATATCCTTGGTATATTGGAAAGTCAATAGTAGTCACATACACAGTGATACACCCTGAAACACTGTCTTGCACACAGGGGAATTCCGCACTTTTTGCAGAAAATACGAGTGTCAGTGCTGCGCCCTCTCGCAAGAACTCGAATGAAACAAATAAATACAGGTCGTAACTGAATGAAAATGATATTATTAGAAAAAGCAAGAGCCCCCTTACTCTACCTCGTACATTGTACGTGTACGAGGTTTGGCAATTTTTAAATACGAACATTGCCTCGTACATGTATGAGGTTGGCGATTTCGAACTAACAAATATACCTCGTACATGTACGACTTTGGCACTGAAAGAGTTAATGGAGAGTGGCTTGGTTATATCTTATAGCTCCATATGGTTGTATATAAGCTCTAATTTCACTGTCCTTTGAAGTCACGGTTGGCATGTGAAAAAAAATGATTTGTTTGTTTTGTTTTGCTTTTTTGGCAAGTGTGTTTCTTCTGGGCTTTAAATAGTTGAATATTACAACATTATCACTATGAAAACACTCCGAAAAGTATCGTCAACATGCAAATTGAGGTCAAAGTAATACATTAGTATATATAAATAACGGTCGATCGTACGCGTAGAAATTTGTACGATATGAATATGCACATCAATTGAAGGCGCACTGATCATGATTCACAGCAACATTATAGGGGGTTTTCGAAACCTTTGCTTTGGCTTCTGCTTTTCTTCTGACTTCAAAATCACTGAGAGGCGAACCAAATGGGAATATTCCAACTTTTGGCTTCATATCAACCGATTGAATGTTCCTGAAACATAACAGGCACCAAAATGTAGCTGGAGTTCCAGAAGTTGAGGGTCTAAAATCTACGTAAGACGAAGCCAAAGCCAGTCGTTGTGAAAATGCTCATATGATAGTTACATGATGAAAGTTCCTTGAAAAATCTGTCAAGTTTTCACTCCAAATTTTTGATTTTCCCACATCGGTTTTCAAAAGCAGGTGCTAATTGCAAAGGCAGGCACTCTGTAGCTGATGTGCTTGGGGGATAATGAATAACTTGGATATTTAGGGGGATTTATCGGACAAGGACGATGAAGAAAATGTTTGTCTGGTCCAATGATTGTATCAAGTCGCCCCCTGGCCAATTTTCCCCAGTTTTTTTTAAATTTATTTACCTCTTAATTTTTTTCCACTGACAATTTTTTTAAACCTGTGAATAATACAAATTCAACGACTCATCCCAGCTAGTATTTCCTCTGCCCGATACCACAATAAATGTTTCATCATTGTAGTTATTTACCAAAGATTGGTCCATAAATGCAACTATGACCAACATAAAATGAAATGAGATGTGGCACACCTACCCGAGAGCAATGGGACACACATCAAAATACTTAGCAGTTGGCTCTGATTTTTTTTTTTTTTTTAGTTTGAAACAAATCCGTTTTCTTTGCTTTTTTCTTTTTTTGAGGATACTCAATCATTTCTGTCGTTTCAATTGGTGTCTGTCTTTCAGGTGTTATCTCTGCAAATATTTGTGCAATATCTCTGTATATTAACGACTTCTTTTTGCTCTTACAGGCACAGAAAAAGATTTTGATGAATGGGTTCCACATCTGTCAAATGAAAGGAGAGGCTGTCTTCTGGGGTTAAATGAAACATTTGAAAGAGTGAAACCTGATTCCCTGTGCCGACTGAATTATGCCCATGAGCCTAAAGCCAAACAATCTAATCCATGTTCCTGTACTAAAGATGACTATGAGTGGTAAGTGAATTATCAGCTATATATGATGGGCATTTCTACGAGTTTTCGAGAAAAAAAAGTGTGTGTTACATGGAAAAACAGCTGTTTTTGGCTGTTATGTCCAGTCATTAGACTAAGCTCCTCGAGTCTATTGACTGGCCATAGACTGGGGCTCATTTCTGGTATGACTCAATATATTGTTTAACCGTCTTTTCTCGTGCAATCACAGTCTACAATATACACACAGATATTACAGACATTTGCCACTCCTGTTTATAGATTGGCTGAACTCCTCAGCAGCTGTCAGTGACGTTCGACTTGTGTGACTCTTATTGCAGGATTTATGACTAATTGACAATGACATGATGATCAATGTAACTTAGACTTACTTTTGTGGAACGAAATCACTGACTTTGTTATTGTGGCTGCCGCGGTCTCACTTGTGGTGTGAGAAGTTTCAAAAACTATAAGCTCGGACATCTGAAAACAAGGTAACTAAATGACTGGTGTTCACAATCAAAACCAACCAATTACACACCATAAACTCAGAGTCACTTGATAAGCTATGATGATCTCTAAGTGATTAAGATAACAATCTGCAATTTAATAAAGCAGAAAATGTTAATAACATAGAAAAGCCTTATCTATAATAATCATGTCTAGAGGAATTATGCTGGTGTAAATCAGGTTTGTACTGTGCTGTTCTTACCTGTAGAGCACTGCTACATGCATTATTCTCTTGAGGGCACTTATCATTCACTAAGATTTATGTTCCCACGGTACCTTGCGGCCCGCCCGCTGGCCATTTCACTTCCTCTTTCTCTTAGCACGCTTTGTGAAAGACGTGTATTTCAGAGCTCCAATTTCTGTTCGATTTTTTACTTCTTTCATCAGCCATTCCTGTACACTATGGCTTGTAGTCATTTCTTAGATTCCTTCCAGCCTTCCTTTTGAACGTTATTGGTGTGAGATTTTGTTTTACTGCCTCTTAAACGGAGTGACACTAGGCAAGTCCCTCACTCCCAGTGCTACCTTGGCCAACAGAGTGACACTTCGCCCTCTATGTAAAGCCCTCATGCCCTATTCATCTACTAGACGCTTAGCCTAGTATTAGCCAAGGTCATTTTGTTGGGGGGGGGGGACACGTACACAAATGGCACATTGAGTGCTGCAAGATCATCCATGCTTGAAGGTACAGTCGAGTCTCGTTAATACAAACTTGTTCGGACCTAGCCAAATTGTTTGTTATATCAGAATTTAGTATTAAGAGGAACATCAGTCCTATTCATTGTGCACATAAATGCACAGTCGGGACCAAGGCTTTATGTTTGTTATAACCAGAATTTTGTATTAACAGAGTTTGTGCTAACGAGATTCGACTGTAGATAGAGTTTTGTTACCGGCACAGAGCTATATTAAATTGCTAGAGCGCTGACTCGATATACAAAGTGATGCCTGCTGGGCGCATCCATGTTGTGCACAAACCTATGGAAAACTCGAAATTTTGTACGGCTTTTGTATGGCTATTGGCATATCTGCGTTTGTATTCTATATGGATGCGTTATCGAAGCCGATACGCCCAAAAGCGAAATGCTGAGCCAAAGCTCAAAGTGCTTTCAATACTCGCCCTAACTAAAAAAAGCTTGACAGCAGGCCAGCTGTGACCATGTACCTAGCTTGCCCGCTGTCAATCTTTGGTGCCTCAACTGCCTGGACTTTATTACAACTCCGGACATACTCTGAGTGTTCATGGCCAGACTGGGGCTCCCACTCTGCAGCCTAGCTTGCCCCCAATCCACAGAAATGCAAGCATTCTTCTACTGTTCTGTCTGGCCAAGGCCCAGCATTACTCCGGGCTAGTGAAAGCTTGGGCTCTTTCAGTCTTCATTAATGATTTCTCACCCTGACCCAGGTCTGTCATCTGAAATACCTGCATCAGCACTTACCCGCGTTTTACCAAGACTAACTTACCTCATGCTGCAACTTTTCCTTTAGCAGAGATGAAACTTTTCAGATTTTAATCGGTAATCAGACTTTTTGACTTTTCCAATGAAAAGTCAGATTTTTTTTACGATTCCTCCCACAAAATATTTTTTCAACTATAATTTCCCCAAAAATCACTGAAAAGTCAATGAAAACGGCACGTAAAAATTATCCAGAGCTTAGTTTTAATTGCTTTCACCTGAGGCTAATGGAGTGCTTCTACGGTAGCAACACCTAGGCTAACACATGATATGGAAAAATCATTGCATCACACGGAAATACAGTGTATGAAGCATGCGTGTAGCACAGTACAGCTGCATACGATGATATGCAACGGTACCTACCAACGTACCTACCGTGCCGCCCACTAGCACATGGCCGGTCGGTTACGGGTAAGCTCATCTGCTCATGAACATGATGAACGATCCAGAGGATAAAATCCAACATGTGCAATTTTCGAAGGTTTCAGATTTAGTTGTATAAAATGCAATGCTTTAAAAATCTCAATGATTGTCCTGAGGATGGCGAAGAAAGCAATAGTGAAACATTTCACTGGCATTTGTTTGAAGAAAAAGACGATAATGCCCAATTTTTTTCACACGTACTATACGGAGTTGTGTGGTTGAATCATGGACATGATTGAATTGTTGTCATGAAAGGTGCCCTTGTCTTTCGGGCTTTTTCCTTGCCTTTCTCAAGTAAGAAGTGAACTTCTTTGTTGATGAGTCCATTACAAAATAACACTAACAGTAGATCAGGCCGTTTGATTTTATGAAAACACTGACCATCTTTTTATCAAAAATTTTCCTTTGGATCAAATTAAAACGGGAGTCGGTGTCCGGAAATTGGGCCTGAAGTGTATTGTACATACAATTGTGTATGTGTATTACAGCCCAGATTTCGGACACGTAATTTTGTTAGGCCTGTTTCCCTGATTTTTCCCCTATGCCAGTTTCATCTCTGCTTTAGATTCTTTGGCTGTTCAGTGTTCAGTGTCCATGATGACCCTTCCACAGTTTCTCTCAACTTAAGGATTGTCACAATCACCAGACCAGTGTAACCCAACCCCAGGATCCATCATGGATGATTGCTCACACTCTCATTTGATTAGCTGTGTCCTCAGCAACTTAAGTCTGTGTTAGAATGCCTTAGTCCATCACTAATTTGGCAGACGAGACAGAAAAAAATCCCTTTTCTTAATGGGCATGGCAGATGAAGTACTGGTTGTCAGGCTGTCAGACTCCACCAGTCCTTGAAGTTCCATCCAACTTTGGATTACGCTGCTGCTTCCAACCATAGGCTGGCTTGTAGCAGTCACTATATCCCAAAGGCTCCAGGCCTCTACCCTCAACTTATGGGGCTCTTTGACCCATTTTACTTGGTCTTAACCCTGGCTATCCTCTGACCATTGATAACTTAACCTCAGTCATGGTTCCAGTTAATGGATGCTCCCAGACCACCCACTGACTAAAACAAGCACCGGGCTCTCTAGGGAGAAATCGAGTGTTTTGACAAGAGATGACATTCAGGCACCATTGCTATGGGACAACACCTTTACTGGAGCGAAAAGGCAGATGCCAGCCATTGCTCTTTCTTCTGCTGACACACCTGCTGTAATGTCCCCATGTGGCTATTGTTCACTTGCTTATTGGTAATCATTTTAAACTTGATTCCAATATGCTGCCTTTACTTATGTCCGCTCCAGCTCTATTTCTGGCCCCTTTCTCCTTCGGTCCAATCTGGTCTCCTGCCTGGCACCGAGTTTGCAACATGTCTGCCTGTACCCTGAATGAGGGTACCGTCTGGGAGGATACAACAAAATGGCGGCCTCTTACATGAATCTCCAGGGTGAGCCCATTTCCTGGCCTCTGCTTTGCAACATGGTACTTCTCAAAAGAGAACGACGGTTAGCTTCTATTTCAGCTCCTGTTTTTCCAAGTCTCAGGCATGGCAAACCGACCCTCTACTATAGACCAGCTGTTTGCCCCCTTTTCCCATATCTCCCATCTCTTCTGAGTGTCCAGGAAGATCAAGGCAGATCGATTCAGAGCTGTTTCTGGGCAAATATGGCAATTTAAACATGTATGGCAGCTTTCTCTGCGATCAGGTGTCCATGCACATTTCATCCGGGCATGGTTTTATACCCCAACTCACCCTTCTTATGTTAGGGGTCCTTGGGCAGGTTTTACACTAACTCGGGCCCCTTCGAGACCCTTAATGAGGCTGCTATCCTGACTATCTCCTTGGTGATGACCTTCCTCTTGATAGTAGCCATGGCTTGCTGCAGAGCGAACTCAGCGAAACCCATCCTCATTAAAGTTCTTTGGAGCCAGGCCATGTATGTTCCAGCCCCATGCCTCCCCTCCCACAGAAAACAGCTCATCAATGATTTTTGACATCTTGATACCCAACTTCAAGCTTCTCTCATCAATTTCGGATGAAAGACCTTGGGTCTGTACCCATAGCTGGTACGTAATTTGGCGGCGACTATCAGACCGAGATTAAATGAAGTTCTGCCGCACCATCTAGCATCTCGCAACACTATCGCCTATTGGGCTGCGTCTGCCATGTGCTTGTATTCATAGATTGGCCTGTACCCCAGGAACAAGGTACATGCCCAAAAAGTCCAGAGTGTAGCTTTTTGATGGGCCTTTTGCAAGGATGTGCCACTAACGGACATCTAGCAAGCCACATGGTGACATCCACCAGCATGTACACAACCTGCTACTTCCAGAGCAAACAGACCATGCAGCCCCTCGACTTAGCATCCCAGCAGCATTACCAGACTCAGTTTGTACACCGCTGGTGCCCCCCAGTACCAAACAGTAAAGGCCTGTCCTCTTTGGTGAGTGCCGATTTCCTGGTTTCGTTCTGATGGGTGTTTATTCATAGGGATTACACTCCCGTGCAGCCCGCTGACCAGCTTGTACACTTTATGTTGTATGCTTGAACCCACCTACCTATATGAAGTAGTGCTCTATGGGTAAGACAAGTGCAGTAGAATCCCCCTCCCCCATTCTACTTGCAAGTACTTACCCATGGAGCGCCCACCTGCCTCCCAACTCTCAAGCACTTGTACTCTCAAGAAAAGAGGGAGTGAAATGGTGGACAGGCCGCTAAATAATGTAGGAAAATGATAGAGAATGGATAGCATCCTAATCATGTGGTAATGCTCTACAGGTAAGTATTCGCTAGTAGAATCGGCACACACTTCCGGGGGGGGGGGGGGGTGGTGTCAACATTATCAATATGAGTCACTATTTTGCAGTTTAAAAAAGCTTTCTGCGAACATAACTTTAATTTGGAGTCCATACAAACACATAACCTAGCATGTCATTTACTTCTTATTATGTTTATGCTGCAGATTCACAATTCCTCACAGGTCCATTACAATGCTTCTAGTCCAAATTCAAGTCACTTAAAGTGACGTTACAAAGTTGCCCTTGTTATTTGTTCATCCCTTATTACTTGTAACCACACTTTGAAATTGATATGTTTTCACTTTTTTTATATTCTTCAGTGACTTTGGGTTTAGCCGCAAAGGTGAAAGTAAAGAATGCAAAGTGAGTGCGGATGTTGACCCCTCACACCTGGACATCTGCATTAATGGAAACGAGGAGAAGATCAATACTTGGGGGTAAGTTATACAATAAAACCAGCTTCATCTGTTTAACCTTCATTTTATTCTGTGATCCCATCACTGCATGAATGAAACTTTATAGCTGATGTTCAATAATGGATGTGTATGAGTGCAGTGGTAAGAATAATTTCATGAGGTGACACATAAAATTTATTATTTATATGACTGCACATTACCAAAAAAGCACAAACAAAAATCATAATGCTGTAAAGCCCTATGTTCTGTCCATCAAACAGACATACTTCTAGTTTATTTCAATTTTTGTTTTGGGGGAATGTTTTTATGAACATGTGTAGCATTTTTCAGTTATCATTTTTATTTCATTGCCTTTGATTGTAAATGAGAAACAAAAAATACTATGATTTCAATCACAAAAAGGTACTTCTTTTTCTTTTTGGAAATACCAACATTCTGACCAGTTAAGTAAATCTATAAAAAAGAGTCTTAACTTGAGTTCTGGGAAGTAGTAACACCGTGTGACATTGATCGTTGTTTATAAGTTTTGTGGTTTAGAGCTGTGAAATATTGAAATAATTATAACAAAAATGTCAGTCACGTCAACCTCATCCCCAGTGCTTACGTTATTTCCAACCTCGTTTCCAATAGCCCTGGATAGGAAACTTTCTTCCAGCATCCTGATTCGATACCGCAATTGGCTAGAACTGGATTTATATCGTATACTTGGTGTTGTTATTAACAACGTGCAGTACGTGTTTTCGCGATCATTCGTCCACGCCTTATCGAAAATATTCATTTCCTTTCCAGTTTGTTTTTATTAATATAAAATGTGATACTGCATGTTGTCTCGTTAAGATCGTAACAGTTTAATTAATGTAAAATTGTATTTTCGTAACTCATGCCATGCTCGCGCTGCGACAAATTGATTCTGTTTTTACCTCAGACATCGCATACAAAAACAAACACAAATGTCACACACTAGGCATGCACCAGACTATTCCTCATTTGCATACGTGTTCAAAAATCTTGCACATGCAAATGATCCAATACCAGGGTGAGAGAACAGGTAGTGGTGGGTGCGTACTGCTCAGCACTCTGGGGACGAGTTTGCAGTCACGTGTAATGTCAGTCTCGGTCTTTTAGCTTAAGGTAATGTCAGTCACGTTATTGCACTCTGAAGTATATTACAAGTAGAATACTGGTAAGTCCATGTGCATACAATGTACAAGGTGGGTAAAAAATAATGTCACTTTGGATAATTTGTTGTCTCCCACAAAAATGGGAAAGGTTACTATTGATTTGGGGGTCAAAAGGTCAAAGGTCAAAGTCACAGTAGTAAATTAAAGGTTAATGGTTTCCAGATGATAACTTCACTCCTGTTGAGGGGTTTCAACAGCAACACTGTTATTTTTCTTCTCAGTCATCATTCGGTCTGGGTATTAACCATAAGTCAGTAAAAGTTTCACTGATATTCATCCATGCATGAAAAGGATGTATCCATACAGGCCTTTCTTTGTGACTACCCCAAACCATACCAACACGATGTTCAGAATATGCCTTTTGCTGTGAACACGATGGCAACAATGGGCCTGAGGACAATGAAGGAAATTATAGGAATAGCAGAACAAGACATCAATTAAATAGAATTACATTTATTGAACTTGAAAGTGAATGACAGATACGGTTATTTTCACTTTGTTGCTTCTCGACCCTCCACCTGTCTGTCATTCAGATCAATGCGTAGTTGTGCCCATGTCCTCATGTCTGCAATAGCTCTGCGGACCATCCGTGTTCTTGTGAGGGCTTGGATTTCACAAGTAATCCTGGTGAAAGTCCTGCAGGGTGTTTGGCACAATGCAGTACACCCGGTCCTTGAGGTGCCCCAAAGAAAAAAAATTGAAGGGGGATATTAGATTTTGAGATCTTGGCGCATCTTATTCAGGTTCTTGGCAGACTTATGACTCGTGACTCAGACTCGGACTCGAGTCAGACTCGAGTCACATTTTTAATGACTTGGACTCGCACTCGAGTCACTTTGACTTACGACTCGGACTCGGACTCGGGGCTACGGACTCGAACTGACTTGTGACTCGATGGAAATTACCGCACTGCACACGCACACATACGTAAGTCGATCGTTTTCTTTACTGTGCAATACATGTACAGGGCGCTCGATACGGTGCGTGTGTGGCCGTGGCCGGTTACCGATCTATTGATTAAAGAAATCAATGTACCGAAACTTGTACCCCGCCGTCCGCACGCAATACTGCATTGGTGCAAGATTGATAGGGTAAGGTACCAGACTTTTCTTGGCAGACGTCCTGTCGTTCACTCGTGTATTGCTGTCGCATCGCGATAACGCGATATGATTAGTCTGCTGATCTGCCAGTTTCGGTAACGTTACATGCAAGTTGCAATGTACGTAGATCATGATAGCATCCACTCCAAAAATTGTCAATTTTGGGTATCTTAACTTCAAGAGAAATGCCAATGGAAGATCAGGTGCAGAATGCAAGTTCTGCAAGAGGAAATAGAGGAGAAAACCGGCACTACGTCAAACTTCAATCGCCACCTTTCATAGAAGTCTAAAAAAAGATATTTGAAACGCCTGAACTTTAAATGCAAAAGTTAGTCCAATACCAGTTTTGTCTGAATTGCCTTTATAACTGTTTTTGCGAATGAACTCCTCATTTCCAGAGAAAATTAGAGAAAAGCTGTGGGGAAAAATGGAAATTTACAGCACCTAAAATGTATGTTTTTCCAATACTATATCAAAGGTGACTCTGAATCTCTGAATTCCCTAAAATGTATGTTTTTCGATACAAAGAGGTGACTCGTGACTCGGGACTTGGACTCGACCTTTGTGACTCGTGACTCGGACTGGGACTCGACCTGGAGGACTCGGGACTCGGACTTGGACTCAAGAAATGTGACTCGGATTCGGACTTGGACTCGATGTTTAGTGACTCGAATACAAGTCTGGTTCTTGGTTGTGGCATTAACGTTGAATACCCCCTTAAAATATTGAGAAACATTGTGTTGTTAGTGTTTTTGGGTAGTTGCAAAGAAAGGTCTGTATCCTTTGCATGCATGGATGAATATTAGTGACATTTGTACTGAATGTGGTCAATACTCAGATCGAATGTTGGCTGAAGAGAAAAGCTGGTAAGCTTTCTTCCTTTGTGGGAGACAACAAATTTTCCAAAGGGACATTTTTTTTTTAAACTCACTCTGTACACGTGGTAAGCATTGTTGTAGTACTCGTACTCGGTACTCGTATAATTTTTTTTTAGAGTACTCATACTTCAATGTCAAAGTACTCATACTCGTAACGACGGTACTGGTACTCGGGCAGCAAAGTACTCGTACTCGACATGTCGAAATTATACTCGATCATCAAAGTACTCGTACTCGAATAACAGTACTCCAAATGGTATCGCTTGACTTACCGCGGCCTTATTTTATTATAATAAAGAACGTGCAACTGTGTAAAAGTCGTCGTTGCGGGCAGCAAACAAAACACAGTAAATCGTGACGTAATAAACAGGACTCCCGATGCACAGTAGCATACACGAGTCCTGTTTATTACGTCACGATTTACTGTGTTTTGTTTGCTGCCCGCAACGACGACTTTTACACAGTTGCACGTTCGGGTCGAAACTGGACCTGAAAAACAGCTCTCAAAAGTACCTTTTGTACTCATTTCATGACAGAAACAATAGTTGTTTTTATTTCATCACACCTTAGGCTACATATACCCGAAAAATGACGGAAATGTCTTCGAGCATTCCACAACCTCTTTAACTATTACATGTATTTCTACACTCCCATGTATACTATTAGTGTACCGGGTATTTCCCGTGTATGTGTATGTACATGTATGTAACAATCATAACAATCATGGAATGTGGAAATGAGTGTTGGAACATCCTCTTAATGGCTGGAAGTTAAGGTGAAGTTGAATCACATGCAAAACACATTTTTCAATTTCGGCTCTCTATAGATATCGTAAAATTCCTGGAGATATGTGCGTAAATGGTTTTCAGCCAGTCAGAAGCATGGACACACTTCAGCAGCAGTGCACAAGTGGTCTGGAGTCTAACTTGTCTGTGGAGCAGGTGAGAATAACCAAAGTTTAGTGTCATGGCAAAACGGTCTCAATTCATTTTAAACTATTTAGAAATAACATCACAAGCCTTAGAAAGTATAAATAAAGACAGTCTTTGATTCTTATGTTACAGATACATAAATCAGTCAGATTTTTTGTTTTTATGCTCAGCCTTGGTGAACAGCCACTGTTTTTGCCCGCTCGAGTTGGGCATGCGAGAATGTGCGCCATGTACTTGACGTGCTGTTTTAGACAGAACTCGCTCGCTCGGGATGTCCGGCAGATTTTCAGTATTTCGCCAGCATTTTACTTGTACACGTCGGTGTCCTCACCGTCCATGTTCTTCTTCTTGCTGAACCCGCCTTTGACTAGCTTCCTGCAGAAATTCACCCACAGGCTGTCAAGCTTGTCTTGTACGGAGGCTTGGAGTCGTTCGGTTTGCACTGCATAGACTAGTCTGCTGCGCACCATTGCCTCCAACATCCGGACCCGTGTTGCCATCTTCACCTCCTTGTCCGTCAAGACGTCCTTTAAATGGTCTTGTCTTTAAATGATTTGAGCTTTACATGGTAGATTACATCATTTCATAGTGGTGTTTCATAGTCTGCTAGTGATGAGGCCAAGAACAACCAAAAATTACTTCTGCTTCCAATTACATGACTTTCAAAAATAGGATCAGTCAGTCGGAAAATCTTTTTATTTTGATATTTTTGCAATTTTGTTTATGTGCAGATTGAATGGAGTATTTAATCATATGCATATTGTTGGTTTGAATTATTTTCATTTGCACAACAAAAGCAATCAAAACCACCCTCAAAAGTGATAAAACCTTACCTTAATTAGTCCTCCTGCTGTCTAAACAGTCACAGACGATCAAAATTCACTTCCACTTCCCCTGCTTTACTTTTAACAATGGCTAGTCACCAGCAGTCAGATCAAACAGGCAAAGCTGGCAAGTTGTGGTTTCACGCCTTTTTTTTTTATGCCCGCGGCGAAGCCCAAGGGGCGTACTGTTTCCGCCTTGTCCTTCCGTGGGTGGTTGGGTTTATACGTATACTGACTTATGGGGTACCGGGAACAAAGAGCAACAATAGGGACAATGGTACCCTGCAAGTCGGTCTTTAGAAATCTCAGTACCCCATACGTAAAATGCTATGGAGTTTGAGATTTCAATGGGAACAAAGGAGAATAAAAGAAGGGAAGTCAAGTGGACAATAGTGGTACCCCATAACTACCCAAAACATGTATGTCTGAGTTTGTCTAACAGTCACTATGTGGGCATGTGAACAAAAGATGTCCACAAAATTCAGGGTGTGTTGACGTTATGTGGACTAAGCTGTGTCCACATAACATTTCGCCCTCTCTGGAAAACAGGTTTAGGGGCATTTTTGGGTTAGGGTTACCTGTCGCAGAATAAAGAGAAACATTCAAGGAAATCAATAAGCAAATTTTGGGTTGAAAGAGTCTTCACAATTAAAGTAAAGTTATTTTTTGTACCGAGTTTTCTTAACTACATGAAAACAAAGGAATGTCCACATAGAGTATCTAAAACTCTGTTACAACTGTAGCTAAGGCCTGTCATGTAGCTGAAGTAATTAATGAGATATACGCACTATAAATGACCATTACGGATATTACACTGTAAGACATCGATTTTTGTTTTTCAATACGCATTGATAAAAGTCTGTGAAGTTTTTTGCAAGTATTGAATGAAATAACTATGTTGTAGTAGAGATAGGTTCTCTATAGGGAGGGGGGGGGGGGCTGGTACCGTCTTATGCACACAAAGGGCAAATATATGGTGCTTTTCAGGGCGATACATGTGCGAAATTCTGAAAAAAGGCACCCAAAACGGCAGATGCCAGAATAAAGGGCACCACTTCTTTTTTGAAAAGGACACTAGTTCATAAAAAAGGGCACTTCATAAAAAAGGGCACTATTTACAAATTATTGGGGGGGGGGGTTTAAGCTCGATGAAAAAAGGGCATTTGAATGGAAAAGGGCATTCTTTACAAAATATTGGGGGGGGGGAATACCCCCCTTACCCCCCCCCCCCCCCCCCAGGCTACGCCTATTGGGAGGGGGGGGGGGTATTCTCAAGTTGCCTTGGGTCAGATTGGGTTCAGGGGAATAAGATCAAATGTCAACAATTTCGAGTTGAATTAGCATGTCGCGCACAAGTGCCGTTTTTATCCCCCATGCTGCAAGCCGGAGGGGAATATTGCGACAGCTATTCCTTCTGTGTGTTTGTCTATGCGCGTTTGTTTATGGTGTAAATCGAGGTCACACACGTGCAACATCATATATGAATCGAGGTCAGGAACCAAATGGACAACTCATCGGTTGGAAAACGTGTACAAAACCAATGAGAGCTGTTGCGAAAAAGTTTAAGTACAAACAAAGGAAAAGGGAAGAGAAAAAAAAGAAAATCCTCGATTTACACCATAAACAAACGCTCTTGTATTGTATTACGCTCGAGGACAGACAACAAAAGGAGCACAAAGGGGCCTTTGATCCTCGGACGACGGTGCCTATTGTTAAAACTGGTCCTCTATCGTACGGTTATGTGCTTAGTCTATGGGAAAGTGTTATATTAGAGGGACAAAGGGAAACACAATAGGTTGTCCTCAGGCGTATAGTAAAACACGACTGTGCGCGCATGTGTGTGCGTATGCATTTTTTCTGTGTGTGTGTTATGTTTTGGTTAAGTTAACTCTTGTCGGCACGATAACTTGAAAAATACTTTACTTACAATATATGAACTTGAAATTTGGTTGTGGGTTGTTCTTGGTAGCCTTATCAAGCCTATTGATTTTGGGACCGATAGGTCAAAGGTCAAAGCATTATTTTGCTAAAACAATAGAAATCTACTATTTTGGTTAGGGATACTCGCTTTACAAAAAACTGCCAGCATGCCAGGGGGATTGCGCAAGTCTCACTTGCAGTATTTTTGGATTAAAGTGTTGAGACAATAACTGGGAAACTGATCAAGTGACTGGTCACCAGCATCGTCATCTTATCAGCGAGTTGTTTCTGCACACTGTTGCTAGAGTGGGCTTGGATCAAGTAGTCAACTTCCCTACAAGTAGAACCAACACACTCGATCTTATATTAATAAATTCCCATCATATGTTACCAGATGCGAGAGCTCACCAGGCCTAAACAATCATGACATCATTCTTCTTGACACAAATGTACAGGCACAGAGGCGAAAACCATCTCGTCATATGATATCAGTGATGTAGTGCCTTGATGCTGGGCCTTGGCCTTAAGGCTGGATTTTAGGGCCTTGGCCTTGGCCTCGAGGCTTGAGGGCAAAAGCCTTTGCCTTGGCCTTGAGGGTTCAGGGCCTTGCAATTTTGAGTCAAGACTCTTCAAGGCCCATAGATTTTTGCACTTTCCAGATAAATCTGTTGTAAATTTTGCTGTTACCATTTTAATCGTATTACCATGGAGGAGGGAGGCACCCTATAGATTTGTGTGTTGGGCACACTTCCACTTTTATAGCATCATATTTTGTTACCATTGTAGTAGATTTGCTGCAAAAATATTCCGTACACTTGTGGGGCTAATGAGATGATCACTTTAATTGCATATAACTATGGAATAGATCTGATTGGTTGTATATGTCTCCCTGATAAGTGCTAAAGATTTGCATGTATCTGTTTTAGATGATGCTGATATTTCTGACCATGTTGGGCAAGCAAATAAAAATTTCCAAAATCAGTTTCTTGGATCCCCCTTTTGTTACACTTGGGAAAATTGTG
Organism: Patiria miniata; assembly: GCF_015706575.1. Lineage (NCBI taxonomy): Eukaryota > Metazoa > Echinodermata > Asteroidea > Valvatida > Asterinidae > Patiria > Patiria miniata. Next base: position 2,234,656 of record NW_024037049.1, read on the forward strand.
TGTCAATATAGAAGTAAATCATTATTTTGTTTAGTTAAACCATATTGAAGACCTGAACTTATACTTTAATAGATACAATGCAGTCATAAAACGGTGTAGGCCTATGGGAGCATATTGATTGCAATTAAAGAAATGTTGTTCTACGTAACGAGCAATTTGTGATGATAAGGGCGGATCCAGAAGGGCCAAAAGGGGCCATGCCCCCCCCCCAAAAAAAAACGAAACTATTTTTTTTTCATGTGACGTCGTAATAAAGGCAGGCAATGAGAACACCACCATCTTTTCCTAAAAAAACATCGGTTAAAATGGTCAGAAATTGCCTCAAATCGCACCACAGAGCATCTCGAATCCAAAAAAAATTCGGGGCCCTTAAAGCGGGCCCCGAAGCCCAAGCCATAATTTTTTGCCCCACTTTTTTTGGGGGGGGCCAAAATTTCTTGGCCCCCCCCCCAAACTGTGTTCTGGATCCGCCCTTGCGTGATGATATGTCACTCATGTGACTATAATTAGTTCTATATCAGTGGTCATTTCATAAAACAGGGCCTTGGCCTTGGCCTTGAGGGTTAAGCCTTGGCCTTGGCCTCGAGGCTTTAGGGTCAAAGCCTTGGCCTTGGCCTTGAGGGTCAAAGCCTTATGGAACAGTGCTGATTTTGACACCTTTAGGGCAGAGTCTAAGTTGTGGGCTGACAGCATTGTTGATAGTTGCTCTGTACATACTCGAATCAAACAGCTGGCGACTGAAGAGCAGGACGGTCTGGAAATATCGATGCAGGAGCATGTTCCATCAAAGCTCAGTACCACAAGATTCAACCAACCGTGGTTTAATTCATCATCAAAGAGCGTCACGCAGGAAGTCACATGCTTTCAAGAAAGCCAGGCGTACCAATAAAGAGTGGGATTGGCTTCGCTTCAGACGCCTAAGAGAAAGAGTCACAACAGACGTGTTGTCAAGCCTATGTAACCAATATATCATAACCATCGTCTGCTCTGAGCCCTTCAGGAACAAAAAACTTGGTGGGTTGGTGAAGATAAAACGATGCGATCAGAATGGAGTAGCTCCTCTGAAGGATGGCAATTTCATGCATGCCGACCTGAAAACCAAGGCAAACATCCAGAACAAGCAATTCTGTTCAGTGTTCACCTGCGAAGGTTCTGCGGACCTACCGACTTGGGTTCCAACCCTCACCCTACCATCGATGATATCCAAGTCAGTTGCCCTGGGGTAATCAAGCTTTTGAAGAACCTGAAACCACTAAGCTTCCATAGATCAGGGAGTAGTTCCGTCAGCATGGAAGAAGGATCTTGTTGTACCCTTGTTCAAGAAAGGCAACCAGTCACTGGCTGCAAACTACCATCCGATATCGCTGACAGCAATCCTACATGTATGTAAGTTTAATATGTGCTCATATATATACTTCATTGTGCTGTTATTCGCCATCTCACTCAGCATAACATCTTATCCGATGCACGGCACAGCTTCAGAAAGAGGCGATCATGTGACACCCAACTGATTCTGACCAACCTTGACCTAGCTAAAGGGCTTGATGAGAAAGGGCAGATTAACCTTCTCTTACTGGATTTCCAAAGCCTTCGATAAGGTCTCCCACCGTCGACTCCTTCAGATGGTTGATTACTACGGCGTCCAAGGTCACTTTTTGCAGTGGATCCAAGATTTTCTCCACAATCGTACACAACAGGTTATTGTTGATGGGAGAGTACCAGTTACATCAGGTGTGCCCCAAGGGAGTGTATTAGGTCTACTTCTCTTTTTGATATACATCAACGACCTGCCTTCCTGCGTCAAAAGCTCAACAACCCGCCTTTTTGCAGATGATTGTGCACTGTACAGACGTATCTCATCGAGTCTTGACATCATCTTATTGCAAGATCTGGATGCACTGTTCAAGTAGGAACGTACATGGCTGATGGAGTTCAATCCAACCAAGTGTCAGGTAGTACGCATCACAAACAAGCGGAAACCAGTCCCATCATCATATAACATCCGTGGACACAGTCTGGAGGAGGTTGACTCTGCCAAATACTTGGGTGTTGATGCAGTAACAAAGAAGGCTAATTCCACGTGAGCTTTTCTCAGCCACAACTTCAGCTGTTGCACTCGCAGAATCAGAGAGGCTAGCTACATGACATATGTTCGCCCCATCATTGAGTACGCCGCTCCAACCTGGGATCCCCACACTGAAAAAAATATTAAAAAACTGGAGCAAGTTCAGCACTGGCAACTACGACCGCACCTGCAGTGTAACATTAATGCTACAAGACTTGCACGGGAGTCCACTCAAGGCCAGATGTCTTCAGAGCCATCTAAGGATGCTTTATAAGATCTTGGTAGACATACACTGGAGTTCCTTCCTCACTGAGGCCAAATTTAGTACTAGAGGTCACAGTTCAGGGTTCCTTGTGCTCCATTTCGAAACACAGGTTGTCTACTCATTCTTCCCACAAACTTGCCGAGACTGACCTTGGACCCAGCCAGCCTACCCTCCCTCAGTGCGTTCAAATCAGCATTGAGGGATGTTATACTCACTAGCTTCAAGTTCTGTTTTTAACCTGCACTGCAGCACTATACATGTACATAGTTTGTTATTAGCACAGTGAGTCAAGCACATTCATTGTTATTGGAGCACACCCCCACCTGTATTGCATTGTTTTTCTCATTGTAGAAGTTTGCACTTTTCAGAAAAAAGCTGCTAAGGCCAATTATTTGTTCCCAAATTGTGGTTAAAGCATGAAATTTGGCATGTAGAGCCGAAACGGTATAACAATTAAAAAAAAAAAAAAAAAATGTTCAGCATTCCACAACCTCTTTTATAATACAGTTCTTCTGAATTTTTATTCCTTGCGCGCCCTCCCTTTTTTTTTTTTAAATCAAGCTCTGCCCCCGAATCGGCAAGATTCAAGGTGGGTCCACCTCTTAAAATGATTTTTTGTTATACTGTTTCGGCTCTGCATGCCAAATTGCATGCATTTACCAGAATTTGGGCACAACTAATTGGTCTAAGCATCTCCACTATTACCCAGGATACGTGTACATTTGTATCTAGGCTTATGAAATATATAAAAATGTAATTTTTAAACCATTTTATTGCAACTTTATCCAACTTGTTTCCATTCTTACGTAGCATTTTTGGTTTCAGGAGGTCAATCTCAACACTTTAAATCCAAAAACGGCACTTGTTCACGAAATTAAACTCAAAATTTTCGACATTTGACCGTAGCCCCCTGACCCCCATCCAACCCAGGGCAACTAAGAATGGCCATCTCAGAACCACCCCCGACGGACTATGGCATGTTACATCAACCATCAAACCCATAGGCGTAGCCAAAGGGGGGGGGGGGGGGCAAGGGGGCAATGGACTCCCTTGTAAAAAAAAATTAAAAAAATTGCAATATATAGAGAGGGAGAGAGACTTGAAAAGAGAAAAAAAGGGGAGGGAGAGACACAATTAATGCGGCAGTTCACATCAGATCATAGCCTGCTAGGATTAGTTGCTCATACATGTAAGACAACATGAATAGTTAATGCGGTACCCGCTGCTATGTACATACGATTTGAACCAGCCAACCAATCCGGTTAGCTCAATGGTTGAGTGGTAAGACATCTGCACTACATGTATACAGCAGGAGGTCATGGGTTCATTTTTCCAACTTTCACTCGGGAGGTAACACGCTGAGTATACAGTGTTTATACGTCGGTGAAGGGCAAAACCTAATTTGATTTGTCACCCAGACACAAAAATCCCGTCTCACTTTGTGTGGCATTGCCCGTGCGTTTCTGACGTAAACAGGTAGTCGACCAGCATTTTCACGAAGACAGAAAAGACAACATGAATTTTAAACTTTCATTTTTAATTTGCTGATTATAAACTCTAGGGTTGTGCCATAAAATTATGGTTTGTCGGGTAACCGGAAACAGAAGTATTTTTGGGGGCCTTATGACTTGTATCCAAGAGTCCGTCCATGATAGTTTTTATTATATAACCGTCATACAGATCCCTGTCATTTGATTGGTAGAACTTACATCACGTGACATTCGTTATTACTCCCATTCACGCCGGGGCTCAAAAAGTCCCACTCGCCCATAGGGAATGGGAAATACTATTGAACAGATAGGATCATTCTTGTTCCATGACGCGGTATTTGTGTGCAAATGCATGCTAGTATGGGCGTTCACATTGCGTGTAGCGCGTATTGTTCCAAAGAGCCAGCGCTACAGAGTTCGGTTCAAACATTTTTGTGAAGGGGTGGTTTGGAAGAGACAAATACAGTTTCCACCAATTTTGTATTGAAATAAAAGTTCAAATATATCAAATGACAAGGATCTAGTGGCTTTAGATTGTGAAATGGAAGGAATATTATTGCTCTGTAAAATCTGGACTTTTCCAGTTCACTCAGCTTCGCCTCGTGAAATGGAAAAATCCAGATTTTAACCTTGCGATAATATTCCTCCCTCTTCACTCTGACCTGTATAACAGTGCATCTGCAGACCAATGTAGATATTTTTCTTTCAAAAAAAGCAAAACCCAAATGTTGGGACCATTGTTTTAGTGAAGTTCTGCATGTAGACCTTTCACAATATAGGATATGAAAGCCCAATTCATAGGCTTTCTTTTAGTACAGGAATCATTCAAATCACTCATGTACTTTTCAAGTTACGGAATTTTAAACACAACCACTGTTTTAAAGTTCTGTCCACGGATCACAAAAAAAGGTGTGCCTTCTTTCAGCAAAACGAAAACAATTCACACACGTCCCTTTGTGATTTGTTTTTGTTTTGCTGAAAGAACACTTACCTTGTTGTGATCCGTGGACAGAACTTTAAAACGGTGGTTGTGCTTAAAATTTGGTAACTTGAAAAGTACATGAGTGATTTGAATGATTGTTGTACTAAAAGAAAGCCTATGATTTGAGCTTTTGTATCCTAGATTTTGAGGGGCTACATGCAGAAATTCACTAAAACAATATAATGGTCCCGACATTTGGGTTTCGTTTTTTTTTTAATCACCCTGTAATAATGACTGTATATAACTACACCTTTTGTGACAGTGTACAGTACAACAATTTTGGCATGTTTATTTGAAATGTGTCACTCTGCAGTTAGATGGCCATCAGGTAAAGACATGGACAATTGTCATGATTCTGCTGGCAGTTGCTTTCTTTTCTGGAATTCTTGTTTTCTTGCTGTACAGGCACAACAAACTCCCCTGCACCAGACCAAGGTAAATGATAAGATTTTTATCACTATATGTCCGGTGTACTTTATGAAATGTTTTGGTGTAATTTAATGTAAACAAACTGCAATTTGTTATCTGTGGGATTCATATGTGCTTGAAAACAAGGGCAGATGATTGCAGTTAAGCAGAACTTCAGGTATGCAGTTCGATATATTTCTGCTACTTAATGCCGAAAATTGCAGGGTTTTGCATCAGAAAAAAACCCCAGATAAATGCCTACGTGCATATTTTGCAATGGAAAACCTTACAGACCTAATGTTGATTTTCAAAACCTAAGACAGTTTACCCATTTCTATTGGTCGAGAGCCCGTCACGTGGCTGTCACGTCACGATTGACAAAGACTGGCTGTCTAGGCCTAATTTCACAACACTGCTAAGCAAAAAAAAAATGCTTATGTAGATACGATAGTTTGTGGTATAACTGGCAGGAACATTAACCCTGAATTTAGTAATATGTCCAGATTGTTGATCACCAAATATTCGCTGAGTAATTTGATACTCACATTTGTAATTGCATATGCCAAGAAATCAGTTTACCACGCTGTTGAATCAAATCATGAAGGTTTTGACCTTTCAGCTTGGCATCATACCGCTACTCACAGCTTAGTGATGGAGACAATTTGGATAAGATGATTGACTTGGAATCTCATCCAACATATCATGACTCCTCCGATGAGGTAAGCACTGCCTATTCAATTGTTCAAAACATTGTTGTGTTTTTAAGCCCATATGACATTAACTTAAAGGCTAATTTTCAAAGCCCTCTATCCATGCAGGAACTGCAAATCAAAAACCCTGTGATCTGTCTAGAGTCAGACACTTCCTCTTGTTATGCCCTGCCGGCGAATCATACTGTTTCCGCCTTGTCCGTCCGTGTGCGTGTGTGCGTGTGCATTTGGTTCCACAGCGATATCTGGATTGTATCTCCATTTATGTCTTGGACCTTGATACAATTAAGGTAGCTTTCTACTCTAGTGTAGCTTACAGAAAATGAATAAGTTTGGACCCTATAAGACAAAGCCAAGGTCATTGGGATTAAAACAATAGGATTTTATTTATTTATTTTTTTTTTTTTTTTTTTTACCAAACCAGTATACATGTGCAAATGTAATCACTCACTAAAATATTAGGGGGCCTGCACACTGTTTATACATTTTTTTAAATATTTTTTTTGTATTATCAATGTGGCTTCTTCACCCTTTTTTCTTGGACAGTCATATTTTTAATTGAAACAACAGAAAAAGTTTTCTCAACAATTACATGTACATGTATTACTAAAACTTGAGACTTGAACCGTAATACATGTATATGTATATGCAGCTCCGTAGGTTGTTCTTAGGATTTTGAGTCACTTTCGGACCCCATAGGCCAACTGTTCTCTATTTAATTATAAAAAAAAACAAAGAAATGATGTCATGATGATAACTCAAGCTTATTCAAATAACCATATTTTCTTTTGATTGTTTAAAAATTCTTATTTCCATGTACATGTAGGCCTGGTAAATGCTCAAGGGATTATGCTCAAAGGATTTGCCTTTGAGAAATGTCTTGCTTAAGATTGAAAATATCCAGTCAGTTTGCTTAAATCACATACAATGACTTCCTAACAGAAAAGCAAAAAAAAACCAAAAAAATCATTATGGGATCATAGGCATCAATACATTACATATATAACCTAAAGAAAACAATAACGATGTCAATGAATGTTCCATGTGACCCAGGTAAGTTGATGTTAATAGAGTGGTGTTATGTCATGGAAATAGGCATGGTTGCGGGGCATTTGTGTTTTTTAACACTACTTTTCTTGTTCTTATTTAAATCTGATTTGATATTTCAAAGACTCAAATCTTAACTAGAGGTTCGCGTTTGTTGAGTTACAAACACAGAGTGGTTGGGCGGACATCCTTTTCAATATACACTGCCCAGTTAAGTTGGGAATGAATGTTCATCACTGTAAGAACAAAGGATCACCAAATAAACTCCCTTCCAGTACAATCAATTATTTTGTTACAAAAATGTATCTTTAACGCTATGATAAATTTCAGTAAACATTCTATGTACGCAAACAAGTTATTTCTGGTTTGATGATGTCATCAGTCAAAACGGTAAGTGAATACTGAGGAAAAGTTTTCATTGTGAAGTAAAAAAAAACTTTTGAAAAAACGGAAAATATAATTCTATGTATTAATTACACCTAACTTCTGGTTTGATGATGCCACAGCTTTAGAGATCCAAAGGTGAACATTGTAATGTATATCGTTATTTGGACTACGAGGATATGACAGGGATCAAATGATAGAATTTAATTAAAAATACGATCCTTTTCAAATTCTCCTCAAAGTAACTTCCGGTCACATGACGTCATAAATTTGAAAAACGTCACAAATTGTAAAATTTGAATAGATGGTTTTCAAATCAAAGAAAGCAAACACTATTATATGTGCCGCTAGGGGGCACCCTTTTGAATGATGACGTCATCACTCTTGTTTTTTGTGACCAGTGGCGTAGCCATGGGAGGGGGGGGGGACAGCCCCCCCCCCCTTGAAACCTTGTCGCCCCCCCAGTCTTCCCCCCAGTGAGATTTTGAGTTTCTAAAAAAATTACCATTGATCTACATGACGCCCCCCCATGAAATGTTCCAGCCCCCCCCAGCACCCCCCCACTGAAAAATTCCTGCGATTGGTGTTGCAGTCCGGCGTTAAAAAAATGGGTTGGCTTTACTGCAAGCACTCCCAAAGCAGAAGTAATATATGTATGGCATTATTGCTTGGCATATATACAAGCTACTTTTATGGGTTTTTTTTGGCAGCAACTTGAAACTTAACTTTGAGAATACACTTTTGTTGTTAAAAAAAAAGTTTTTTCCACCTTTTTATTTCATTGCATATCACCACCGAATGTTCTTATTCGAAAATAAATATTTGAATATTCGATTATCGATCGAATAACCGAATATTCGAATATTCGGCACAGCCCTAATTTTAAGTGTATGTAATAATAGCACCCAACTTCCGGTTAGATGATGTCATAGTATTTGGAAGCAATAGGTCAACATTAAGTATAACAGACGTCATAAATTGGACTAGGAACAAACTCATGAGACAGGGGTCAAATAATGGATGTAAATAAACAGAAACAGATGAAATGAACACCATACTCTATATAGTTCAAGAGCTATAGCTCAAACCATTTTGTCAAATTGTGCTCTCAAATCGCTTGTAATTTGATACCCGATGACGTCATGATGATGTAACAAGGTTTATAACATCTTTATAACATGGTTCAAGTTCACACTAGGTTTTATGATCATCCCGTGAACCGTTCGGAAGAAATAGTGCTTTGTTTTGATTTCAGGCTGTCTTCGTTTTGAATTCACCTAACTTTGACCTTCCAGTAGACCGGGAAGTAAACCAGTAGACCGGGAAGTAAAGGTCAAGCGAGTTTAGGCAAAAAAAAAAAGTCTGCAGTTTCTGGTATGGTATGGAGCTTGCCCAAAAAGTGGTGCGGCGACGCGGCTTTTTTTTTTTTTTTTTACCGGTTTTTTTTGGGCTTCAAATGTCGGCTGATGACTGCATGAAAATGGTGCCCAACTAAACTTAGTGCAAATATATGGGATTCACAGAGGCCACTTAAAGCTTATTCTCGATCGTAACCCCATCTAAAAACACGTTAAAATTGTGCAGCAGCAGGATTCCAGTCAAACCAGTGAGTTTTGCGGTTTTGAGACATCATCTTTCATTGGAAAAAAAACTTTTTCATTTTGCCGACGCGCATGACTACGGCTACGCGCGCGCATACCAGAATCCGGAGACTTTTTTGTTAGCCTTACGTACACGACAAAAAATGTTTAGCAATTAATGGTCTATCCGATAACAGAATGCAAACATCATTGATGATTTAATTCAAGAGTTATATGTAAAGTAATTGGTCACTTTTTCAGCTAAAATCACTTGTAATTTGACACCTGATGACGTAATCATGATCGATTCTGGCCAGGCGATGGTAGATTAGCATATTCATTAGCGTCACTCGGCTTTTTTTTTGGCGTGGGTCTTGGTATTGACCAATGGCAGCCAGCAAAAAGGATGATATTTATCAGTTAACAACTCGTGAAGGAGGCTCTTCTTCAAACTTATACTGCATACCATATTGAATGGGAACCTTATTAATATTTGTGAGTCTTGAAAAGATTGACAGATATTGCAAATGCTAGTCTACCAACTTTCAAAACTGCACGTAGCCAGGCGTATTTTTCCAATTCAACGAAAGGTAATGAACACATCACTACGATTTTTAGCACGTACTTGGATCATTATGTCAGGAAAGTAAACCTGAAAGTTGCATGAAGATACGGTCTTCCAAATGGGAGAAATTAATTTTTTTCAAAGATTTCGCCTGCCAACGTGAACATGTGTGTGTACATGTAGTTTCATTCAAAATGAAGTGTTACGTAACCTTTAGAAATCGCCCTTCGCAACCACATGACTGATGATTTCAGCTTAATAATGCCAGGTCCGTCTATCAGAAATTGATATCATTAACCTGGTATCAATTATATTTGATGTATCGAAAATTAGAACACCACACCTACAGATTCTTTATCTTGATTGGCCAAGAGCTAGTCTAACTTTTGCTACTTTTGCTATCCTGCTGTGCACTGTCAAAAGTACTTTATCTTCAAGTAAACTTGAATCCTCGATCCTGATTGGTCGATCCATGGCAACAAGCCATGCTACATATAACCATACCGCACGGCCACGGTCCATACCGCACTCTGCATATTCCGCGTGTTCCAAGATACAAGCACCATTGCAGCTGCTGCTGATATGCTGAACTGCTGAATGTCCGTGTAAAGCGTGCTAGTTCCAACTGTACTGCGCATCAAGTTTGCTTGAAGATAAATATCGTTATCACGCTCGCGCCCATTAGGCATGACGCAAACGCCTACATTATTCCGTGTTCCACTCGCGCTCGCAGGATAACGAATAATATCCGTCGCAACCAAAGTACTTTACCAGTAGCAACCAAAGTACTTTACGCATAGCAATTGTTATTGTGTGGAAATGTATAGGGGTGTACGTGTTGCACGTATCTTCCCATCGCTTGCGCTACAGAGCTGGGTTCAAGCATTTTGTGAATGGGTAGTTTGGAAAGTGCTCGTAAATTTGCAACTAATTTCGTATTCAAATAGAAGTACATTGTAATTGCATTTACATTAAATTAATCAGTATCACTTAAAATCAAGCAGAATCTGTGGGAGAGAGGTGGTCAAAAAACAAATAGTGACTGCAATATTCCATGGTGTAGTAAACCTATTAGTAGACATCATGAAAAACATATATGCATTTCGACGTTCCAACTATAAAATGAAATTGTGAGTTTAAACCTACCAGTCACTTCAAGGGAACTATTTTATAATGTTTGTATTTGAGATAGAAACAAAATTCCTGCATCAGGGTCTTTCCTTGACACAAAGCTTTGTTTTTCAGTGGTCCAACCATGTTCCATCACATACAGACACATCGGCTGCGTTTTTTTTTTTTGTCCCTGATATCATTTTCTCATATCACATTTTTAAATTATGCCCCGCCGGCAAAGCAGAAGGGGCATACTGTTTCCACCTTGTCCGTACTGTTTCCACCTTGTCCGTCTGTGTGTGCATGTGCGTGTACAAACACTGCCTTATGGGGTACCGGAA